>NC_088300.1:78014583-78340083 GCF_032854445.1 Liolophura sinensis
TTTCTGACCTCTTTCTTTTTGGCAGAAAATGAAATGCCTTTTCCAAGGTAACTGTGATATAACTGTGAAAACGAGAAGATTTTGCCCTCATTGTCGTTTGATGAAATGTTTTAACATGGGCATGAAAAAGGATATGATATTAGGTAAGTACATGTTAGCTATACCACTATTGAAAAGTTTTGATATATTAAATACTGTAGTACAAAATGTCTTATGTCAGAACTCCAGGAAGGTACAAATATGGTGCTTCTCTGTGTGAAACAGGGATGCAGCAATTAGCATTTCACAGAGTTGTTAAAGTGTTCAGTGGGAATTGCAATATAAAATTCGTTTCAGTTTGTTTTTCTCTAGTTTCAAGCACAATACAAGCTTCTACCAGAATACTCAAGGGATAGCTTAAATACAAAAAAGCAATATTTTAAATTTTAGAACATTTAGAACAAAGTAAAAGTGCAAGAGGAAACTTGGTTACTGTAATGCGACCTTTTTGACCACGAAAGCATTAGGGTAAGTGAATGTTGATTTTTTTAACAAATGACAGCAGTAAAGTTATAAACTGGTGTGTTGAGTAATGTGTTAACACAGATTTTGCTCATTGGTAGATGAGACTGAGAGAAAGGCGCGTATGGAGAAGGTGACTCAGAATCGTCAGAAGCGGGCCAAGCGGGTGTCATGTCAGTCTCTGCCCGACACGGATATTCTGGACACCAGTGATGTAGCCTACTCCCCTCCCAGCACCAGCACCGGCAGTCCCACCATGACGACATATGCTTCTGACAAATCCGTCTCCAGTTATCATCAAGGCTCCAGCCATACTGTTCATCCCGTGTCAAACGCGGCGCTACCAGCCGACCCTCTGTTGTACCGTCAGCTGACCTCCTCAGAGAGTGTGCTACTTGATGAGCTGAAGGTAATGTACGAGACAACGCTGGGAAGCTTTCACTATGATTCTTATTTCGGGGAGTCAGAAAACTACGCCAATGTCAACCAGTTGGTCAATAACTCGGAAGTCTGTGTCAGAAAGCTGATAAAATTTGTGAAGAAGTTAGAGGATTTCCGGATGCTGAGTCAGGAGGATCAGATAACGGCACTGAAGGCGTGTGTGCTAAACACTCTATTGCTGCGCTCTGTCTTCTTTTACAGTATAGAAAAGGACGCCTGGCTCACACCTAGCGGAGATATTCCTACGGACATTCTCAAGAAGGCGACAGGTTTCCACAACCTGCATGATTCCCACATCCAGTACTGTAAGACTGTCAAGTCATTAGTACGGGACAATCTGAAAATTTTAGGTGTTCTCCAGGTGGTGATTGTCTTTAATCCTGATGGTCAGGGAATAACTCACCGTGAGGCTGTGGCAGACATACAGGACAAGTATGTGATCTTACTCAAGCACTACCTAGAGTCAGAATTCTCCTATTCCCATGCTAAAGAGCTCCATCCACAACTGCTGCTGAAAATAGCCGAACTTAAGGGACTTAGCGAGGAACATGCTAAAGTCTTGCTTCAGGTTAACCCTCATCAGATTGAGCCGCTTTTGCTGGAGATCTTCAACCTGAAGATGTGAATGTGCTAAGTGATTGCAAGGACTTACCAGACATTTGTATACACATACATGTATATGTAACTGTTGCTGGGGTTTTACTACAAGCAGAGTTGGGAACGGAAACCTTAGCTACAATTAGAAGCTGCCAGCAGCAGTAGATCTGCTGTCAATTTGTCTCTATAATCATTCTTTCAATGGCATAGTGGACTTCAGACATCCCATTTGCAAGAACATTCTGGCACACAGGTGATAGGCATATAATTGAGGCTTACCACTTGAGCAAATTGCTGTGTTCTCTCCTGTTGTCTTACCAGAATGAGTTAACCAGCTGACTTGACACTGTTTCTTCTTCCTATGTTGTCATAATCATAGTAAACAATAATCCTTGTCAGAGGTTGCAATTTGAACGCAGAAATGGTTAGCTCTGTAGGTAATGATTCCAGTGCTGTTGTTCATTTCGTTATTTTATTATTTTTTTTTTTTTTTGTCAGATGCGTTTGATATACTTTTCTCTGATCTTGATTTATGTACATGTATGTACGTCATCTTTTTTGTTTCTTTCTGTAATGTCTACTCTGTATGGGCCATAGCTGTGCCACTGTCAGATGGGCGGGATGAAAAGATGGTGTCGTCCATGCACTGTTTCAGTAGACTGGTACGTGTAGATCATTATCTGTGTTATTGTGCTGACATAGATGTGCATGTACATACACTTGTACAACTGTTTCCAACGTATCCAAGGATTATTTCCATGTTGTTATTTTTATGCTTGTAATAAGGTTATTGTTATGTGACAAAGTCACATGGGTAGAAACACTCAAGGTATTTTTATCATCATTGTTAGTGCTTGATTAACATGTTATGAAATCTATCATAAACATGTGTCTAGTGCCATATTTTGTCTCATTTTAGTTCCGTCGTTAATGGTGTATTCATTTATATATCTTCATGTTTTTAGTTGATTATAGCATATACAAAGTATCCATTTGTTGTTCGTTTTGCAGTTTGCATTCTCAGTATCAGTCAGACATGTACATGTATGCGGTCCAGCTTTTATACAGTTTATATGCACCCAAACTGTTGCTTATCTTCTTTCTTTCATTATAATTCTTGTGCCACAAACCTGTGCTTTTCCTAGGGTTAACACCACTTATCTTATCGATGAACTTGTGGTTCATGTTATATGGCTGATAGCCAGAGCAATGTACATTTGTGTTGATGTGTACCAGGGTACATGTACATGTAAGTAATCTGTCACCTTGTCCCAGAAAAACAATAGAATCTAGACCTTAAACATGTCTAGATACACATGTACATGTCACGTGTACATGTACGTGTACACGTGTGTACACGTGCACGTACATGTCATTCATACCATTTTTCAGGTTGTTTCTGTTGAATTACATGTATTCAATAGTTATATACATGTATGCACTTGTGTATGTAAAGTTACATGTTTTTGAATTAATCTTAATAAATTCCTCCTGAATTCCCACAGTACATCAGGTCAGGATTATGTTTTACTATGAGTTTCACTCCATAGGGATTTCAGTTTAGCATAATTTTGAGGTTAAGCAGCTCCTCTGTCATTCTGAAATTGTTTACATTGTAACAGAAATACTGTATGTACACATGTACATGCAATTTTTTTTCAGGTTGTCTGAGTTTTGAAAGTTGTTTTAGTTCTGTGAGATAAACCCTGTGGAATATGTTTTTTTCGTGGCATCATAATGTACATTTACCTCAGCTTAATCATTTTATTTGTTTTGGATATTTGACATTTATAATTACGATATGTTAACTTTGTTAATGACTGATGCAATTGAGGTTTTATAGGGTTACTCAGCCAAATTATGTAGGCAATAAGGTGATCTTGATCATTTATGGTGTTACTACTGACTGTATGTTACATACAAATAAGATATGATAACCACTAGAGTTTGTCTCTCTAACATGACCAGCTATGTTCACTGACACTGTTAGTAATCCATTTGTTGCCAAAGAGGAACATGTTCATTCTGCTTCTCTAACTCGCACAGAGTACATGTTTTTTTCTGCGCATTAGTCAAGAACATGTACATGTATATGTGGGGAAACCTGTCTTTTTTAACTTATAGCAATGTTTGGCACAAATTTGATGTATGCTTTCAGTTTAACCTTCTCTAGAAATTTACATTGGCATTCACAATGGTCGTAAAGAACAAAACCAGTCCATTACCAAATAAGTGTGTAATTTAAAACAGCTAGCCAAAGTCAGTGTTAATAAACTGGCGTGTTTTGGGTGGGGGGTGGGGGCGTTGGCATATGGCTATTAAATTGGGCGTATGAAAATTGAACATGGTGATTGCCACTTGTTGGTCTGCTTATATTCAAGTCATTTGTTCAAGTGGTTTTTGAAGAAATGGGTATGTGGATGTTTTCTTTTTAAAATGTAAACCCAGAACAGTAGTGTGCTTGCAGTGACTTTTCTCTGCTACATGTACCTAACTTATTCTCAAACTAACCTAGGCTTTGCGCGTGTGTATTTTGTAAACATGCATTATTAATATACATGTACTTGTTTCCAGTTCCTAGGTGTTTGTCAGACTGCTTGGTTGAGCTATTGTGCAGCCATCCTTAAAGATGCAGTTCTGTTTAAAAGAATTCAGACTTATGTCTTGTCAAGTAAATAGATTGCCTTTAATATACACGATGGTTGAAAAACTTGCTCTAAAAAGAAAGTGCTTTAATTGCAGTTTTCTCACATGCTTAATTTGACACTTGGTTGCTCACAGTCTTATACCAGCATCTATATGGAAAGAAAGTTTATACAAGATGACAGGTGTATACTTTCTATATGAAAATTAATAGTTCTTTGGGTCTTTTGCTTTCTTTGGTGAAGTGCTTCAAATGTGTGAGTACTAATTAAGGCAGACTGTAATACTATAGTATGTATTCTGTTGATACTGTTACGATGTACCTCATGGTGGTTTACTGTGATACAACGCTGAACCCTTCAGATGGATAGTAATTCAGGTGTAACACATGCATGACATTGGCGGGAAAATGTCTGTCAAAGTAGATTTCAGGTGTTTAGTATCTGTCCTGGTGCATTTGAGATGGTAGTATGACATACTTTTTGGTGTTTCTGAATGTCTGGCATTTGTATTTTAAGGAAAATTGTGAAGGAATTCAGGAGCAATACTTTTGTTTAAAAGAAATTTTTTCAGTTAAATTCCTCAATACCAAAATGGGTGTATTTGACTCAAAATGCCCTATATCTGTAATTAGCTGTAATCTGTAATTTGAAGTTCATACATCTGATTTGTGTGTGTCAAGAGAACAATTTCCTGTAAATATATTTGTTAATTTGTAACACTTTGTCTATTCTCATATGTATGTACATATATTTAATTTTAAAGGCATTTCCTTTCTCTGTATCTGCTCAGTGCATACGTTGTCAGTATAGTGCTATGTGTCAGGGGATAAGGTGTGAGAACAGGTGGTATTTCCTTCTGTCTCAGTGCTAGGCTGTGTATTTATAGTAAATCGGAGATTGAAAGTGACATTTTCAGTTGGGTTATATATCTATAGGTGAATTTGTATAGGGCAGAGATGTTCTGTAAATGTTGTGCCATACGGAGACTGTACTGTCTACAGTTTAAAGATTTATGATATTCTAAAATAAATTTATCCATGAATACCATATATACATATATACTTATACATGCGTAACTTTAGTATCCATAACTTCAGTGCCTGAACGTTGCCTTATTGGGGAGATATTTTTAATAATTCTCAAGTGTTCCTGATTTTGTGTTGGGAACATTGTAAATAGAGGGTTCTTGTTCATTAGTAAAAGTAGAAACTATCTTCAAAGTATGTGTGTCACGTAGTAGAACAGTTGTAAAACTATATGTATAGGTGTGAACCAGTACTCCAAGACCTCACCCAATATCTGACAGGAATGACATATTCATGTTTAGCTTTATTTTCAGTTTGAAACATGTTATAGATAACTCTGAAAATGTTTTATATTATCTTTAGGCGATTGCAATTTCAAATTCGAATGTTAAATCGTAAGTTTTCTTAAGTCATTTCTAGGAATTTTACATAGCAATGCACACATTCAAAAACAAAGAAAAAAACAAACAACAATAAAAAAATACAAGGGGGTGTCAAAGGTGATCTTTATTCATTCATATGATGTCAGATAATGCTGTCAGTTTAAAGAAAGGGCAGTGGAAACTATTTACCCTTAAATGACCATTTCAGTGAACTATCACCAGAGAGAATGTACCACCCACTGACGAGTGTATGTAACTTGACAAGAAGAGATTACAATAGTCTGACTGTCTGATGTTGGAGAACCACACATTTTGTGGTTTGGAAATACCCAGCGTAATTTTTGTGCTGATTGTTTTATTCTATTGCACACAGCTTGACAAATTGTTTTTAAACTGACTACCTAACTATTTTTATGGAATTCTGTATCTCTTGTGGAATTACAACATAGACATTCGTATAATTCTTCATAATGTAAGTTCTTCTTCTGGTTTTGCTGCTTGCCAGTTGGTCCAAACAGTGTGTGGAACATCTTGTCAGATAAGTTGAGATTTCTCAGGTCAAGTGCAGCATATTAAGAAAATTAGAGAATATTTTAGGTTGCATGATCAGGATGGAACCACTTGCATATTATGATTCTATGCTTTGATATTTTCATGCATCCTGTGATGTAATCTAAGAAATAGTAAAACATGGTTTGTAATCTCACTCTCCAGATGTAACTGTGGGAAGAGACCTCAGTGAGAGACGCCATGCTAGATTTGATCATTTGATCTCCGAATCCGTCGCCTTTAGTGCTGCAGAGACCTAGACTGTGACAATATACAAAATATGAATTCAACACTGATCTATGTGTAACTGATACGATAAAGACGTGTATACCACAAGCTGTGAAGTGTTTATGTTGTATTTTTCTAGACCAACTTATTTAATAAGTTTCACATATACGCACAAATATAATGATTTAATAGAGCACCAGACATTTACTGGGAGGATCTTTGTCTGACACAGCAGCCATAACATTTAAACATATGAAGGTGTGTATGTTTGATAATTGACCTAAAGTTTCCCCCATGAAGTACATCTTACCTGATTCTGAGAATTCTGCTGAACTTTGAAATGTCTTCAAGTTTGTATGGAAAGTAAGATGATATCCTAGTGGAAAAAATGTAAGTTTCACTACCAAAAGTAATATTTTATGACATTTGTCTCTATATAAATGCACTTTTTGGGACAAAATTTTAGGTAATTTCATGTAATGATTATGAATGCATTGCTATTTTCTGTATGTTTTGTTGATGATTGATGTACTGTAATTTTCTTGAAGGGCGGCATTGTTGGATGAACCTAGATACTGTTACAGATGTGAAACAAAAACATTGCATAATAATAGTAAGCAAAATGACATTCACTCACCTCCATATTCAGGTAAACAGCCAGGTGTAATGTGTGTGCAATACTAGCTAGCTGAAATGTGATGGGGTATTTATTGTTGTCTATGAGATGTTGCTTGTCTCCCTGAAAATAGTTACTGTTTCCAATGAGCTATTAATAACAACGCTTAACCATTTGTTTTAGAACATTGATTGATTAACATAAAGGTGGCTTTTAGGCTTGTGTATTTTTCTTTTGCTAGCTTGATTATAGGCATAGGAAGCTGGGGGCATTGCTCCTCCACTTTTGAAAAGTGCCTGACAATACATGTACAAGCAGATCATTATAATGTAGTATAGTTTTTTCTTTTTCCTATGCCTTAGTAAATGACTGGCAATTCAGTAAATGCTGAGCAAGGGTAGAGTTATCTCCCTTGTTTGAAAGTCGCCTGAAGAAGGAGGAAACTGTGTGCATGCCAGTTTTGTTGAGAATGCTCTGGACATGAAGCACTATAGACCTTTAGTGGCCTAGGTGGCTCGAACCATTTGCATCTGGATCCTTGCCCAGTTTTCTGTGATAGTCACAATCTTGGCCCCCCTCCCTGCCCACCACACACACCCACACCAACTTTCTGTGTACTTCCTATGCCTGTGTAAAGATGTTGAGGTGTTAAGTTGCATATACTGAGTATGGATGGCAAGTTTGGTGATGTCTTCATTGTAGATTGTATGGCCCTATTGGCAGTCTGTGTTTACGTTTGGGAATTCTTGATATTTAAAGGAGGGATGTGATAGTTGGCTGTATTTTGAAGTTCAATGGGAATTAATTACGTGATTTGGGTTTAACACTGTTCCTAAGAACTTTCCATTTACACAATGGCAAACTGGTTTATTGGTGGGTGTAGCTTGAGTAAACTACCACCCTTTACTTGTTAGCTGACTAAATACCTGGGATGCATTCTAGCCTTTGACCTCAGTGATCAAAGAGCAACTTGCTGCTGTGGAAACAAGATTTGGCTGGATGAGCCAGCAAGCGCCAAAACACCCTGTTGATATTTTATACGGGCAAAGTTGGCAAATTAGCTTGTAGCTTTCCATGATTGTGGCATTCCATTTATGTTCAGATAAGTAACTGCTAAACTGTCCAATGTATTTGGATAATACAGTAGATTTATGTAGTATGATATGAATGTAATCAAAAAGAAAATAAAGAAGTTTCAAATAAAGGCATGGTTGAAGACCTCACTCCAAAATCCTATCAAATAAAGGGCCAACCAAAAATCTTAAAAATTGTATGGACTCTTAAATGTTAAATATTTTTACAGGAATGTTTCCTGTTAAACACTTACCATCACCTTTGAGATGTGAAATGTAAGCCTGACAGCTGGGTGTTTTCAGTGAAGGGTTGGCTCATCATTGTGGTATTGCTGTCAGCTTGTATGCTTACCAAAACCTTTGAGATGTGAGATGTAAGTCTGACTGCTTGTGCTCTCAGTGAAGGGTTGGCTCTTCATTGTGGTATTGCTGTCAGCTTGTATGCTTACCAAAACCTTTGAGATGTGAGATGTAAGTCTGACTGCTTGTGCTTTCAGTGAAGGGTTGGCTCATCATTGTGGTATTGCTGTCAGCTTGTATGCTTACCAAAACCTTTGAGATGTGAGATGTAAGTCTGACTGCTTGTGCTTTCAGTGAAGGGTTGGTTCTTCATTGTGGTATTGCTGTCAGCTTGTATGCTTACGAACACCTTTGTGAGATGTAAGTCTGACTGCTTTTGCTTTCAGTGAATGGTTGGCTCATCATTGTGGTATTGCTGTCAGCTTGTATGCTTACCAAAACCTTTGGAGATGTGAGATGTAAGTCTGACTGCTTGTGCTTTCAGTGAATGGTTTGCTCATCATTGTGGTATTGCTGTCAGCTTGTATGCTTACCAAAACCTTGGAGATGTGAGATGTAAGTTTGACTGCTTGTGCTTTCAGTGAAGGGTTGGCTCATCATTGTGGTATTGCTGTCAGCTTGTATGCTTACCAAAACCTTGGAGATGTGAGATATAAGTCTGACTGCTTGTGCTCTCAGTGAAGGGTTGGCTCTTCATTGTGGTATTGCAATCTGCTGAGGCTTTACTTAAAATAACCGATGAGGTGCAGGTGGGAAAATATTTTTGTTTCAAAAGTTACACGCAGTTTGAATGTGACATCTGTTTTTATTTCATGACTTAGCTGTTATGAAATATACATCCCTTAAATAGGATTGATTTGATGCATGCACACAAGCTATTTTAAACTCTAAATCTCCAGTTCTATTTATTGGGTCTGAATCTTGAGAGGATTCAAGGTGTGCTAATTTACATATACCTATACTCTTATCTTAAATATAATCGCAGTAAATTATGACCTACTTCTACTACTTTAATAATAAATGTCTTCACAGCTCATTATGTTTGGATATACTTTTAATTCTACCAGCCCAAGTAATTGCAATGATGTTTTTAAAGTCAACAGTATTTTTACAATAGGCTTCAGGGAAATCGCTCCATCCAGTAAAGTTTCACTCAGGATTACGACTTGGCAGTCTCGTCAATGTTGTGTGTGTACCAGATTGGTCAGAACTTATTTTATTAATTCTATCATATGGATTGGTTAGTAATGTTTATGATTCATATAACCTTTTCAATAATGAACTAAATTACAGTATCTGGACTTCGTGGTTAAATCACTACATTGTGCCAGCATGGTATAACAAGTATTTAACTATATTCCAGTCAGGGAAAATCAGTCTTTACATAGGTTCTGAAGATTGTAAATGTACCCACATTCTTGTGTTTTGCAATGAACAGCTGTAACTATTTAATGAAATTTACATTTATGCATTCATAATTTTAACAAAATGTAACATTTTTTTCATTAACTTTCCACTGGCTACAGCCCTTTAGCGTTTTCCTTGATTGCTGCTAATAATTTGATTTTCATCCCATGCCGTCTTCTCATATAAGGAGTAAAGACATAGTTGTTCCTTATTCCCCTAAGCAAGAGTATACATTTGGTGTGATGTATATCAGTAAATTCTTTTAAAATTTTTAATGTTCGAATAAAAGTTGTCAAAAGTAGAATGGGAAGTGTATATATAGATTAGTGACAATTCTTACTTTCAGCTGAGTTCTCTGTATAAAAGATCAGAACAGGAAGATATTGCTCACCTGTACATGCCATTCTTAAATGATAAATTGTCTCATCATTGGACAAATGCAGCACATATTCATACAAACGTTTGAATTTCTTTCTAAGCGAGAGAATGTATTAATGGTTCTGTTTTGCTTATTCCCTCAAAAAACATGTGATTGAGTTTTTGGTTCTGTGATGACGGCATTTCTGTGCATGAAAACAACCTGTAGCCCTTCATTCACGGCCTATTTGTGCTCCATCAAAATACAAGCTAACGATGACTGTTGTCATCATATGCTGCAGAGAAGTGATGCATCTTGTATGCAATTGTAGCATAAGGGATGTCCATGGGTGTATGTTTTCAACCACAGCTGGAAGAAGGTTGCAATATTGACCAGAAAATATTTATCCTTGAGCAAAAACTGCCTTTTCTGATGTTTAAAGGTTATGGCTTGTTGTGAATTTTAACATTCAGCTGCTTGAGTTACACATGTTCGTTTTTCTGTTGAGTTAGTTTGGCTTTCAACTGAAATTATTGTTACATGTGGCACAAGTTTAATTACATTGTATATTTACCATGAAATACCCCAATGATACATGTATATGTATGTCTTTGATGCTTCTTAAGAATAAAGATATGTGTGTTTTATACCATTGTTAATTTCTTTTTGATATCCCCGCACCCATTCCATCCCCCAGTCAGTAATAGAGGTGGACATAATAATCAGGCAAAATTACATTTATATGGCAGTTTTTTTTACATGGTTTGGCAGCAATTTAATCTCAACGTGACAACTTGTAATGAGACAATGGAATAGTCAGAATGTGTTGATAATGGGCCCATTTGACTGTAACTTTTAATTTATTAAACTATTACTGCAATTTTAATTCTTAAAGTAAAAGAAAGCTAAAATATGAAGTAAGGTTCATCATCCAGACAGCTGAAAACTATGCATAAAAATGCTTTCATTAATTTGTTTTTTTTTTTTCAGACTTTTTAAGAGGGTTGAAAGGCATTCACATATTTGAATACTGTGGTGGGCTTTATGAGCCATACTTTGGTATCTAGGAACTGCGACGTAACAACAGCATGTTTTCCTGATTTTCACCAGAAGGAAGGAATCTGTGGAAACGTTACTTCAGTAATCTTTTGCTCACAAGTAAAGAGAGGTATTCCAACATTCAGTAGCATGATTTAGAGTTCAATAAATTTCCTGTGACATCAGCATTCCTAACCTCTGATAGTGAGATCCATATCCTAACCTCTGATAGTGAGATCCATATCCTAACCTCTGATAGTGAGATCCATATCCTAACCTCTGATAGTGAGATCCATAAAGCTCACCTTAGGTTCAGATGTTTGAGCACCTTTAACTATTTTCACAAAAATCTTAAAAAACAAATGAAAGTATATTTATGCATAGTTTAAAGTTAGGTCTATTGAGTGATGCCTACTTCGCCGATTGGACAAAGTTCTTGTGTGTTTACGGCTGATGGTTAAACTGTACTCCGAATTCCTGAAGTGTAGTGTGATTGCTGCAGCACATAAACACCATGCCTTACAGCTTATGTTTCATAGTGATGTGTCCAACCACTGGCATATGACGTGTAGGTTCAATGTCGGCCTGTGACAGAGTATTTCTGGACTTACCCACTGTCATTGTTTGTGGGGCGTTCGCTTATTAGCAGTCAATGACTTTCTAGCACTATGGACATTTGCAGTGTCTTGCTTTTGTTGAATGCCACTTGTGGTCCATAAATATATGGTGTGCACTCACAAGGGGAAAAGGTCCATTAGTAACTTGCCAAAAGACGTTGGTTTACCCAGGCACACCAATTTATGGAACCAACAAAACTGACCAGTAATGTGTAAGTGAAAAATTATTGACTGTGCTATGGAAGAACATTCAAATAAACAATACGAACAAAAAAAAAAAAAAAGATTGCCCAGCACCTCCGACGGGACTCGAACCCGCAATCCCCGGCTTAGGAGGCCGGTGCCTTATCCATTAGGCCACGGAGGCTTCCACAACTTCTGCGCTCAATTTATAGTATATAAAGGAAAACCATGATACACCTCTAAAATACATTTTTATATGTTTTTATATGTGATGATAGCAGTTTAGTCATATTTCAGAAACAATAGAGCAAACTGCTGTGGATGTTCCATTATAATTAAATGCATTTCTAAAAACGCAGGTCCGGCATAGCTGACATCAATGTATTTCTACTTCCGCCGAAAACTGTCGTTGTTGCATACAGAGAATAATAAAAATGACGCGACGTAGTCGTTCTCGAGAACGCTCTCCAAGCAGACGAGTAGGTAAGTATAGAACAAATACATTCTGGTTTGTGAGATGTTCATTGTTCACTTAACCCTCACTGCAGCAAAATATGTGACTTAAATCTCTCAATAAGACTTAAAAAGCGATGCCTGTTTAAATGCTTGCCCAAGTAACGGTGTCATTGGGGGTTCTGATATCGATAGGCCCTAAAATAAAACATCTCACATGTATTCCTATTGCTAAGGACACACTAGACCCAAATTCACCTCACAGCCATCGCCAGCTGCCATTTTGCCTTTACCACAGTTATGGATCGTCAAAAAGTTATCGTTCCAAGATTGCGCATACACGTTACACTTGGAAAGACGAACCTGTTGGCTGCCTTGTGTAGAAATGGTTTGCCATGTTGTAAAAACCTGGAAGATACCTGGAATGTTGTGTGTGCGGGTGAGCTGAGAGGTAAGAGTGAAAGTTGACACCAGGCTTGGAGATTACCCTGACGTTAAGCTTGGCAAAATTAAGGTTGGCCAAGGATAGCCCCAAACCTGAGCGCGACGCGACGTAGTCGTTCTCGAGAACGCTCTCCAAGCAGACGAGTAGGTAAGTATAGAACAAATACATTCTGGTTTGTGAGATGTTCATTGTTCACTTAACCCTCACTGCAGCAAAATATGTGACTTAAATCTCTCAATAAGACTTAAAAAGCGATGCCTGTTTAAATGCTTGCCCAAGTAACGGTGTCGTTGGGGGTTCTGATATCGATAGGCCCTAAAATAAAACATCTCACATGTATTCCTATTGCTAAGGACACACTAGACCCAAATTCACCTCACAGCCATCGCCAGCTGCCATTTTGCCTTTACCACAGTTATGGATCGTCAAAAAGTTATCGTTCCAAGATTGCGCATACACGTTACACTTGGAAAGACGAACCTGTTGGCTGCCTTGTGTAGAAATGGTTTGCCATGTTGTAAAAACCTGGAAGATATCTGGAATGTTGTGTGTGCGGGTGAGCTGAGAGGTAAGAGTGAAAGTTGACACCAGGCTTGGAGATTACCCTGACGTTAAGCTTGGCAAAATTAAGGTTGGCCAAGGATAGCCCCAAACCTGAGCGCGACGTATTTAAAAACCTGATGCGGATAAGTTTGCTCAGATAACACATGCAAGAACCACTGGCACAAAAGGCAAAGGATTTGGAAACACTAACGGTGGATTTGAAGGTTTTATTTCTAGAATTTCAGACACATTGGGTTGTGCCGGTCGAAGTGTGTTTCATACCGTCCCTTCTTATGTATATCTATGGGGCTGGTAAATAAATTTTGAATTTAAACAACACATATAAATTTAAACAATAATGTCTCCTAATCCTGGATTTTTGATTTTGATTCTTTGTGATACAAGGATCATGGGAACAGAGACTGTGGAGAAACCCAGCTTATCATCCATAAACTTAGTCTTTATATATGTAAAGAGCTTCTTACAGTAGTGTAGTAGCAGATAACAAAATATCCCATTAACCCAGGCTTGTTCTAGTCATTTGAAATGGGTGAGAAATTCAGAGCATCAGTGACATTTATGTTCATCTTTGGTGTAAATGTAATTTCTTTTTACTGGTCTCCATACATGTATGTGTAATCAAACTTTTTTCTCATTTTGGTTTTTGTTTTACAGAAAGAAGGCGTTCTCGCTCAAGGGAGAGGAGGCGTAAGTTTTACACTGTTAAAACAGCTTTCCATATGTAGATTTATTTAGACTGATGCAGTTGCTTTGTGGTTAGAGTGTCCACCTCCGTCCACTTGGCCTGACAGCAACTTATGGATGGTCGTGGCTTTTCCCCGCGCTCTCCCTGATTTCCCTCCATCATAATGCTTGAGATCAATGTATAAGTAAAATATTCTTGAGTATAGCATAAAACACAAATCAAAGAAGTAAATAAAAAGTGCAAAGTATGCACCTTTTTAATTTAATTTTGAAAACAAAATTGCATGTACATTGGTTAGATTGTCTAATTTTAGGGCTTCCTAAAAAGTATATTTTTGTCAGTTTACACTGAATAATGCTCTCAGAATATGTTCATTGTTCCTCATTGAGGTGATGATGGCATTGGTTAGCCGAGTACCATTTGAGCAGGCAGGCAGGCAGATGTCAAGTTGCTTCACTGATTAGTGTACTTTGACTGGGCACTGGTTAGGGTGTCATGTTTTGGTATGTAGGACATGCTGCTCAAGATAGTGAAGCATTACTACAACTCTTCCATTACTGCAACCATCTTGCTACGTTTGGACACCATGGTTTATATACATTATAAATATAAAGTTACTAAAATCGAAGATACAATCAGATATTGAGAGCTAATTTAGGGATTTTGTTCACATAGTTAATTATTTGCATAAATATAATTGTGATCGTCTGATTTTATTTATTTGTTTATTTTTTTTTTCTTGTGTGGCACAGATGTCAGAATCAAATGAGACACTTGATTATATGTTTGACAGTTTGACGTTGCCTTTCCTTTTATAGTTTAAAAGTTACAAGTTTTATTTTGATTTTTAATTGTAAGACCGACACAGAAGAAGTAGATCCCGATCTAGGTCCCCCAAGAGGTACAGATCAAGGTCGCCCCATAGAAGGTAAGTTCATGAGCTGAAAACCCTGCCTGTAAGTTTACAGTTAGTCACAGACTTTCTTTGAGTTGTATGAGTAACAAAACAGATTTAATATGTTATTATATTACTGTGTGGATTGGGAGTTTAGCTTACCCTGTATTTTGTCACATGTAGGAAAATGTATACTTGACATTTTTGAAAACATGCAGAAAGACCCATATTGGCACAGTGTAAATATAACTTGACGATGACAATGTGTCTTGCCACTTTCTCCAAAGGGGTGTTTTCCAAAATGTTAGGTGCCTGTTTTCATGCTCACTGTCATCTTGTATTCAGTGAGTACATGAACAGCTCAGGTGGTCGTTAACCTGTGCATATATGTTTCAGATCCATTTCACCACGCAGACGGAGCAGATCAAGGTATAGCTTATTATTTGTTTCTACTTGGTTGGTATAATGCTGTTGTAGGTTTTTGATAGATTAAAACTTTCATGGTTGACCAAGTGTTGAAAGGAATTGCAGGTAATTTGTTGAACACCATGGTAAAATTTCTTTTTTTTTTTTTTTACCAATTGCATAACATGATCTGTAAGGTTAGAATTAGAACATTAACTTATGTTCTGCATAAAAATATTTACTTATTTTTTTCGAGTTGTATTCTTTCAACTGTTTGAATTCTGAGGTCGGTTTTTCCGACTGTGCAGGGCACTCTGACATCTGTTTTTAGTTCGCCTGTTTCTACCGATTTTGTTTAGAGACCAGTCTGAGAACAGTTTTAACATCAAATCACTAAGGGAATAGAAATTTGCATCAATATAAAATACTGAATTTCGCTTTAAGGGTTGTCATGTAAAAATGCAATTTCAGAATCACACGAAGGCCTTAAAATGACACTGTTGATGCCAACACTTAAGTTTTCTGATTAATCAAACTTCACAAAATACTCTTAAGGTGCCCAAAATGATGGATGAATCAATGAAAGTCAAGCAAAATGTGTCAGTGGAAAAACTGTAGGTGAAATAGGGTACGTGCAAAATTGAAGAATAAGGGAAAGTGTAGGCACATAGCTGTCGGAATTTTATCACACAGAATAAGGAAAAGTGTAGACACATAGCTGTCAGATTTTTATCACAGAATAAGGGAAAGTGTAGGCATATAGCTGTCGGAATTTTATCACACAGAATAAGGAAAAGTGTAGACACATAGCTGTCAGATTTTTATCACACAGAATAAGGGAAAGTGTAGGCACATAGCTGTGGGATTTTTATCATACAGAATAAGGGAAAGTGTAGACACATAGCTGTCAGATTTTTATCACACAGAATGAGGGAAAGTGTAGGCACATAGCTGTGGGATTTTTATCATACAGAATAAGGGAAAGTGTAGGCACATAGCTGTCAGATTTTTATCACACAGAATAAGGGAAAGTGTAGGAACATAGCTGTGGGATTTTTATCATACAGAATAAGGGAAAGTGTAGGCACATAGCTGTCAGATTTTTATCATACAGAATAAGGGAAAGTGTAGGCACATAGCTGTCAGATTTTTATCATACAGAATAAGGGAAAGTGTAGGAACATACACTGTGGCTGTCAGATTTTCATCACACAGAATAAGGGAAAGTGTAGGAACATAGCTGTGGGATTTTTATCATACAGAATAAGGGAAAGTGTAGGCACATAGCTGTCAGATTTTTATCATACAGAATAAGGGAAAATGTAGGAACATAGCTGTCAGATTTTTATCATACAGAATAAGGGAAAGTGTAGGAACATACACTGTGGCTGTCGGATTTTCATCACACAGAATAAGGGAAAGTGTAGGCACATGGCTGTCGGAATTTTATCACACAGAATAAGGGAAGGTGCAGGCACATAGCTGTCGGATTTTCACATTGCATATTTTTTTTATTTTTCTTCAGATCTAGAGACAGGAAAGAGAAAGGGCGAGATCGAGGTTCTCGTGATGATGAGCCGACTACCTCCACCTCAGAACCTGAAGTCTCCATAGATGGTGTGTACTGACGTGACCTGAGGATTGCATCCTTTGTATTTGGTATTTAAGAGCTACATTGGTGTTGAAACATATACGTATAAGGATCGTGTCTGAATTACTGTCAGTGTCGAAACTTATAAGGATTGAGTCTGAAAGGTTTCCCTAAATTGTACAGAAATACAGCGTGTTAAAACCGCATGGCATTACCCTTCACTGACGTAAGTCTCGAGTAATGCTGTACTTTGAAATGCTGTTGACGTCATTCCAGCATAATTGCCTTACTCAACATCAAATCTGCCTGAGCCAACATCACATACACAATTTTATCTCAACACATCCACCAAATTTTACTGAAACCACCAAAGATTTCGGTTTTGAGAACTCTTCAGTTATAGGTGTTAAATTAAGAGTGTTGTTCAGCGTAATTCCTTCTGAACAGTAGTGTTACCTCTGTTCAGTGGGATGTCCTCCATATCCTTTTAATATTTGCATCTAGTTTCTCTTGGGGCCGAAGTAACACTTCAAATGCATAAAATTTGTGGGTACTCTTATCTTTTAATCTTGATATGTAGTAGTAATTTGTGAATGTTCTCGTTTTGCGTTACAGAATCCCAGCTGGCTGGGAAAACAGAAGATGAAATAGCTATGATGAAGCTGATGGGATTCTGCAACTTTGATACCACCAAGGTAACGTCTGCATCATTGTTCTAATTTGAGAGTGGGCATTGAAGTTATTGAGAGAGTCAACTTGACTGCAAAAAGAGCCCCTACTGGCTGCTTACTCGTTAAATGGTTACTGAAGACCGCTAAGCAGACAGATTAGGAAATGATTTTGAATCCAGTTTTCACTGGTTTGACTCCAGTTTACATGTTATACAAGGCTCCTGTCAAAGTAAAGTGGTTTCCTATTGGATCTGCCAGACTTCAGCTAAGCTGGTCAGAGTATTAAAGCACCAGTCGCATCTTAGATTACATGTACATGTATGTTGTACCTGTAAACACAATTCCTGATTTGCTGACTCTTCAGCTATGAGATAGAGATGTAAATAGCTTTATTTCATTTATTGAATAGCTGGTAATTTCAGTTTACCGTTGGAATGTGGTGCAAAAAAGTAAAATTTTTTAACACCATACTGCATTTTTATGAAATCATTTCATGCAATATATTATTTAAAAAATCATAATTTTCAAATACATGCTATAAAGCTCACTTTTGCATTAGGAACATTAAACTCAACTTTTCTTAGTAAGGATAACTGTTTAAAAATAATTAATACACACATATTTACATTCAATTCCATGTTTATTATTTTGTTTTTCTAATCCTTGAAGGGACAGAGACGCTAAGACTTCTTATTAATGTTCCATGTTCATTTCAGAACAAGCAAGTCAATAAAAGTGATACATATGTCGCCAATATACAGAGAAAGAGACGCTATAGGTGAGTTGTCAGTGATGTGATGTGAGTCTTATCAGGAGGTTTTAGTTCTGGGGTGTGAAAGAGTGATGGATGTAAATATTGCCCTACCATCATCTGGAATACGGCTTGTAATGATTTGTCATCATGCAGTCTGACAGGCCAGTTTTCAAGTAGAGGATATTTGCAGCAATTTCTCCCAGTAGATGCAAATGTGGACTTGGGTAGTCATCTGTTAGTTGCTGGAAACGAAACTTAAACTGTTTCTTTTTATATTTACACACTATATATGTATAAAAAATTCTATCAAAGAAAATGGATGAATGTGAAGAAACTAGAAATATTTAAATCAACACTCCTTTGTTCATTCTCTTATCCATGTGTCTCATGATATTGAAATTTTTTTTTTCTTATTTACAGACAGTATATGAACAGAAAGGGTGGATTTAACAGGCCCTTGGATTTCATTGCCTGATTTATCTAGGCTATAGTGTAAGAATGTGTGAATTAGGTACACACACGTGGCATTGTGGATCGAGTGGCAGGCCTCTGTACACCACAGTGAGGAGACTCTTGGAGTGTGACCAGGTACTGTAATGATGGATGGCCTGTGCTCAGGACTGATCATGCCATGAGTCACTCAGGCCGCACACCTCAGAAGGAATTTGACAAATTTCAAAACGTAGTATTTTGAGATTCCATTAAAACTGTACAGGATGGTAAAGGGAACTCTCCTGAACGTTTATATTTTATCAAGATCCAACATGATGTTATCTTCATCTCGTCTTCATTTGCATGTAGGACAGTGTTGTACATGTATGCAGTGTAAGGGATTTAGTTGATGTTATGTGTGTTTGATTAAAATTTTTAGTTTCTCATTGCAGGTTTTAAAATGTATGCATGTGTGTTTCAGTTGTACAACACTGTCCAGAGTTCAGTGTGGCTATGCACACTATACACTGAACATTTGTGGAATTGCCATTGTGGATATGCCTAAATGTAGTATCTGACAGGAAAATTATACAAGCTTCCATCTCTGTATAACACATACAACCCCTTGTCTCTGTCAACTCTGGGATTAAGGTAGATTATCTTAATCCCAGGTCATCTCAAGTTCTGTGTGCCAATAACTGATCACCGTTGTGACTTGAGTACATGTCCTTTATCTTCTGCAATCTTCATTCAATGAAATAAAAATGTGGAAATAAAAAAAGATGATTGTTGTCTTTTGTTACACGTTGTCAAATGAGATGTCAACAAGAGAAAATCAGCTGTAATAAATTCTGTTTATCTTTATAGTGGTCTATGTTGAAAACTCTGACCATATGTCTGTATCTTGTTACTAGTTATCAGCCTTTCTCTAGGAGAGAATGTTATTGATAGAACACACTATTCAGTTTGAAATCTGGATTTGAGAATACCATTCTGTTTTTTTTTTTTAAATAAAATATAGGAAAACTAGATTGTGGAGAAATTAACAGAAGTGTATGACAAATAAGTTGCAGATATTTTGCACATATCAGGTCTACCTGTATTTCATTCTCTGTAGTCCTACTACTTATCAAAGGGATGAGGATTTTCAGTTTATTTCAGCTGAATGTAGGGAAAATTAAGATTTTTCACAGACCAAAATTGCAAAAAATAATCATTTTATTACTAATTTGTGGTCAGCTACTTGAAGAAGTTTCAGCTGTCAGATTTTGATGGAATAGATTCTCATCACAGATTGTCCTAGGATTCACAGCTTATCATTTGTGATAGTGCAAAACTGAACAGTGCTAAAGAATCAAACCTACCAAACTTTTTAATTGTGAAGGGAGTATACTGTGTTGGAGTGGTCAAGGTGCTTGCCAGCTAGTAGGTGTGGGTTCAAACCTGGCTGTAGGCAGATTTCTCCACTCACTTTATGATGACATCATTGCACAGTGTGATATCTATTGAAGACTACCAGTAGGCCTACTTGTGTTCCGCCAATAGAGTGTGTATATTTGTATGTCACAGGTGGTAAAGTTTGTTAGTAACTTGCCTAAGGTTGGCCATTCAAACCATTCACTTCTTTATCCTCCATCCATAATCCGCTTCGGGAGGGTCAATCCCGGGTCGAGTCATACCTAAGACCTTAAAAGAAAAAGTTGTAACTTTCCCACTTGGCGTTCAGCATGAAGGGGATGGTGCAACAACTGGTTGACCCATATCGGTATAATGGCTCAGGCGGGGCGGCTTACTTGCCTTTGCTAAGGCGTCTCAGTGAAGCAGCACTAGATAAAAGAGCGGTGGAAATCCATCCTGCAACAAGGAGGCACATCACATGCACTCTAAGGATTCCCTCATCGTCATATGACTGAAAAATTGTTTTAACCGTAGCATAGTTAAGCATTACACAAATACATTTTAGTCTAGTACCAGTATATAGAAACAAATACAAACTGTCGGTCTGAAAATTGTTATCATGCTAGATTTGAAATTTTGCAATGTTTGTTTAGTTTTAGGTGGATAGTTTTCAAAATAATAAATATACTGGTTAAATATATTGGTGTACTCATAGCATATGAGAAAGCCAACTGATTACCATTCTTCATTTCATGTTAATCCATAAGCCTATATTCATCCCCTGACACCAGATATTATGGTTTACCAGTCAACTCTGCTTTTATACATGTGTAGGCCTACAGTGGTGTGTGTGTAATAGAAGGATTTATCAAGAAAAGTTCCAATTTCAAGAAATTTATATTCCCAAGGTGAAAAATGTTAGGGTCGAAAAATGCTGTACAGTGTACGAAAATAATTTTTGCTGGATGTTCAGAGGAAGACTTTTTCTGATATTCTGATCTGATAATCTCCTAGAGAAACTTTAAAACATTAAACAGTTATTGTTTTCTTTGCAACTTAATAAATTACCCTCATTATTACTATTATTTAGCTGATCATCAAATTAACCTCAAACTTTTTTTTATTGTAATACCTCGATTGTATTTCCAAATTGTTTTTTTTTTCTTCTCAGTCAAGAAGTTAAGAAAGTTCCAAGAAAATGTCCAAGGAAACATTTCTAGCTACTTTACTCTTATGTTTTGAGTAGATTTTTTTCACATACAGATCTTATTGTTGTTTTGTCACAAATGAAATACATCTACAGCTGGGGTGGACTAAGATTAGTTCAGTACCTGAAGCCTTGTTACCTCTGAACTACTCTAAGTTGTTTTTTTGTTGGGTTTTTTTGTTTTTGAAATCAAAAAATGTATAAAATTCACCAGTGATTCGACTGCGAGGTCATGATTTCAGGACGAAGGGGGGTGGGGGTGAAGAAGGATAGGGGGCGTAACTCTCATTGACATAACTCTCATTGAAACGGTGTTTCCCCTGTTCTCACGTTATTTGGCCTTTAACCAATGAAATCACTCCTCGGGTAGCCGATTCGCAGACAACGTTTGGAGGGAAGAAGACTTATCAGAAGGGCGACAGGCAATGTGTTAGAAGCTTTCAGACTTACAGAGGACATATTTTTATGATGTCAGTGGATTTGACCTCTTTTGTGATGTTATTGTGAAATTATTGTGTAACCATTGTGGGAAGAATCGGGGAGTCATGAAGGGAAAGAGAAAAGTGTGACACGCTGTCGTTGTTGTTTGACTGTCATCACGGAATCGCAGGTTTGTGAAGCTAGTGTTGTACACGTGTTCAAATAAAGTGATTCACGCGTGAGAGTCTTGTATCTGACTGAGGAAGGGTTTTACAGTAGTTCGTGTATTTTAGAGAGTTCTGTGGATTGAAATTTAAAGGAATTAAAATTTTGTAGTAACAATTTTTTTGTCCTACTCTCACCTGTAGATTCATAAATTTGATGGAAGATCTTACATGTATGTTCCTTCAAACATGCACTTATCACACAGGTACTATCATTCGACCTTTAGTGTTTTCTGGTAATACATACAAATCTCAAGGTCAAAGGGAAGAAATAAATGCCTGTGTGTACAGTCACACTGCTCCCTCAAGACATCCACGTGTTATCATTGTCATAGGCCTACTCACGCCAGCATAACATCATTGCCAGCAAGTGTTCACAGCACACTGCATCTACATCAGTCTAATTAGAATGAGATCCATTTCTTTTCACTGTTCTCAAACTATGGACCTGGTTTTGATCTGATTTGGAATTGTTCCTATTCAGATTCATGTCAAATATTTAAAGTAATAATTCCCTTTTACATGTAGACCTACCTTGATTTGGTTAAATACAACTTCATTTCACTTTTTTGATAGGGCACATATTTTAGTGTGGAAACTTGTCTGAGATCACTGCAGATTTTGATCCAGTGACTTCCACAAAGTTCACTGATGATTTAATGAAGTTTACTGTCATATTCTAAGGAACGAGATTCTAATATAGACTACTGGAAAATAAATTTCAGTCAGAATAAATCATTATGGCTTGACACAACTTGAACAGCATTGTAGCCATATAGTAGGATGTACATTTGCGACAAAAAACTGGTCAAAATGAAAAACCAGTAATCTGCATATGAAGGATAAGGCACTTAGCATGTAACTAACAGTTCATTTCACTTTAGATTCACATTCTTTGACCATAAATTTGGGTTAAACTTTGTTAGATCTCCTGTGCTTGTGTTGACTGACCTCCTGAAATAGTTGGGAAATCGATGATATGAAAGTGAGGCTCACGTACATAGCCTCGTGGAAACGTGAGGAGATATTTGGCCTCATTGAAAATAAAATGTTTTGCTTTTTACATAATGCGAGTGCCTCATTGTCGGATGTAGCTACAAAAAAAACAAAAAGCATTTTTTGAAGCAAGTAATTTTCAGAGAAAGTGGCTAATGGTATAGTATGTCATAACATAGGAGTGGTTTCAGAATAAATGCTAAAAAGAGATCAGATCAGATTGAAGTTGTTGTTTCAGCATGTTACACAAGATAATTCTATTCTGAATGCTACTAGCGATGTTTTTTGAGAGAAATAAACCATAGTGTGGAATGGGTTTGAGAGTGTTTACCTGGCTGAAAGGTATTACCTAACCAACCAAGAAACAAAAAGATTGTGTGGTCGGGTACAGGTAGAGCCTTTGGCAGATGACCTCAGATGCAGGAGGAGCTAGACCAGGTTTGTTGGATAAGCTATATATAGTGAGGAAATACCAATCAGATGCATTATTTATGCACAACACTGCAGCATTAAAGCTACACACATAATAGTAAGACAAATAATTAATGAAAGCAACTTGTGCAAATTTCTCCTTGTTTCAGCCACATTATACAAATTTGTGATGTACGATAATCGTAACCTGGATTTCCAAGGAAGCATGGAGACCATTGTTACATCAAATGGCTCTGGCCAGGCACGTGTAGAAAAGCTGGAAAGCTGTTGGTGAGAAGAACATTTTTATCATTTGTCTACTATTGTCAGGTTTGTATGGCCATTGTTGTAGACTTTGGTAAATAAATTCTTCACAGTTTTCAGAGGCAGCTACAGGTATTGGCAAAGTTAACTGAAACTGTGGTGTTATGAGCATTATTAAAATATTCCCTCAGAGAAAATCACATTTGGACATGCGGTGGCTGTTCTGTTCGTTAAAAAAACTGATTCTTCAACCTTTCTACATGTTTGCAAGATGTTTATTCAAGCAAATTCTGGAGGGCATAATTCTGTTTTGACTGATAAAATCATCATTTGTTTGAAGCCCTGAAACGGGCCAATCCAACCAAAATCAAAAAAAAGTATGTATAAATTGCACTGATGAGTTGCAAGGTTGAGGAATTAGGGTATATGACACTGTAATCTCAGCCACATTGTTCACAATTTACACAGTAGAACAAGTGATTAGGAGATAAATTCCAGACAAAATCTGATCCACAATGCATGTGTTGATGGTATAATTTTGAACCTTTGAATTTGGTTGTGTCACATGTATTGGCGATTGCCTGTGTTTATCTGGGTTGTATGTTACCTGTTGTAGCCCAGCTGGGAAGGCCACAGTGATCGTGGTAGAGCCTACAGAGAAAAGCTGGGAGCACCAAGTATCCAGCTCAAGCTCCAACCCCAGCTCCAGCCCCAGCACTAACAAAACACCAGAACTACCCACCTCTACGAGTGTAAGTCAGATAGGTACATGGTCAGCAGCAGGCCAACAAGTGGTGTCTTTGATGGCTGGCAGCTGGAGTATGGTCTGAGTTGGTCAGCCCTGTTTTACTGGTCACTTACACAGCAGACAGCGGTCAGGCTGTTTTACTGGTCAGTTACACAGCAGACAGCGGTCAGGCTGTTGTCCACTTGCATTGTTGACTGTTCCATCTGACATAAATAATTCAGATTGTAAAATGTGGTTTAAGTATCTAATATTGCTACATTTGCGAATTTTGATGTTGACTAAGAGTGTACCTGTCTATACTAAAAGTTCTTTCAGTGATAGTGTATTGTTCAACCCCCAAAAACTCACAGGCCAGAGGACCAAACTGAGTCACAACCATTTTTACTCTCACCCTGTTTTTACTAGAAACACTTTGAACATAGCCCTTTATGGGTATGTTAGGAGCCCTTGTTCCTAACACCCAACTGTTTGCGTGTGTTTGTTCAAGTCGGATAAGATGAAGTCACATGGTGTTTGAGAGCATGTTATCAGGCCAATCTAAACACAAATAATGGACCCACTCTGTACAGTATGACAGTTATTCACACCCTACAGCTGAATGCCCGATTTCCCTGCAGAGCAAGATTTACATATAATATATGTTGTAGCGCAGTAGACTGCAATTAGGTCATCTTCACTGTTTCAGAGCTATGCTTGAAAACTGCTACCCTGCCCAAAATACATTATGTACATTCTGTTTGTGTTTGTGATGGCTGTCTCCTTCAGGTCAATGATAACGTGTTTGTGATGGCTGTCTCCTTCAGGTTAATGATAACGTGTTTGTCAGGGCTGTCTCCTTCAGGTTAATGATAACGTGTTTGTGAGGGCTGTCTCTCTCAGGTTAATGAAAATGTGTTTGTGTTTGATGGCTGTCTCCTCGAAGTTCATGATAATGTGTTTGTGTTTGTGATGGCTGTCTCCTTCAGGTTAATGATAACGTGTTTGTGAGGGCTGTCTCCTTGAGGTTCATGATAACATGTTTGTGTTTGATGACTGTCTCCTCGAAGTTCATGATAGTGTGTTTGTGTTTGTGATGGCTGTCTCCCTCAGGTTAATGATAATGTGTTGGTGATGGCTGTCTCCCTGAGGTTCATGATAACATGTTTGTGTTTGTGATGGCTGTCTCTCTGATGTTAATTATAACGTGTTTGTGTTTGGGATGACTGTCTCTCTGGGGTTAATGATAACATGTTTGTGTTTAATGGCTGTCTCATAGAGGTTAATGATAACATGTTTGTGATGGCTGTCTCTGTGCTCTCTGAGGTTCATGATAACGTGTTTGTGTTTGTGATGGCTGTCTCTCTCAGGTTCATGATGACGTGTTTGTGATGGCTGTCTCTGTGCTCTCTGAGGTTCATGATAATGTGTTTGTGTCTGTGATGTCTGTCTCCCTCAGGTTCATGATAACATGTTTGTGTTTGTGATGGCAGTCTCCCTCAGGTTAATGATAACGTGTCTGTGATGTCTGTCTCCCTCAGGTTCATGATAACATGTTTGTGTTTGTGATGGCAGTCTCCCTCAGGTTAATGATAACGTGTCTGTGATGTCTGTCTCCCTCAGGTTCATGATAACATGTTTGTGTTTGTGATGGCAGTCTCCCTCAGGTTAATGATAACGTGTTTGTGAGGGCTGTCTCCCTGAGGTTCATGGTAACATGTTTGTGATTGCTGTCTCTCTTGAGGTCAGTGACAACGTGTTCACGTCTGTGATTGTTGTCTCTCTGAGGTTAATGATAATGTGTTTGTGGGGGCTGTCTCCCTCAGGTTCATGATAACGTGTTTGTGATTGCTGTCTCTCTGAGGTCAATGACGTGTTTGCGCCTGTGATTGCTGTCTCTCTGAGGTTAATGACAACGTGTTTGTGATGGCTGTCTCCCTGAGGTTCATGATAACATGTTTGCGTCTATGATTGCTGTCTCTTTGAGGTTAATGACAGCGTGTTTGCGTCTCTGATTGCTGTCTCTCTGAGGTTAATGATAACGTGTTTGTAATGGCTATCTCCCTGAGGTTCATGATAATGTGTTTGTGTTCGTGATGGCTGTCTTCCATAGATTAATGATAATGTGTTTTTGTTAGTGATGGGTGTCTCCCCAAGGTTAATGATAATGTGTTTGTGTTTTTGATGGCTGTCTGTCTGAGGTTAATGATAACGTGTTTGTGATGGCTGTCTCCCTGAGGTTCATGATAACGTGTTTGTTTTTGTGATTGCTCTCTTGCTGAGGTTAATGATAATGTGTTTGTGTTTGTGATGGCTCTCTCTCCCCTACGTTAATGGCAACGTGTTTGCGTCTGTGATTGCTGTCTCTCTGAAGTTAATGATAACATGTTGGTGATGGCTATCTCCCTGAGGTTCATGATAATGTTTGTGTTTGTGATGGTTGTCTCATAGAGGTTAATGATAACGTGTTTGTGGTTGCGAAGGCTGTCTTTCTGAGGTTAATGATAACGTGTTTGTGGTTGCAAAGGCTGTCTCTCTGAGGTTCATGATAACGTGTTTGTGTTTGTGATGGCAGTCTCCCTCAGGTTAATGAAAACGTGTTTGTGATGGCTGTCTCCCTGAGGTTCATGATAACGTGTTTGTGATTGTGATGGCTGTCTCCCTGAGGTTTATGATGATGTGTTTGCGTCTGTGATTGCTGTCTCTGTGCTCTCTGGGGTTAATGATAACATGTTTGTGTCTGTGATGGCTGTCTCCCTCAGGTTCATGATAACGGGTTTGTGATGGCTGTCTGCCATATTTTTATGTTCACGCAAGTCATTGGCGCTAGTGGGCAACCAAAAAACAAGAGTTACTTGCCCGAGGCCGATCTCACTTGCATTTGGCAAGCGTTTAGTTACGCCACATCACAGAAGAAAATGATGTGTTCTACTGCGATTTGGACCGTTTGTGTAGCTCATCCCCAGAGCAACCCATTATACAAGACATTTCAGATTTTACTGTTGGTTGCCTCTAAAATTTTAATATAAATAACATTTGGCTGTTTTGATGTCTTTGATATCAGAACTCTGCTTCAGTGTATATACATTCTGTTACTTTCAGGTTCAGAACCTTGTGCTTGTATTTAAAATCATGTTGAATCTTAAAATAGTTTCAGAATGTCATGTTTAGTCATCTGAAGATGTAGCAAAGGTCTTTAACGCTGAATCTGTGAGTGGAGACCAGGCCTGATATGACATTTCCAGTATTATTGTTGCCTGTCTGAAAAACAAAACAAAACAGAAGTAGGTTCACATTTGTTTGCAGAAGTGTGTGATTGACAGTGCACCCACTTGTTGTCAGGGTATGGGTGCTGTTAGAGAAGATAACTGACAAGTTTAGTTCATGTACAAGTAACAGTGGCAGTGACAAGTTGATTGGCAGGTCAGCTGTCACAGTTTCACCATGCACTAAATGGCATCTTTCAACATGTGTGTAAGTTAATTAAGGCCTTCTGATAGCACACTAGCCAGTTTCATTAACTGTAATTTCAGATGTAATCTGAAAGTTCTCATACATTTGTATGCTGTTTAGATCATCCTTTTAAACCTGACAAGTTAATATTGGCTTACAGTTGTTTACTTCCCGGTCTGCATACAATGGTCCTTTCTTACGTGTAGTAAAATAAAAAGTGTTTTGATAAATTAAATGAACACTGTAGATCAAGGACTGGCAGAGGAGTACAGTTTTGACAGAACAGCAAATTTATCTGAGAGTCATTGTCAGAATGTTCTTTCTGAGTATTCAGAGGAATGCGACTTTTGATATTCTGGAGACCCCTATTTTTCAGGGTTTTATTTGAAGCAGGTAATGTTATGATGTGTGTGAGAGTGACAGAGTATCCTGGCTTATCAGGACAATGGTGAGTTGTTGTATTGTTTTGTTTACAGACTCTGAAGAGGAAGCGAGTGCTGGAGAAGTTTGTGTACATGACATCAGTTCTCACATTGGCCTTTCTGGTGCATGCCCTCCTCACAGCTCAGTGGCTGCTCCCGTATTACTACGCTGTTAGTGCACCTGTACTGATACTCGTGCGAGTGGTCCTGTACTGGTAAGTGTGACCGCACCTGACCCCAGTCCACATAGAGCTCTGGCTGTATGCATTTTAGCTGTATCTCTTCCTCCCTGTAGTAAAGGGTGATGTTTCCCGGACAGAACATCCCCATACAGTTTGAAGCCTTCTGTAGTGTAGATCTACAGCTTAGTGCCCAGTCACTGTGTAGGGCCCCACACTGTTTGAAGCCTTCTAGTTGTGCAGAGCCACCGCTTAGTGCCCAGTCACTGTGTAGGCCCCTACACAATTTGAAGCCTTCTACTAGTGTAGAGCTACAGCTTAGTACCCAGTTACTGTGTAGGCCTCCACACAGTTTGAAACATTTAAGTAGTGTGGAGCTACAACTTAGTGCCCAGTCACTGTGTAGGCCCCCACACAGTTTGAAGCCTTCTGAAAGTGGAGAGGCACAGCTTTAGTGCCCAGTCACAGTGCTGGTCCCCGCACAGTTTGAAACCTTCTTGTAGTTTAGAGCTACAGCTTTAGTGCCCAGTCACTGTGTAGCCCTGTGTGGCATATTGCACAGTACCTTGTGACTCATACATGAAGCCTTAAACCTGGGTCATTGAGACCGATAGTCACAAGGGGGTGTTGTCATTTTGTGGGTTTGTAAACAACAAACAAATATGATGATAAACAAGGGGGAGATAACCTAATTTCCAGGAAGGTCCATACACTTGGGTTTTATCAACTTGCTTGTGTTTACATTTTTTGTTTGAAACCGCTCGACCCCTAATTCCCTTGTAACGTATGTTAATCATTTGACAGCTAATACTTACCGCATGGCAAATCACCTTACTGTAAGAAAGACAAGATAAATCTTGAAGAATTTGTTGACAATGTACAGCTTGGACTCGCACAACAGTAGTTTTAGGTAGATGTAATAGAAAAGGTTTCCCATTGCATAATATATTTACAAATACTGTGCCATTGGAAAAATTGTTTGTTTGTTTTTTTGCCACTGTAACCTATCCTTTTGTCTTTGTTCAAATAATGGCTGTTGTGAAGTCATTAATTTATCATTCATAAGAGATGACTGTGTACAGGTGTTGCAATAATATACATGTATATTTGCTCATTGGAGGAAGTTGAAGTGGCAGTACTTCTTGCTGGACTTTTGTTACTCTGCTAACACCCTGTGGTATGTCTTTTTGTGGTAAGTACATGGTGATGTGTCGATATTTGTGTTGGATAACTAATAATGGTCTTCTTTAACAGCTTTCATGACAATTAAATTTAGTGAGTAGCTTGCTGACGTTCACATGGACATGTATGTAGCCCACATGAATGTAGTCTATCTTCCCGCTTATAATCATAAGGATAGAGGGTAAGAAAGCATGTAGATCGCCAGAGCTATTAGGACCTTTGCCTGTAGGTGGCCCTACTACAATTTCCTGTTATACAAGCCACCCTCTGATTCTGATAATTACACACATTTGTAACAATGTGAAACGACGATGTAAACACTGTTTGTTCACCTCAGGGCTGTTCCAGACCAGTGGAACCTGTTCAGCGTTGTTTACTCCCTGGCTAACGGACCTTTGCTGTGGGCAGTGGTTGTCTACAGAAACTCCCTGGTGTTCCACAGCCTGGACAAAGTTACCTCCTCCTTTATTCATCTCCTCCCAACATTCCTCTCCTTTGGGTAAGCCATTGCACATACACTTTGATGGAAGTAAAAAATGGTTTTCAGATTGGCATTGCACTAGAATTAACAGGATCACATGTCTGACCATATTCTTGTAGAGTCATTACAGCTCCACCACACCCCTGTACTGGATCACATGCCTGACCATAGTGTGGTAGAGTCAGATGGTATAGCTCCCACCACACCCCTGTACTGGATCACATGCCTGACCATATTCTCGTAGAGTCATTACAGCTCCACCACACCCCTGTACTGGATCACATGCCTGACCATATTGTGGTAGAGTCAGATGGTATAGCTCCCACCACACCCCTGCACTGGATCACATGCCTGACCATATTGCAGTAGAGTCAGATGGTATAGCTCCCACCACACGCCTGTGCTGGATCACATGCCTGACCATATTCTTGTAGAGTCATTACAGCTCCCACCACACCCCTGTACTGGATCACATGCCTGACCATATTGTGGTAGAGTCAGATGGTATAGCTCCCACCACACCCCTGCACTGGGTCACATGCCTGACCATATTGTAGTAGAGTCATATGGTATAGCTCCCACCACACGCCTGTACTGGATCACATGCCTGACCATATTCTTGTAGAGTCATTACAGCTCCACCACACCCCTGTACTGGATCACATGCCTGACCATATTGTGGTAGAATCAGATGGTGTAGCTCCCACCACACCCCTGTACTGGATCACATGCCTGACCATTTTGTGGTAGTCAGATGGTATAGCTCCCACCACACCCCATGTACTGGATTACATGCTGACCATATTGTGGTAGAGTCAGATGGTATAGCTCCCACCACACTTCTGTACTGGATCACATGCCTGACCATATTGTGGTAGAGTCAGGTATTATAGCACCCACCACACCCCAGTACTGGATCACATGCCTGACCATATTGTGGTAGAGTCAGATGGTATAGCTCCACCATACCCTTGTACTGGATCACATGCCTGACAAAATTATGGTAGAGTCAGATGGTATAGCTCCCACCACACCCCTATACTGGTTCACATGTCTGACCATATTGTTGTAGTGTCAGATAGTATAGCTACACCACTTCTTTGTACTGGATGACGTGTCTGACCATATTCTTGTAGGGTCAGATGGTATAGCTCCCGCCACACCCCTGTACTGGTTCACATGTCTGATATATTGTTGTAGTGTCAGATAGTATAGCTACACCACTTCTCTGTACTGGATGACATTTCTGACTACATTCTTGTAGAGTCAGATAGTACAACTCCACCACATCCCTGTACTGGTTCACATGTTGATCTGATTGTTTAAGTGTCAAGTAGTACAGCTCTACCACATCCCTCTACTACATATTTATGAATTTATTTGATTGGTGTTTTACAACGTACTCAAGAATATTTTACTTATACAGGGGTGGCCAGTATTATAGCGAGAGAAAACCAGCCAGAGCCTAGCGGGGAACCCACGACCATACGCAGGTTCATCCCTGTACTAGTTCACCTGTCTGACCATATTGTTCTGGAAACTGACCATAGTGTTGTAGAGTCAGATGGTACAGCTCCTCCACGTCCCTGTACTGGTTGACATGCCTGACCATATTGTTGTAGTGACAAATGGTACAGCTCCACCATGTCCCTGTACTGGTTAACATGCCTGACCATATTGTTGTGGTGACAAATGGTACAGCTCCTCCACGTCCCTGTACTGGTTGACATGCCTGACCATATTGTTGTGGTGACAAATGGTACAGCTCCACCATGTCCCTGTACTGGTTAACATGCCTGACCATATTGTTCTAGTGACAGATGGTACAGCTCTGCCACACCCCTGTACTGGTAAACATGCCTGACCATATTGTTGTAGGGTCAGATAGTACAGCTCCACCATGTCCCTGTACTGGTTAACATGCCTGACCATATTGTTGTAGGGTCAGATGGTACAGCTCCACCATGTCCCTGTACTGGTTAACATGCCTGACCATCTTGTTGTAGGGTCAGATGGTACAGCTCCACCATGTCCCTGTACTGGTTAACATGCCTGACCATATTGTTGCAGAGTCAGATGGTACAGTTCACCACGTCCCTATACTGGTTAACATGCCTGACCATATTGTTGTAGGGTCAGATGGTACAGCTCCACCATGCGTGACCATATTGTTGTAGCGTCAAATGGTTACGCTCCACCACATCCCTGTACTGATTAACATGCCTGACCCTTTTTGTTGTAGGGTCAGATGGTACAGCTCCACCATGCGTGACCATATTGTTGTAGGGTCAGATGGTACAGCTCCACCATGCGTGACCATATTGTTGTAGCGTCAAATGGTTACGCTCCACCACATCCCTGTACTGATTAACATGCCTGACCATCTTGTTGTAGTGACAGATGGTACAGCTCTGCCACACCCCCTGTACTGGTTAACATGCCTGACCATATTGTTGTAGAGTCAGATAGTACAGCTCCACCATGTCCCTGTACTGATTAACATGCCTGACCATTTTGTTGTAGGGTCAGATGGTATAGCTCCACCACCTCCCTGTACTGGTACACCTCGTTCATCCCCCAGCCTCTGGAGCCCTCATGGGTCTGGCTTGTGGCAGTGCCTCTAGCCTGTTTTGTTATCCATTCTGTGAGTATGATTGCTGATTTATTATTTATTTGATTTAATTTTATTGGTGTTTTACACTGTACTCAAGAATATTTCGCTTATACGACGGCGACCTGCATTATGGTGGGAGGAAACCGGGCAAAGCCCGGAGGAAACCCACAACCATCCGCAGTTTGCTCCCAGACCTTTCACCTTACGGCCGGAGAGGAGGCCAGCATGAGCTGGACTTGAACTCACAGCGACTGCATCAGTGAGAGACTCCTTGGTAATTATGCAGCGCTAGCGCTCTAACCATTTGAGCCACGGAGGCCCAGTATGATTGTTGAAAGCAAACCTCAGTTGTACTGATTTAATATAGTACACTTTAAATGTTATATTTTATTGAATTTTCTCACTGTGTAGGAATAGATCTGTACTCTGTAGAGAAATACATTTCAAAAATTAAAGAAGTAAAATCTTTCAATTCAGTATGGATGAGAACATATGGAAATATAGACCCAAGGCAAGGTTATCCTGTTGTAATGAAAACAAATGTTTTTATTTCAGTTGATTTACAGCTTGATTGTGAATGTGATATTGAAACCATCTGATGAGTACCTGACCAGTTATCGTTATCTCACATCAAGGGAGGGAACTTATCTCTACATGGTCTTCAACATGTTTGGACCAAGGTCAGTTACTTTTTCATGTTTTTGTATCTCAGAAATTTACATACTTATTACAGGCAATGTGTATGAGAAAACAGTGCCCCTAAGTTTCCAAATTTTCATTGATTCTGATTAATCAAAGGTGTGACATACTTTAAGATGCATCATTTGCCATCACTCATGCTTTCTGGTTGCTCTACTTGTAGAGTTATTCTCCAGTGAACTTTCCTCAGAGCTTTTGAAATGAAATGATTTTGAATGCAGGGTAAAATACATGTACATTTATTGAGAACTCTCAATCTTCCTTTTTCTGTTTCAGGGCACGTGTTTACATGTACACCATATTTAACTGGATGTTCTGCCTAGTTACACTGCTCTTCTCTCGACTTCTGTTCGAGTTCTACATCGCCAACTGCATCGCCCTTGCATTTGTCGTGCTGGTCTGCATTTTTAACGGAGCCAGTTTTTACATGGACGTGTTTAGTGTACGTGGTTTTCAGGATGAGTACTAGCCTGTTTCACACTGCTGTATTGTGTTCTGGCAGGATGGTCATATCCTGTGCATATCAGTCAACCCTTGTCAGGTATAGTGAATGCATTTACCTGCATCAAAATTTAAATGTATACCTGTATTTACAATAATACATATTTTACACCTGTTTGCAGTATAAAGTTGATCTCTGTGCTGCCTGGTTTGAAAGAGATGGGCTTTATAGGAATCATTCTAGTTTTCACTTCTGCTACAAAGTGAAAACTGATTGCCTTCTGGGCTGTAGGAAATATCTCACCAGTCATAGTTATTGCAAGTCATTTTATAGAACAGAATGAACAAAAGTGGACAAATTTTGTAGTGTCCATTATTGTTGTAGAAATGGCTTAATGGAATAACTTCTGTGGGAAGGACTTCCAAATAATTGCTAATCCCTACATGGAGCTTTATAAACTTCATTTTTTAAGTCTTAAGCTATGGATTTCAACAAATACCTTTTGCATAATACTTTTAACGCAGTGATTTTAAGTAATTTGGGAAAAACAGTTGCTGAATTTTACAGCTTGTAATTGTTGTCAGGTAACATTCATGTGATGTGAAATCGCTAATTAGCACTTCTGTACCTCTGTGACTGTGTTAATTGTTGTGAATACCAAACCATTGTGGCCACATTGAAAGTGTAGGTCTGAATCATTCTAGTTCATAGGGATATTAATACATATGTTTAAACAACATTTTATGATTCGATGGTGTTACACCCTGATCTCCTTAATTTAGTTATGATCAATATTTAACAGTGTGGGAGTTAAGTATTTACTGACTTGTTACCAGTGAATCTCTTTAAGGTGTAAATAATGAAAATGCTGTTTTAGTTTTAATTGTTTGTGTGTTTCAATTTTTGTTGTACTTTATTGGAGTCGTGCTATATATTATTAATTCATATCAACCTCATTAATTACATGCCCTGTTGTAATCAGATAATCATGATTTACCCAATGAGGCTCAGGTCACTTTTCGTGAAGAGTTACCGCCCTTACTCTGTTAGACCTGAACAAGTTGTAGCAGTTGAAGAGTGTACACGGAGACTCTCCCATCAAGCATAACCGTTATAACTAATGATTTATTAACATTGTAAAGTTAATATATAGCAGGAAACCCTCAAACTGCATGCACACAGTTAGCGATATATTTGCTACATACATTAGTGATGTTACATGATTATCAGGTGCTAACAATTTGACATATCCAACAATCTACCACTGATTTAGAGTGGGAAGTTTTGTAAACAGTTGACTGAGTTGATGCTTTGACTGATTATATCCATTTGTGCACCACAGTTGTTTCCTCAATGTTCTTGTCTTTTCATACAACTTTTTACACAACTGCTAGGACAGTATTGAGAACAATAACTCATAGGAAGCCAGATGTTTTTTGTGTAGTTTTGTCCACAAATGATTATTGTCAAACTGTTTGTTATTATTTATTGTTAGAAGGTGGTTGAAAAATAGCGATGATTGTCCGAACACTTGTTTTATTTCATGTACAAGTCTGCGTGTGTATTTTAAAAATCTAATAACTCTACCACAACATGTACAGATATACTCAGAGGAAAATTCTGTTTAACTTTTATATTATATTTTGATTATATTTTATTTGTGCAATTTTGAGAATACAACACGACATCTGTGTTAATGAAACACAAAGCAGCAATCAGGTAAATAAAAAAATACATTTATGATTGGGTGATTGGGATCATCTCCACAGACCAGTACAGTCCACTCCCCCTCCCCCAATTCAAGGGATATAGCCCCATGACAAAAGCATTCCATTCAGTCTTCGTGTTCCCAAAATGACACTCTTGCTAGCTTATTTAAAATCTGCTTTCCATCGTTCAAATCCAGCTTTGGTGATCGACCCTCTGAAGGTTGTAGTCAAGTACATGGCCTCGTACATGCTCTGCCTGAAGATTTTTACAGCAGATTTATTTCTGTGCATGTTCCACACGTTATATGGCACAGATACATAGATGTGCTCCTCTTGTTTTTATTTAGGAAAAAAATGAATTTTTTATATGGCTTCCTCTGGTGTTGGTGACTTTCTCTGTTGAGGAAGAAAAAATATTGAGCTATGTAAATTTTTTGAAAAACATAATCTTGTTGAATGCACCCTCTCTTTGGACATGATGTAGTCCTGGTTTTTATCTCCTTCACTTTCACTTTGACATACCTGTCTGTTTATGGTGTATTGTTTTTGGCTACTTTACCAAGATGAACTGGTAGAACAGATACTGAGTGCTGAGTTGGCAATGAAGAATTTGCAAAATTGTTGGTTGATATTTATATGTATTTCATTATTTCTTTCAACAAGACGTATTGTTATTTTTATATTGTTTTGCTGATGAATTTACTTTCACATTCTAGTCTGTTTGTGGTGTGTATTTTTTTTCTTTGGGTCATTTTACCAAAATGTTTTAGTAGGACTTAGACGGAGTGCTAAGTTGACAGTGAAGTATTGTAGGTGGATTTGCAAAATTGTTGGTTGACATTTATATGCATTCCATTATTTCTTTCACCTAGCCAGAGTAAATATTTTAAAATCATCATTTGATATGCTTCTTATTTTTCTTTTTTATCTGCCCCCGCCATTAGGTGGAGTGTATAATGTTATAGCAATTTGTCCGTGTGTCCGCCTGTCTGTCAATCTGTCCGTCCGCCCGTATTTGTGCCAAGGCTATATCTCTAAATGTTTTAATTTTTGGTTGATACATACATACACAGATGACGATGTGTCACGTCTGTTCATTTCCGAAGTTGTTATGGTTACCAGATTGGCAGTTTCTGTGTATATACTACATTGATAGATTTCATATCTGGGCTATAACTCCAAATATTTTCTACGTAGAGTATTCATTTTTGGTTGATGCAAACTTAAGCAAATGATGATTTGTGGTGACTCACATTTGTCCATTTGTGCAGTTGGTTACCAGATTGCCAGTTTCCCTACGTTTACTGTATAAATAGATATGATTTTGTGTCCGGGCTATAACTCCGACTGTTTTCCACATAGAGTTTTAATTTTTGGTGGATACATGGATATACAGATGACGATGTGTTGTGACTCACATTTGACCATTTTGCACAGGTGTCCTGGTGACCAAATAGCCATTTTCCTTATATATACTACATAAATAGATATGATTTCGTGTCAGGGCGATAACTCCAACTGTTTTTCACGCAGAATATTAATTTTAGGTGGATACCTAGGTACATAGTCTAAGAGTTAGCTGAGATGTATTTGTCATGAAAGCTATGAAAGCTTTGACTGTTTGGTGGGGTGGAGGTAGCCTACAATGTACCTGAGTACAGAAACTCTTAAGCGCAGCCCGTGGTGGGTGGCGGAGGTTGGGCTCTTTCTTATTACCTCCCAATTCAGTTTTATTTGACCTAGCGTCTAGAAGGCTAGCGTCTAGAAGACACCAATGCTATATTGTAAGGAAAATCATACTTATTATGTATCTGCGACTTAAGACAAAAATTTGGGGCGGAAAGGCCACTTAAGACAAAGACTAATTAGCGCTAATCAAAGATTTATTTGACATAAAACCTATAATATTTAAACCAGATGTAAAATGTTGAGCATGGTCTAAATAGCAAGAGGTCTTAACTGAACTCATCACCACAAAATCTTGTCTTGGTGATTATTGATGACGAGATCAAACTCTACATCTTCCATCAATCATTAGTTCTGTTTAATCTCTGTTAAGTAAAGTAGAATCAAAAGTCATTTGGTGCAAATTTACCTTTGTACTATTCTTAAGTGACATTTCCATCCCGTAACCTTGTCTTAAGTTGGCAATTCTTGCTATTTAGACCATCCTCAACATTTTAAATGTGGTTTTAATTTAAAAGTGCTAACTAGTCTTTGTCTTAAGTGGCCTTTCCACCACAAATTTTTGCCTTAAGTTGCAGATTCATAATTAGTATGAATTTCCTCATTATTGAGGGGGGGGGGGGGAGGGAATTAGAAAGAGCCCACAGCGCCACCCACCACTTGCTGCACTTTATGCAAGAGTTTCGGTAGTCAGGTAGATTACCTCTACCCCACCAAGCAGTCAAAGCTTTTATAGTTTTTATATCTAATCTCAGCTAGCTCTTGGATTAACATAGATGAGGATGTCACCACTCATATATGTCCATTTCCACGGTTGTCATGGTAACGAGATTTTCCTTGTACATGCTATACAAATAGAAATGATCTCGTGTCCGGGTTACAACTCCTACTGTTTTCCGAATAAAGTGTTCATTTTTGGTGGACACGTTTGTCCACTTGCGCGGTTTTCATGGCAACCACCTCCCTGTTATCAACACCCTTGAAGATTCCCCTCAGCAGTTACACTCACCACCATACTGCTGGTGCTCTTTTATACAGTTCAAACAAATGTTTGTTTGTGTATGTTGTGTTCACCTGAACTCTTGTTCCACAGATCTTATTTATATGAAAATATTATACAGATGTCCATTTTACAGAACTGTTTTTGCACTAGTGAATGTTTACCAGTATTGGGCATATGTACAGTGCTTTTATCCTCTTACTGTGCCATGACCAGGTTGACTGGGTTAAGGGTACCAGTGTGGGTGTGATGTAGTTGTGGAATATCTACAACCTTCAGTCTTCTGACTCTGTACGCTGACATTAGCTGCAGGTTGACGTTGAGATAGGACCTACATGTTAGGAGAAGATCTGAAGTTTTAAGGCTATACTGATTGGATTATGATTCTCAGGACTTGAGAAAAAAGATATTTTGTCCAAGATGGCGACCATCTTGAATTTTAGTGTTTTACATGAATCTTTTTAAAACCTCCTGAGGGCTCCTATGCTAACATTTATCAATATGTCCTAAGGGAGCTTTGTGCCAAAGACAGTGCTTTTATCTGCAAAGTAATCTTGAAATATAACACTTAATATATGGTGTGGCCATACAGAGTATGTCGCCTCATCACTTCCCCCAGGCAACCCTTATCTCAGCATTCCTGAAATCCTTGTTATTGTCAAATGATCAAGTATCATTGGTTGCCGTGTGATTTTGTTTTGTCAACCATCAAACCCAGTATATGTTATTGTTACTGTACCCTGGGTGTGCCTCAGGAGAATTATCCCATTTAGAGCTATCTGTAGTTATCTAATTGTGACCACTGTTCTTCTGTCAGAAAACAATAAGAAGCAAGCTGATATCATGATATCATTAAGGCATTAAGACTTATTAATTCCATTCATGAATTTCTTTGAAGTGCTCACTCAATCATGTGAGCTTGGCACAGATTTGGCGTGATCGGATTAAGGTCTTCTCATTGCTGGTAATTTATCCTCTAGGGCTGTAGAAGGAAATATCCATTGTTGTAAAATACCAGGCCTTCCACAAAACCAAGGGTAAAGGCGTTATTCTAAGATGAGTCAATGTCCGATATAACTATCATGGAAACTAATGGTGTCCGTACACAATCACCTCAATATCCAAGTCAGGAAATTAGCATGGCGTCCGAACAGTCACCTTGGTGGAATGAGACAATATCTGAGTTACCAGTCATCAAATTTCATGGTGTCATTAGACCCATCTCACCGGAATGAGTCAACATCTGAGGTAACAGCTGTGGAATTTGATGCTGTCCGTATAGATACCTCACCGGAATGAGTCAACATCTGAGGTAACAGCTGTGGAATTTCATGCTGTCCGTATAGATACCTCACCGGAATGAGTCAACATCCGTGATTATAATCCTGGAATCTTTTTCTTGTCAGTAACTGAGACAGTAATAATAAAATAAGTTGTGTTTTGCAATTCCATGAACACAAACACATTCAATCACGTTTGTGAAAAGATGTAACTTTGTTTCAGTTGAGTGTCTCCGTGCGAGTAATAGTTGACCGACTAATTGGTGTTCAACTAAAATAAAATAGCTTGTAACAACCACGACACTGTGTCACGCGTGAAAAATATCAGTCATTCAATTGTTGGCTGTTGCTTAACGCAATAGACAAGGACTTATCACTTATTCAGCTTTATGGGAGGAGAAAACCTGGGTGCCCAGGTTAAACCACCGATCTTTGGCAAATTATTCATGAATTGACCCACGTTTGAAGTACAGACATCTACACCATATTGGCGTGAAGATTAGTGGTCTTCAACAGACATTAGGCTGCACAAGCGTTCGTCATACGTGCATCATCGGGCGCTTATGTATTTATTTATTTGATTGGTGTTTTACGCCATGCTCAAGAATATTTCACTTATGCGATGGCGACCAGCATTATGCTGGGAGGAAACCAGGCAGAGCCTGGCAGAAACCCACAACCATCCACAGATTGCTGGCAGACCTTCTCACCGACGGAGAGGAAGCCAGGATGAGCTGGGCGTGAACTCATAGCAACCGCATTGGTGAGAGGCTCCTGGGTCATAACATTGCGCTGGTGCGCTAACCAACTGAGCAAAGTGACAGTTAAACTCATACCTCATTTGTCCTAGTTATATGTAGACAAGTTCCTTAACCATTCGACCAAGGCCCACTCCACATCAGCGGTTATGGTTGTCAGATGCATCTTGGTGAGGAATGTGGACATGCACCGTCATGGTTGCCAGATATATCGTGCTGAGTAGTGTGGGCATGGGCCGTTATGGTTGTCAGATGTGTCGTGGTGAACAATGTGGATATGGGCCATTATGGTTGTCAGATGTGTCGTGGTGTGGAATGATGGGCAGGGGCCCTTTTGGTTGTCAGATATGTCGTGGTGAGGAATGATGGGCATGGGCCATTATGGATGTCAGATACGTCGTGGTGAAGAATGTGGGCATGGGCCATTATGGTTGTCAGATACGTCATGGAGAGCAATGTGGACAGGGCCATTATGGTTGTCAGATGTGTCGTGGTGAGGAATGTGGACAGGGCCATTCTGGTTGTCAGATCCGTCATGGTGAGCAATGCGGACATGGGCCGTTATGGTTGTCAGATACGTCAGGGTGAGGAATGTAGACATGGGCCGTTATGGTTGTCAGATGTGTCGTGGTGAGGAATGTGGATATGGGCCATTATGGTTGTCAGATGTGTCGTGGTAAGGAATGTGGGCATGGGCTGTTGCGGTTGTCAGATAGGCTGTGGTGAGGAATAAAGGGCAGGGGCCCTTATGGTTGTCAGATACGTAGTGGTGAATAATGATGAACATGGGCCAAATGCGGATATGGGCCGTTATGGTTGTCAGATACGTCGTGGTGAGCGATATGGACAGGGCCATTATGGTTGTCAGATGTGTCGTGGTGAGGAATGTGGGCATGGGTCGCTATGGTTGTCAGATACGTCGTGGTGAGGAATGTGGACATGGGCCATTGTGGTTGTCAGATACGTCATGATGAGCAATGTGGACAGGGCCATTATGGTTGTCAGATGTGCCGTGGTGTGGAATGTGGACATGGGCCGTTACGGTTGTCAGATACGTCGGGGTGAGCAATGTGGACATGGGCCATTATGGTTGTCAGGTGTGTCGTGGTGAGCAATGTGGATATGGGCCATTATGGTGGTCAGATGTGTCGTGGTGAGGAATGTGGGCATGGGCTGTTGCGGTTGTCAGATAGGCCGTGGTGAGGAATGATGGGCAGGGGCCGTTATGGTTGTCAGATACAGATACGTCATGGTGAGGAATGTGGACATGCACCGTCATGGTTGCCAGATACAGATACGTCATGGTGAGGAATGTGGACATGGGCTGTTATGGTTGTCAGATACGTCGTGGTGAGGAATAAAGGGCAGGGGCCCTTACGGTTTGTCAGATATGTTGTGGTGAGGAATAAAGGGCATTGGCCCTTATGGTTGTCAGATATGTCATGGTGAGGAATGATGGACAGGGGCCCTTTTGGTTGTCAGATACGTAGTGGTGAGGAATGATGAACATGGGTCAAATGTGGGCAGGGGCCGTTATGGTTGTCAGATACGTCGTGGTGAGCGATGTGGACAGGGCCATTATGGTTGTCAGATGTGTCGTGATGAGGAATGTGGGCGTGGGTTGTTGCTGTTGTCAGATACGTCGTGGTGAGGAATGCTGGGCAGGGGCCGTTATGGTTGTCAGATACCTCGTGGTGAGGAATGATGGGTAGGGGCCATTATAGTTGTCAGATACGTCGTGGTGAGCAATGTGGACATGGGCTATTATAGTTGTCAGATAAGTCATGGTCAGGAATGATGGGCAGGGGCCGTTATAGTTGTCAGATACGTCATGGTGAGCAAAGTGGACATGGGCTGTTGTGGTTGTCAGATAAGTCATGGTGGGGAATGAAGGACATGAGCCGTTATGGTTGTCAGATGTGTCGTGGTGAGCAATGTGGACATGGGTTATTATGGTTGTCAGATGTGTTGTGGTGAGGAATGTGGACATGGGCCGTTATGGTTGTCAGATACGTTGTGGTGAGGAATGTGGACATGGGCCATTCTGGTTGTGGGATACGTTGTGGTGAGGAATGATGGACAGGCCATTCTGGTTGTCAGATATGCAGTGGTGAGGAATGTGGACATGGGCCATTCTGGTTGTCAGATGTGCCGTGGTATGGAATGTGGGCATGGGCCATCATGGTTGTCAGATATGTCGTGATGACGAATGATGGACAGGGCCATTATGGTTGTCAGATGTGTCATGGTGAGGAATGTGGACATGGGCTATTATGGTTGTCAGATGTGTCATGGTGAGGAATGTGGACATGGGCTATTATGGTTGTCAGATACGTCGTGGTAAGGAATGATGGGCAGGGGCCCTTTTGGTTGTCAGATACGTAGTGGTGAGGAATGTGAACATGGGTCAAACGTGGGCAAGGGCCGTTATGGTTGTCAGATACATCGTGGTGAGCGATGTGGACAGGGCCATTATGGTTGTCAGATGTGTCATGGTGAGGAATGTGGACATGGGCTATTATGGTTGTCAGATGTGTCGTGGTGAGGAATGTGGACATGGGCTATTATGGTTGTCAGATACGTCGTGGTAAGGAATGATGGGCAGGGGCCCTTTTGGTTGTCAGATACGTAGTGGTGAGGAATGTGAACATGGGTCAAATGTGGGCAAGGGCCGTTATGGTTGTCAGATACATCGTGGTGAGCGATGTGGACAGGGCCATTATGGTTTTCAGATGTGCCGTGGTATGGAATGTGGGCATGGGCTGTTGCGGTTGTCAGATAGGCCGTGGTGAGGAATGATGGGCAGGGGCCGTTATGGTTGTCAGATACAGATACGTCATGGTGAGGAATGTGGACATGGGCTGTTATGGTTGTCAGATACGTCGTGGTGAGGAATAAAGGGCAGGGGCCCTTACGGTTGTCAGATATGTTGTGGTGAGGAATAAAGGGCATTGGCCCTTATGGGTAGGGGCCATTATAGTTGACAGATACATCGTGGTGAGCAATGTGGACATGGGCCATTATAGTTGTCACATAAGTCATGGTCAGGAATGATGGGCAGGGGCCGTTATAGTTGTCAGATACGTCATGGTGAGCAAAGTGGACATGGGCTGTTGTGGTTGTCAGATAAGTCATGGTGGGGAATGAAGGACATGAGCCGTTATGGTTGTCAGATGTGTCGTGATGAGCAATGTGGACATGGGTTATTATGGTTGTCAGATGTGTTGTGGTGAGGAATGTGGACATGGGCCGTTATGGTTGTCAGATACGTTGTGGTGAGGAATGTGGACATGGGCCATTCTGGTTGTGGGATACGTTGTGGTGAGGAATGATGGACAGGCCATTCTGGTTGTCAGATATGCAGTGGTGAGGAATGTGGACATGGGCCATTCTAGTTGTCAGATGTGCCGTGGTATGGAATGTGGGCATGGGCCATCATGGTTGTCAGATATGTCGTGATGAGGAATGATGGACAGGGCCATTATGGTTGTCAGATGTGTCATGGTGAGGAATGTGGACATGGGCTATTATGGTTGTCAGATGTGTCGTGGTGAGGAATGTGGACATGGGCTATTATGGTTGTCAGATACGTCGTGGTAAGGAATGATGGGCAGGGGCCCTTTTGGTTGTCAGATACGTAGTGGTGAGGAATGTGAACATGGGTCAAATGTGGGCAAGGGCCGTTATGGTTGTCAGATACATCGTGGTGAGCGATGTGGACAGGGCCATTATGGTTGTCAGATGTGTCATGGTGAGGAATGTGGACATGGGCTATTATGGTTGTCAGATGTGTCATGGTGAGGAATGTGGACATGGGCTATTATGGTTGTCAGATACGTCGTGGTAAGGAATGATGGGCAGGGGCCCTTTTGGTTGTCAGATACGTAGTGGTGAGGAATGTGAACATGGGTCAAATGTGGGCAAGGGCCGTTATGGTTGTCAGATACATCGTGGTGAGCGATGTGGGCAGGGCCATTATGGTTTTCAGATGTGTCGTGGTGAGGAATGTGGGCATGGGCTGTTGCTGTTGTCAGATACGTCGTGGTGAGGAATGATGGGCAGGGACCATTATGGTTGTCAGATACCTCGTGGCAGGGAATGATGGGCAGGGGCCGTTATGATTGTCAGATACATCGTGGTGAGGAATGATGGGCAGGGGCCGTTATGGTTGTCAGGTGCGCCGTGGTGAGGAATGATGGGCAGGGACCGTTATGGCTGTCAGATACGTTGTGGTGAGGCAATGTGGACATAGGCCATTATGGTTGTCAGATGTGTCGTGGTGAGCAATGTGGATATGGGCCATTATGGTTGTCAGATGTGTCGTGGTGAGGAATGTGGGCATGGCTGTTGCGGTTGTCAGATAGGACGTGGTGAGGAATGATGGGCAGGGGACCTTATGGTTGTCAGATGTGTTGTGGTGAGGAATGATGGGCAGGGGACCTTATGGTTGTCAGATATGTCGTGGTGAGGAATGATGGGCAGGAACCATTATGGTTGTCAGATACGTTGTGGTGAGCAATGTGGACAGGGCCATTCTGGTTATCACATACGCCGTGGTGAGCAATGTGGACATGGGCCATTATGGTTGTCAGATACGTCGTGGTGAGGAATGATGGGCAGGGGCCATCATGGTTGTCAGATGTGTCGTGGTGTGGAATGATGGGCAGGGGCCGTAATGGTTGTGAGATGTGTCGTGGTGGGGAATGATAGACATGGGCCATTGTGGTTGTCAAATACGCCATGGTGAGCAAGGTGGACATGAGCCATTCTGGTAGTCCTGTGTGCAGTGGTGAGGATGATGCGCAGGGGCTGCTCTAGTTGTCAGATGTGTCGTGCTGAGGAATGTGGACATGGGTCGCTATGTTTGTCAGATACGTCGTGGTGAGGAATGTGGGCATGGGCTGTTGCGGTTGTCAGATACATTGTGGTGAGGAATGTGGACATGGGCTATTATGGTTGTCAGATGTGCCGTGGTGTGGAATGATGGACATGGGCTGTTATGGTTGTCAGATGTGTCGTGGTGAGCAATGTGGATATGGGCCATTATGGTTGTCAGATGTGTCGTGGTGAGGAATGTGGGCATGGGCTGTTGCGGTTGTCAGATAGGCCGTGGTGAGGAATGATGGGCAGGGGACCTTATGGTTGTCAGATGTGTTGTGGTGAGGAATGATGGGCAGGGGACCTTATGGTTGTCAGATATATCGTGGTGAGGAATGATGGGCAGGGGCCATTATGGTTGTCAGATACGTTGTGGTGAGCAATGTGGACAGGGCCATTCTGGTTATCACATACGCCGTGGTGAGGAATGTGGACATGGGCCATTATGGTTGTCAGATACGTCGTGGTGAGGAATGATGGGCAGGGGCCATCATGGTTGTCAGATGTGTCGTGGTGTGGAATGATGGGCAGGGGCCGTAATGGTTGTGAGATGTGTCGTGGTGGGGAATGATGGACATGGGCCATTGTGGTTGTCAAATACGCCATGGTGAGCAAGGTGGACATGAGCCATTCTGGTAGTCCTGTGTGCAGTGGTGAGGATGATGCGCAGGGGCTGCTCTAGTTGTCAGATGTGTCGTGCTGAGGAATGTGGACATGGGTAGCTATGTTTGTCAGATACGTCGTGGTGAGGAATGTGGGCATGGGCTATTATGGTTGTCAGATGTGCCGTGGTGTGGAATGATGGACATGGGCTGTTATGGTTGTCAGATGCATTGTGGTGAGGAATGTGGACATGGGCTATTATGGTTGTCAGATGTGCCGTGGTGTGGAATGATGGACATGGGCTGTTATGGTTGTAAGATGCATTGTGGTGAGGAATGATGGACGGGCCATTCTGGTTGTCAGATACGTCGTGGTGAGGAATGATGGACAGGGCCATTATGGTTGTTAGATGTGTCATGGTGAGGAATGTGGACATGGGCTATTATGATTGTCAGATGTGTCGTGCTGAGGAATGTGGACATGGGTCGCTATGTTTGTCAGATACGTCGTGGTGAGGAATGTGGGCATGGGCTGTTGCGGTTGTCAGATACATTGTGGTGAGGAATGTGGACATGGGCTATTATAGTTGTCAGATGTGCCGTGGTGTGGAATGATGGACATGGGCTGTTATGGTTGTCAGATGCATTGTGGTGAGGAATGATGGACATGGGTGGTTATGGTTGTCAGATACGTCGTGGTGAGGAATAATGGGTAGGGGCCGTTATGGTTGTCAGATACGTCGTAGTGAGGAATGATGGACGGGCCATTCTGGTTGTCAGATGTGTCGTGGTGAGGAATGTGGGCATGAGCCATTATGGTTGCCAGATACTTTGTGGTAAGAAAATGTGGGCATGAGAAGTTATAGTTGTCTGATACTTTGTGGTGAGAAAATGTGGGCAGGGGCTGTTATGGTTGTCAGATGTGTCGTGGTGAGGAATGTGGACAGGGCCATTCTGGTTGTCAGATCCGTTGTGGTGAGCAATGCAGACATGGGCCGTTACGGTTGTCAGATACGTCAGGGTGAGGAATGTAGACATGGGCCGTTATGGTTGTCAGATGTGTCGTGGTGAGGAATGTGGGCACGGGCTGTTGTGGCCGTCAGATACGTCGTGGTGAGCAATGTGGACATGGGCCATTATAGTTGTCAGATACGTCGTGGTGAGCATATGGACATGGGCCATTATAGTTGTCAGATAAGTCGTGGTCAGGAATGATGGGCAGGGGCCGTTATAGTTGTCAGATACGTCATGGTGAGCAAAGTGGACATGGGCTGTTGTGGTTGTCAGATTAGTCATGGTGGGGAATGAAGGATATGAGCCGTTATGGTTGTCAGATGTGTCGTGGTGAGCAATGTGGACATGGGCTATTATGGTTTTCAGATGTGTTGTGGTGAGGAATGTGGACATGGGCCGTTATGGTTGTCAGATACGTTGTGGTGAGGAATGTGGACATGGGCCATTCTGGTTGTGGGATACGTTGTGGTGAGGAATGATGGGCACGAGCCATTATGGTTGTCAGATACGTCGTGGTAAGGAATGATGGACAGGCCATTCTGGTTGTCAGATACGCAGTGGTGAGGAACATGGACAAGGGCCATTCTGGTTGTCAGATGTGCCGTGGTATGGAATGTGGGCATGGGCCATTATGGTTGTCAGATATGTCGTGGTGAGGAATGATGGACAGGGCCATTATGGTTGTCAGATGTGTCATGGTGAGGAATGTGGACATGGGCTATTATGGTTGTCAGATGTGTCGTGGTGAGGAATGTGGACATGGGCTATTATGGTTGTCAGATACGTCGTGGTGAGGAATGATGGGCAGGGGCCCTTTTGGTTGTCAGATACGTAGTGGTGAGGAATGTGAACATGGGTCAAATGTGGGCAGGGGCCGTTATGGTTGTCAGATACGTCGTGGTGAGCGATGTGGACAGGGCCATTATGGTTTTCAGATGTGTCGTGGTGAGGAATGTGGGCATGGGCTGTTGCGGTTGTCAGATACGTCGTGGTGAGGAATGATGGGCAGGGGCCATTATGGTTGTCAGATACCTCGTGGCAGGGAATGATGGGCAGGCGCCGTTATGATTGTCAGATACATCATGGTGAGGAATGATGGGCAGGGGCCGTTATGGTTGTCACGTGCGCCGTGGTGAGGAATGATGGGCAGGGACCGTTATGGCTGTCAGATACGTTGTGGTGAACAATGTGGACATAGGCCATTATGGTTGTCAGATGTGTCGTGGTGAGCAATGTGGATATGGGCCATTATGGTTGTTAGATGTGTCGTGGTGAGGAATGTGGGCATAGGCTGTTGCGGTTGTCAGATAGGCCGTGGTGAGGAATGATGGACAGGGGACCTTATGGTTGTCAGATGTGTTGTGGTGAGGAATGATGGGCAGGGGACCTTATGGTTGTCAGATATGTCGTGGTGAGGAATGATGGGCAGGGGCCATTATGGTTGTCAGATACGTTGTGGTGAGCAATGTGGACAGGGCCATTCTGGTTATCACATATGTCGTGGTGAGCAATGTGGACATGGGCCATTATGGTTGTCAGATACGTCGTGGTGAGGAATGATGGGCAGGGGCCATCATGGTTGTCAGATGTGTCGTGGTGTGGAATGATGGACGGGCCATTCTGGTTGTCAGATGTGTCGTGGTGAGGAATGTGGGCATGAGCCATTATGGTTGCCAGATACTTTGTGGTAAGAAAATGTGGGCATGAGAAGTTATAGTTGTCTGATACTTTGTGGTGAGAAAATGTGGATATGAGAAGTTTTGGTTAGATACTTTGTGGTGAGAAAATGTGGGCAGGGGCTGTTATGGTTGTCAGATGTGTCATAATGAGGAATGTGGACATGGGTCGCTATGGTTGTCAGATACGTCGTTGTGAGGAATGTGGACATGGACTGTTATGGTTGCCAGATCTGTTGTGGTGAGGAATGTAGACATGGACTGTTATGGTTGTCAGATGTGTCGTGGTGAGGAATGTGGACATGGACTGTTATGGTTGTCAGATGTGTCGTGGTGAGGAATGTGGACATGGACTGTTATGGTTGTCAGATGTGTCGTTGTGAGGAATGTGGACATGGACTGTTATGGTTGTCAGATCTGTTGTGGTGAGGAATGTAGACATGGACTGTTATGGTTGTCAGATGTGTCGTGGTGAGGAATGTGGACATGGACTGTTATGGTTGTCAGATATGTCGTGGTGAGGAATGATGGGCAGGGGCCATTATGGTTGTCAGATATGTTGTGGTGAGCAATGTGGACAGGGCCATTCTGGTTATCACATACGCCGTGGTGAGCAATGTGGACATGGGCCATTATGGTTGTCAGATACGTCGTGGTGAGGAATGATGGGCAGGGGCCATCATGGTTGTCAGATGTGTCGTGGTGTGGAATGATGGGCAGGGGCCATAATGGTTGTGAGATGTGTCGTGGTGGGGAATGATGGACATGGGCCATTGTGGTTGTCAAATACGTCATGGTGAGCAAGGTGGACATGAGCCATTCTGGTAGTCCTGTGTGCAGTGGTGAGGATGATGCGCAGGGGCCGCCCTAGTTGTCAGATGTGTCGTGCTGAGGAATGTGGACATGGGTCGCTATGTTTGTCAGATACGTCGTGGTGAGGAATGTGGGCATGGGCTGTTGCGGTTGTCAGATACATTGTGGTGAGGAATGTGGACATGGGCTATTATGGTTGTCAGATGTGCCGTGGTGTGGAATGATGGACATGGGCTGTTATGGTTGTCAGATACATTGTGGTGAGGAATGATGGACATGGGTGGTTATGGTTGTCAGATACGTCGTGGTGAGGAATGATGGGTAGGGGCCGTTATGGTTGTCAGATACGTCGTGGTGAGGAATGATGGACGGGCCATTCTGGTTGTCAGATGTGTCGTGGTGAGGAATGTGGGCATGAGCCTCTATGGTTGCCAGATACGTCGTGGTAAGAAAATGTGGGCATGAGAAGTTATAGTTGTCTGATACTTTGTGGTGAGAAAATGTGGATATGAGAAGTTTTGGTTAGATACTTTGTCGTGAGAAAATGTGGGCAGGGGCTGTTATGGTTGTCAGATGCGTCATGATGAGGAATGTGGACATGGGCCGTTACGGCTGTCAGATACGTCAGGGTGAGGAATGTAGACATGGGCCGTTATGGTTGTCAGATGTGTCGTGGTGAGGAATGTGGACAGGGCCATTCTGGTTGTCAGATCCGTCGTGGTGAGCAATGCGGACATGGGCCGTTACGGTTGTCAGATACGTCAGGGTGAGGAATGTAGACATGGGCCGTTATGGTTGTCAGATGTGTCGTGGTGAGAAATGTGGGCACGGGCTGTTGTGGCCATCAGATACGTCGTGGTGAGCAATGTGGACATGGGCCATTATAGTTGTCAGATAAGTCGTGGTCAGGAATGATGGGCAGGGGCCGTTATAGTTGTCAGATACGTCATGGTGAGCAAAGTGGACATGGGCTGTTGTGGTTGTCAGATAAGTCATGGTGGGGAATGAAGGACATGAGCCGTTATGGTTGTCAGATACGTCGTGGTGAGCAATGTGGACATGGGCCATTATGGTTGTCAGATGTGTTGTGGTGAGGAATGTGGACATGGGCCATTATGGTTGTCAGATACGTTGTGGTGAGGAATATGGACATGGGCCATTCTGGTTGTGGGATACGTTGTGGTGAGGAATGATGGGCACGGGCCGTTATGGTTGTCAGATACGTCGTGGTAAGGAATGATGGACAGGCCATTCTGGTTGTCAGATACGCAGTGGTGAGGAATGTGGACATGGGCCATTCTGGTTGTTAGATGTGCCGTTTTATGGAATGTGGGCATGGGCCATTATGGTTGTCAGATATGTCGTGGTGAGGAATGATTGACAGGGCCATTATGGTTGTCAGATGTGTCATGGTGAGGAATGTGGACATGGGCTATTATGGTTGTCAGATGTGTCGTGGTGAGGAATGTGGACATGGGCTATTATGGTTGTCAGATGTGTCGTGGTGAGGAATGTGGACATGGGCTATTATGGTTGTCAGATACGTCGTGGTGAGGAATGATGGGCAGGGGCCCTTTTGGTTGTCAGATACGTAGTGGTGAGGAATGTGAACATGGGTCAAATGTGGGCAGGGGCCGTTATGGTTGTCAGATACGTCGTGGTGAGCGATGTGGACAGGGCCATTATGGTTTTCAGATGTGTCGTGGTGAGGAATGTGGGCATGGGCTGTTGCGGTTGTCAGATACGTCGTGGTGAGGAATGTGGACATGGGCTATTATGGTTGTCAGATACGTCGTGGTGAGGAATGATGGGTAGGGGCCATCATGGTTGTCAGATGTGTCGTGGTGTGGAATGATGGACGGGCCATTCTGGTTGTCAGATGTGTCGTGGTGAGGAATGTGGGCATGAGCCATTATGGTTGCCAGATACTTTGTGGTAAGAAAATGTGGGCATGAGAAGTTATAGTTGTCTGATACTTTGTGGTGAGAAAATGTGGATATGAGAAGTTTTGGTAAGATACTTTGTCTTGAGAAAATGTGGGCAGGGGCTGTTATGGTTGTCAGATGTGTCATGGTGAGGAATGTGGACAGGGCCATTCTGGTTGTCAGATCCGTCGTGGTGAGCAATGCGGACATGGGCCGTTACGGTTGTCAGATACGTCAGGGTGAGGAATGTAGACATGGGCCGTTATGGTTGTCAGATGTGTCGTGGTGAGGAATGTGGGCACGGGCTGTTGTGGCCGTCAGATACGTCGTGGTGAGCAATGTGGACATGGGCCATTATAGTTGTCAGATAAGTCGTGGTCAGGAATGATGGGCAGGGGCCGTTATAGTTGTCAGATACGTCATGGTGAGCAAAGTGGACATGGGCTGTTGTGGTTGTCAGATAAGTCATGGTGGGGAATGAAGGACATGAGCCGTTATGGTTGTCAGATACGTCGTGGTGAGCAATGTGGACATGGGCCATTATGGTTGTCAGATGTGTTGTGGTGAGGAATGTGGACATGGGCCGTTATGGTTGTCAGATACGTTGTGGTGAGGAATGTGGACATGGGCCATTCTGGTTGTGGGATACGTTGTGGTGAGGAATGATGGGCACGGGCCGTTATGGTTGTCAGATACGTCGTGGTAAGGAATGATGGATAGGCCATTCTGGTTGTCAGATACGCAGTGGTGAGGAATGTGGACATAGGCCATTCTGGTTGTCAGATGTGCCGTTTTATGGAATGTGGGCATGGGCCATTATGGTTGTCAGATATGTCGTGGTGAGGAATGATGGACAGGGCCATTATGGTTGTTAGATGTGTCATGGTGAGGAATGTGGACATGGGCTATTATGATTGTCAGATGTGTCGTGGTGAGGAATGTGGACATGGGCTATTATGGTTGTGAGATACGTCGTGGTGAGGAATGATGGGCAGGGGCCCTTTTGGTTGTCAGATACGTAGTGGTGAGGAATGTGAACATGGGTCAAATGTGGGCAGGGGCCGTTATGGTTGTCAGATACGTCGTGGTGAGCGATGTGGACAGGGCCATTATGGTTTTCAGATGTGTCGTGGTGAGGAATGTGGGCATGGGCTGTTGCGGTTGTCAGATACGTCGTGGTGAGGAATGATGGGCAGGGGCCATTATGGTTGTCAGATACCTCGTGGCAGGGAATGATGGGCAGGGGCCGTTATGATTGTCAGATACATCGTGGTGAGGAATGATGGGCAGGGGCCGTTATGGTTGTCAGGTGCGCCGTGGTGAGGAATGATGGGCAGGGACCGTTATTGCTGTCAGATACGTTGTGGTGAGCAATGTGGACATAGGCCATTATGGTTGTCAGATGTGTCGTGGTGAGCAATGTGGATATGGGCCATTATGGTTGTCAGATGTGTCGTGGTGAGGAATGTGGGCATAGGCTGTTGCGGTTGTCAGATAGGCCGTGGTGAGGAATGATGGGCAGGGGACCTTATGGTTGTCAGATGTGTTGTGGTGAGGAATGATGGGCAGGGGCCATTATGGTTGTCAGATACGTCGTGGTGAGGAATGATGGGCAGGGGCCATCATGGTTGTCAGATGTGTCGTGGTGTGGAATGATGGACGGGCCATTCTGGTTGTCAGATGTGTCGTGGTGAGGAATGTGGGCATGAGCCATTATGGTTGCCAGATACGTCGTGGTAAGAAAATGTGGGCATGAGAAGTTATAGTTGTCTGATACTTTGTGGTGAGAAAATGTGGATATGAGAAGTTTTGGTTAGATACTTTGTCGTGAGAAAATGTGGGCAGGGGCTGTTATGGTTGTCAGATGCGTCATGATGAGGAATGTGGACATGGGTCGCTATGGTTGTCAGATACGTCGTTGTGAGGAATGTGGACATGGACTGTTATGGTTGCCAGATCTGTTGTGGTGAGGAATGTAGACATGGACTGTTATGGTTGTCAGATGTGTCGTGATGAGGAATGTGGACATGGACTGTTATGGTTGTCAGATGTGTCGGGTGAGGAATGTGGACATAGGCCGCACAGGTAATAGTAACACAGGTAATGTTCATCAACGAACATAAAACAGACTTGATGTATTGAGAACAATTTGTTGCCAGAAACGTACATCGTTTTAATGACCAAGGATATCAATTACTCCAGCAACTGAAGTAAATATTTACAATAGAGTTGTTGTGTAAAATGTGGGTCGAGTGGAAATGGGAATTGATGGCAAGGGGTTGAAACCACCCAAGGGAAAATATGACTCGGTTGACGTTAACAAAATCTAATTAGACTGAATTTTCTATCTTCCGAGTCTTTTGCGAAGGACCGGGTATATTTATTGATATCACATTTTTTGTCTGCTCATCCGTAAGGCTTATTCGACTTTGAATTACACATTTTGTGGTTGGCGATGTTTTCCTCCGGTTTTTTGGTTGCGAAGGCTGTGGCGCTCTAGGCTTCCACAGAACAAACCGTGCTGTCAGCTTTAAATATCAAAGCACTAATGCTCTCATAGGAGAACTCTAGAAATCACCTCAGATTTTCATGCGCCAGTTGTGAGTCGTGAAAGAGACATTTCTAGCCAGTACCCTCAAGGTTACGATGATAACTTTCAACTAAAATCTCCAGATAATTTAGAAGAAACAAATAAGGTGAGATATTAGGCTGGTAATTCGTATAAGAGACAGTCTGAATGATGCAGAGGAGCCGCCATCAATGTCTTAGGCTTACACTGATATCCATCTAGCAAAACGAAAGGTATAATGTATGCGTATATATGTATGTGTAGCAATGAACAGCCAATATGTATAGATCTTCCAGTTTCCATTTATAGTGGCAATTGTTCAATCGCACGCCTTACCGAGAACTGAATGTGTGCATCCTTTATATAGCCTTTGGTATAATGAAGTGGAATATGCCTGGTGGATCCCCTCACATTTGTCGCAGTGAGAAACTTGGTAAATGTTGCAACATGATTAAAATCATTCTTTGAAGCGGTATCAGTAGTCTGTGATATGGATGTGGTATCACTAACCTGTTATACGGATGTGGCATCACTAACCTGTTATACGGATGTGGTATCACTTACCTGTTATATGGATGTGGTATCACTAACCTGTTATACGGATGTGGCATCACTAACCTGTTATACGGATGTGGTATCACTTACCTGTTATATGGATGTGGTATCACTATCCTGTTACACGGATGTGGTATCACTAACCTGTTATATGGATGTGGTATCACTAACCTGTTATATGGATGTGGTATCACTAACCTGTTATACGGATGTGGTATCACTAACCTGTTATACGGATGTGGTATCACTAACCTGTTATACGGATGTGGTATCACTTACGTGTTATACGGATGTGGTATCATTAACCTGTTATACGGATGTGGTATCACTAACCTGTTATACGGATGTGGTATCACTTACATGTTATATGGATGTGGTATCAGTAACCTGTTACATGGATGTGGTATCAGTAGTCTGTTATATTAATGTGGTATCAGTAGTCTGTTATATGGATGTGGTATCGCTAACCTGTTATACGGATGTGGTATCACTTACGTGTTATATGGATGTGGTATCAGTAACCTGTTACATGGATGTGGTATCAGTAGTCTGTTATATTAATGTGGTATCAGTAGTCTGTTATATGGATGTGGTATCGCTAACCTGTTATGTGGATGTAAGTGAGTGAGTGAATGCTTGGGGTTTAACGTCGTATTCAGTCATATGACGACGAAGGAATCCTCACTAATCCTTAGAGTGCATGTAATGTGCCTCCTTGTTGCAGGACGGATTTCCATTGCTCTTTTATCTAGTGCTGCTGAGAAGCCTTACCGAAGGCAAGTAAGCCCCCCCCCCCCCCCCCCGCTGAGCCATTATTCTGATACCGATTAACCACTATCCCCTTCATGGTGAAGGCCAAGCGAGGATAGATGTTATATAGATGTAACCTGTTATATGGATGTGGTATTACTAACCTGTTATATGGATGTGGTATTACTAACCTGTTATACGGATGTGGTATCACTTACCTGTTGTATGGATGTGGTGTCACTTACCTGTTGTATGGATGTGGTGTCATAAGAGCCTGATGATACATTAACTTGAGAATCAATCTTTTTACGTCACATGACGGTGTGTTAAGCTATTACTGTTGTCCAATTTATGAAATACTTGAGAGTATTGATTGCGTGTCTTCCAATGGCACACACACACGTTTTCTAGTGGCAGTGGGTTGATAGGGTGGTGGATAAGATAACAGAAGGGACACGCAGACAAAATACAATCCCATGCTTTTCCCGAGCACGTTTTCATTTCCAAGGTGCCCACATTTACGTGCAAGTCAGCCGCAAACAGTCCATATAAATGACTGCTTGTCAAATGCATTGTAAAAATTGTAATTCAGATAAATGCCGCTGACTCATTTCTCATCTGCGGATTCAATTCACACACTAGATAAACACACACTAAAATTGACGGAGACGTCGTCAGTTACGTCATTCACTCCAAGGCTACATCAGTTGATTCCTTTCTTTAATCTACAGCTCTAGCACAGTCCGCCACTTCGTTCCTTTCTTCAAGTTATGGGCCTAGCACAGTCCGAAAGTTAATCCCTTTCTTCAATTTACAGGTCTAGTATAGTCCACCGGCTCATCCCTTTCTTCAGTTTACAAGATCGGCACAGTCCACCAGCTCATTGCTTTCTTCAGTTCACAAGATCAGCACAGTCCACCAGCTCATTCCTTTCTTCAGTTTACAAGATCGGCACAGTCCACCAGCTCATCCCCTTCTTCAGTTTACAAGATCAGCACAGTCCGCCAGCTCATTGCTTTCTTCAGTTAACAAGATCAGCACAGTCCACCAGCTCATTGCTTTCTTCAGTTTACTAGATCAGCACAGTCCACCAGCTCATTGCTTTCTTCAGTTTACAAGATCAGCTCATTCCTTTCTTCAGTTTACAAGATCAGCACAGTCCGCCAGCTCATTCCTTTCTTCAGTTTACAAGATCAGCACAGTCCACCAGCTCATTCCTTTCTTCAGTTGACAAGATCAGCACAGTCCACCAGCTCATTGCTTTCTTCAGTTTACAAGAACAGCACAGTCCACCAGCTCATTGCTTTCTTCAGTTTACAAGATCAGCATAGTCCGACAGTGTATTCCGTCCTTCAATCTATAGGTCTAGCACAGTCCGATATTTCATTCCGTTCTTCAATCTATAGGTCTAGCACAGTCCGACATTTCATTCCGTCCTTCAATCTATAGGTCTAGCACAGTCCGACATTTCATTCCGTCCTTCAATCTATAGGTCTAGCAACGTCAGACAGTTCATTACTTTTTTCAGCCTACAGGCGTAGCAAAGTCCGACAGTTCATCTGAGGGAGAACATCTGTATACATGGTCCAGGTTTATGGATGCCGTCTGACACCAGTTAAATGACGCGAGAAAGTCTTGTGATCATCTTAACAGACTACTACTCCCACAGTAAAAACACTAGACTGGTGTTCCATGAGGTGACTAGTGGCAAGTCCATAAGTAGATTCGCCTGGCACGATGCTAGCATGGTACCATGGCTTCGTGCCATAGTGTCACCATAAGGCATGTGGTAGGCTACATTATAGTACATACATTTTATTGCTATAGTCTATTTCTCTTAGCAGTCCTCTATATTCAGCTATCTGTAAAATCAGTCATACTTCTACCAAAATTGGTTTTTGTCAGTGACGCGTAACACCACAAGCTCTACACATTGATATGTTGTACGTTTATATTATAGCATGGAAAATGCAGTTAGAACACTTTTTCGAATTCATGATGTTAAACTCCAATAACCTGATTTCAACACCAAGAACTCGTTGCCGCTGGTTCATGACGTCATAATTATTCAGGAACAAGAGGCATGCTTGACAATGGGCGTGGAGAGCAATTTAGAGGTGCACCAACAGGCGGTGAAAAATACCAATACCGCTGTGCTGTCATTGACAGCTGCAAATGTCGTTAAGGGGTGAAATTGATCTCTACTGAAAGAGAAATCAAAAATGTGGTCAGTATAAAGTAATAAATAAATAAATAATAAGGGTGAAAATTCCATCTTCCACAGATAATTGACAAAACCGTTCAAGGGACATGCAAAGAGAAGTATTCTTTTTCAGAAAAAAATGATAAACTCGGGATTTGTCTCGCGCCGCGTAGGCCTACGTGATAGATATCAGTCGGTCATGAAAACAGACAGTTCAAAATCAGACTGGTTACAAATACAGTAATACAGTTTAAATGTTTGAAGAATGAAACAGGTCTAGCCTAACTGAGCACCTAACTTTAGACAGCAGCAACTATAATCAGGCACGCTGGCTTATACAATCGACCAGATCATTTTATGGTGGAAACGGTCGTTTGCTATTCAGCATGCCGCCGTTACGATCCTCCCCTTAAGGGTGTTTGGGTAGAGAAACACCCAGTACTGGATTTGCTGATAGGAGACTAATCGATGTATTGCATTGCAATCAAACACAGAAGACCCGGGCGCCGATTCACACTGGAATATCAGTGAATGAATGACTGAGGTTTAACGTCAAATTTACCCATGTACACGTATGCGCATACTTCCTTCAGCGCATTATGCCGTGGAAAGTTCAGTTAAGCCAAGGTCAAAAGTCTTTTCGCACCGAAAGACCTAATGAAATATAGATTTTGATCCCTTCATCAATAATCAACTACTTAAGACACTTAAGTCCAACTTATGTGGTGGAAAAGTGATTTAAAACAAGGTTACAGGTCAACTAACACTGAATGACCTTCTCATGTTAAAGGTGGGATTCTACCTCCACGCTTGTCCTAAAGCGATTATGTCATTTTGTACCAGTACGTCACTTAGTTCCCGTAAAGCCCTAACTTAAAAACTGTATTAACACAGAACCTACAAACTTGAAATTGGTGGAAAATGTAGAGTTGATATCTTCTCCAACAACCAACTTTATGTGGTGGAAAAGTCACTTAAGACAAGGTCAAAGGTCAACTGCACCGAATGACCTTTGATTCTACATTATTTGATATAGATGTTGAACCTGCAGAACTGAAAGGTAGTGAAACATGTAGACTTTGACCTCTTCATTAATAATCACCAAGTGGAAGTCCTAGTTCAGCGAAATTACATATCAACAAAAAGCAAAAGTTTGGTATATGGTTTTAACAGTGAGTAGGTGAAAAAGTTGAGTTTTAAAACTTCAGTGTTTTCTTCAGTGTTTTGTCAACTTTGGGATTTGTCCCTAAACCCGTTTGCACTCAATAATTTCCGTCGAACCAGACTTTATGACGTCACAAATAGGCATATGAGTTGGTTAGCCAAAGAGTCAACAGTAGAGACCAGTGATAGACGTGCCAAAAAACGACATATTTAACACGTAAGGTCGATATGATTTGAGTTATGCGACAATAGCCATATACCCACATATGCCCTTAAAAACCACAGAAACTTTTAACATATAATTCTCACTAAGTCATTTTATCCGGTGTGAAAAAATAATGCACGCTGACGAAATGTAGGTATTGACCGGTAGCATTCTCTCTCAGCTGACGACTAAGGACCTTGTTGTAAGTCGCACTGCATGAAGGGCAGCTCACTGGGGTGTCTTCCAAAAACATAAGAAATAATTGATGTTTAATTGATGTTTAATTGATGTAACTTATTCCATTCTGTTCGTTTCAAGAAGGCCAGTAATTATTCAAAATAAACATTCTGAAAACAGCTGATTTAACTCATGCCTTCTTTGTACATCTTAAAACAGAGCTACATGTATACATCGCCAGGTTTCTAACAGGATAGCATTTGAATGGCCAATCTCATATTTAGGTGCATGGGTCTACATGCACACCGTAAAACATATTCTTTTGTGTGTGAAGTTGAAGGAAACTCCATTCAGGAAAAAACACGGCATCACTGATAAGTTGCCCATTCTCATGAAAAGCAGATTGGAGAGTAGATCACACATACTAAGAAAGCAGGACCGTACCATATCAGTGATATCGGTCACATCCTAGGTTGAGAGCTACATATATTGTACGTTGCATGGTAGATATGTTTGTCATGTTTTAGTCTTTTTAAGTAAGATTCGCTCTAGGGCACTGTGAATGATGATACAATGGACTCCGTCTGTTTTCGTTGTGATTTTTTTCTTTAATGCTTGGCTTCATTGACCTTTTTCGGGTGAAAATCAGCTTTAAAATCCCGATTTAGAGGTGAGCAATAATGATCAGCCGTTGTTCAAGTAAATTAGTAGGGTTTATAGAATGCTTTAATCATGTAGCCAAACCCAAGCAAGGCCAAAGAAGACGGTGAAAATTGTTGTAAGTGAAATTCTTGTACAAAATTTGGATGGGAATAGACGTTTCGTAATGTAACAACATTCTTCCCCTCCAGGTGCCTCATTATTGTGTAGCGCACCTGTATACAAAAGCAAAGTAGGAATATTTTTTATGTTACCCTTTCGGGGTTGTTTTTTGTGTGAGGCTCGATCTCTAATATGGCGAGTTACAAAGTTAATGATTCAATATCACACCCTCTCTCTGGAATAGGACTTCTTTCTTTTCAAATAATGAACTTCCTTGCCCTCTTTTTGAAATGGAGTACACTAATGTGCTACACGCATTATGAGGAGTGGTCCCGAGGAAGAACGTAACATGCATTATGAGGAGTGGTCCCGAGGAAGAACGTAACATGCATTATGAGGAGTGGTCCCGAGGAAGACCGTAACATGCATTAAGAGAAGTGATCCCGAGGAAGAACGTAACATGCATTATGAGGAGTGGTCCCGAGGAAGAACGTAACATGCATTATGAGGAGTGGTCCCGAGGAAGAACGTAACATGCATTATGAGGAGTGGTCCCGAGGAAGAACGTAACATGCATTATGAGGAGTGGTCCCGAGGAAGAACGTAACATGCATTATGAGGAGTGGTCCCGAGGAAGAACGTAACATGCATTATGAGGAGTGGTCCCGAGGAAGAACGTAACATGCATTAAGAGGAGTGGTCCCGAGTAAGAACGTAACATACATTATGAGGAGTGGCCCCGAGGAAGAACGTAACATGCATTAAGAGGAGTGATCCCGAGGAAGAACGTAACATGCATTAAGAGGAGTGATCCCGAGGAAGAACGTAACATGCATTATGAGGAGTGGTCCCGAGGAAGAACGTAACATGCATTAAGAGGAGTGATCCCGAGGAAGAACGTAACATGCATTATGAGGAGTGGCCCAGAGGAAGAACGTAACATGCATTATGAGGAGTGGTCCCGAGGAAGAACGTAACATGCATTAAGAGGAGTGGTCCCGAGGAAGAACGTAACATGCATTATGAGAAGTGGTCCCGAGGAAGAACGTAACATGCATTAAGAGGAGTGATCCCGAGGAAGAACGTAACATGCATTATGAGGAGTGGTCCAGAGGAAGAATGTAACATGCAACATCTATACTCATCCTAATTTATGTCCAACAAGTACATAAACAACAATTTCCCCAGGATGCTATGGCTTAGCTTCATCCAGGCGACATGATGAAAGCAGTCCATAATGACTATTAAGTCATTTAAACAACAGGAGACGGTTATATCCCGCCTCTGATGTGTGACTTCAAAGCTGATTTTGCATTGGACGAAAGGTCAGGGAAGTTAAACATTAAACAAAGACAACACAGAAGTGGCACATCCTTCACATGGCTAGAGAGTGAACCTCACTCAAAAAGGCCTGAAGCAATTAGCACAAACCTATTTATCTATAATGAACGGTATATCTGAACCTTCAGGAAACGAGTAATATTTATGTCTTACAATCCTGCTTTCTCAATGTGCTAGACCCCATCTACTTTTTCATAAAAAGAGGCAAATAAACAATGATGTCGTATATCCTTCTAAGCGTGGGGGGATCTTGCAATTCCAGACATAAAACTTTTTATTTGTTAATATGTGCGCTTTCGTTAATGAAATTGGCCAGTTCAGTGATATATTATCGGAGACTTACACCGTAGCTCTGCTTCAAGATGGAATAAACCAGTTATTGCTTTAATCGAGTGTATTCAAGATGTTTATTTAATTATCAACCATCTTGGAAAAGACACTAACGCAGTAGTTATAACATTTTAATATAGTGCTCCCCCCTTCCTTTTCCCTCTAGATTCGCAAGTGACCCTATCTTAAGTGATTCTTTTTCCACACTAGCTGGTCATTGTTGATGATTTTTGATGGGGAGATCAAAACTGTACATTTTCCACCGGTTTCAAGTTTTGTTGCTTGTGTGTTAATGCACAGTTTTGAAGTTAGGTCATTACGAAAACTGAGAGACGTGCCGATGCAAAATTACGTCGTCGCTTTACGACAAGGCATAATTGTATTCTATCTCCATACGTGGTCAGATAGGCTATCTGCCCATCACTCACATGGCAGTGAAAGGTCATTCAGTGCAAATTGACCTTTGACTTTGTCTTAAATCACTTTTCCACCACATAAGTTGGTCTTAAGTGTCTTACGTAGATGATTATTGATGAAGGGATCATACTCTACATTTTCCACTACATGTAACCCAGGTTCGGATGAACTCTAGTTGATCAAATAATTTCAGGCGCAACTTAGTATGCTAGTGTTGGACAGTCAAGCTTTTAAATTCTGAACACGTCTGTAAGCTGGGACTAGGACCAATTTTACGGTCCCAGGCACACTCGCTGTAAAGATCATTTGGCATCAGATAAGAAAAAGACACAGTCCAAGCCAGAGTTCCGCTTCAGGTTAGGTTTATTTCTCACACATTCGTCTACCTAAAAAAAGCCATCAGTGAGCATCACTTTCATCACACAGCGATATACCACACGGTATTTACCGGGAAAGGTTCAGGAAGTTCGTCCTGCCGTCTGACATTAACAACCTCCGGCCATGATGTAAACAAACGTATGTCTGACGAAAAGGGCTTATTTTACCTCCAACCTGAAGAGCGCTGTGTGTATATTAATAAACTCACGTGGTGTCGCTTTTCAATTGGGCTACATTCTCCCCTTCCTAATCTGTGACATCTCGGAACAGATGAACTATGCAGAGGGTCCGAATATTTGTTGCTTTAACCTTGCAAACATTCCTACTCTTGGCTTAGGGCTCAAACCTTCTTGAAGTTCATGGTAAGTTGCTTCTCGTACTTTATCGTAAGTTAAACGACGTGGCGGCCTACGTTCCCTTGTCGCACGTTTAATGGGACTGGGTTTAGAACCATCTGACGACTGTTCAGATGCCTCGAGTTCTGTTTGTTTCATTTGAGCGCTATCAGATTCCAAATCAACAGGAGATATGTCTCCAGTCACTTCAGGTTCTGCTTCCGTTCGAGTGACATTGGCATGAGTATCCCTTTCACCTTGTTCATCAACATTTGCCTGTCTATCAACGGGTACAAATTCTTCTGCATCTGGATTTAGACTGGAAGGTGACTCAACTTCCACGTGCTCCACTAGTCTTCGATAGTCAGTTGTTTTTCTGGGTGGTCGAAGGAGATTTTGAGAGATTTGGAACGTAATGTCGTTTTCAGATTCAGACTCATTATCTGCACTTGATCCACTGGCAAGCTGTATGGCCTGCTGACGAGTGCGTGGTCTGGGTTTCTTGATTTCAGGAGATGGGGCTTTTTCCTTCCGCAGACAACCAATAGGTAAAAGCATGTTTCTGTGGAGAGTCTTAACAGGACCTTCACCGGATTCCGGTTGAAGTCTGTAAACAGGAGTGTCTTCATGAACTCTCTACTTGATTCTGTATACCCTGGAGCACCATATGTCGGCAGGCTTTTGTTTTCCCCTGAGTCTAACATTTCTAAGAAGTACTCGTTCGCCGACATGGAGATCATTTCCCCTGACTTTCCGGTCGTATCGATGTTTGTTGTTCGAGGCACTCTTATCAGACTAGGAGTGATACCCGGGGATATTCCGAAAGCAAGATCCAGAGGAAGTCTAGCCTCTCTGCCGAACATCAACGAATAAGGAGAGAATCCCGTACTATCGTTTTCACAACAGTTGTAGGCATGGACAAGCGCTGCCACATGACTACTCCAACGCTCCTTTTTCTCTAATTCTAATGTTCCAAGCATATTCAGAAGGGTTTTGTTGAACCTCTCGAGTTGAGGATCTTCTTGAGGGTGGTAAGGGGCGTTGTGCGACTTTTGTTTATACCTAGAAGTCCTGGGAGTTCCTTAATGACTTCACTCTCAAAGTCTCTGCCTTGGTCTGAGTGCAGTCGCTCTGGCAGACCATAGTGAATGCAGAACTTTTCCCATAGAGTTACTGGAACAGCCCTAGCTGTCTGATTCTTTGTTGGTATCACCTGGTCTGTTATTACTAGGATGTTCAGGAAGTTTCCTCTATCAGGTTCTATTGACAAAAAGTCCTTACATACCAGTTCCATGGGTCTGCTGGTCTTAATGTTGACAAGTGGGGCAGCTCTTTTTGGAAGAGTTTTCCTTGTCACACACCTTGGACACTGCTTTATCCATTCCTCTACATCAGCTGACATTTTATGCCAATAGACCCGAGACCTAGCTAACTACAATGTCTTTTCCAATCCCAGATGCCCATTATCATCGTGAATGCCCTGCACAGCAATGTCTCTAAAAGCTGCGGGAAGCACGAGCTGCAAACATTTCTGTCCATTTTTCGTCTGTACCCGTCGGTAAAGAACTCCATTTTGAACACAAAATTTATCAAACTGTCGAAGAATTGTCTTCATGTCCGGTGAAAACTGAGACTCAGAGATAACTTTCTCACCATCCTGCACCATCTGTAGAACTTTCTGGATGCAGGGGTCATCTTTCTGAAGACTCGTCACGACAGTTCCAGGGGTAACATAAGCACTTGGTATTGTTTCAGCAGAGGTAGCAAGGCATTGGACAATAGGATTTCTTAGAACTGGGTCAGGAGTACTGATCTCCGCTAAAACTGCAAGGTCTGTTTCTTGAAGATGGTTCTCCACAATGGCATTGATAACTTCTTTGGGGTAGACTACATCAGAATTCTGGCGACATCGGTTAAGTCTGGTTTCAGTTTCCATGACACGATCATGTGTTGTATCCGGATCGCTTTCGTGTGGTCTTCTGGACAAGGCGTCTGCGTCAGTGTTCGTTCGTCCGTCCTGGTTTGTAATATATGCTCAAGTTAAAATCCGCTAAGGCTGTTAACCATCTATGACCTGTGGCGTCTAACTTGGCTGAGGTTAATACATATGTAAGTGGGTTGTCATCAGTAAAAACTTTCATTTTCTTGGCCAAGTATAGATATCCACGAAACCGTTCAGTAATGCTCCATTTAAGGGCAAGGAATTCCAGCTTGTGTGCTGGGTAGTTCTTCTCTGATCGAGTCAACCCTCGGCTGGCATGAGCAACCGGTCGGAGATTACCGTCGACCTCCTGGCATAAGACGCTACCAAGGCCATCTCTACTGGCGTAAACATGTACAACAAAAGGCTTGGTGACGTCAGCAAATGCTAACACAGGTGCTGTAACTAGGCGTTGTTTCAGGGTTTCGAATGCCATGTCACATTCATGTGACCACCGAACACCGAATGGTTCTTTGGAAAACTTCGGGGAACTGTTGCGAGCACAGGACCCGTTTGTCTTCTTCTGAGTACATCCACCTGATGCAAGGGCTTTACTATACTGGAATAATTCTGTATAAACCGTCTATAATAACCACAGAAACCAAGGAATGATCTCAACTCGGTTATATTTTTGGGTTTTGGCCATTTTCTAATTGCTTCAATCTTTGCAGGGTCCGTGTGTACTCCCTCCTTAGACACAACATGTCCAAGGTACTTGACAGAGGTACAGCAGAGCTGGCACTTTTCTGGGGACACTGTAATCCATAATCCACGAGCCTGTCCATGGCATGCATGAGCCTAGATTCCATTTGTTCTCGACTTTTGGCGAAAACAATGAAATCGTCCATATAAACTAGCACTTCCCGCATGGTTATTCCTAACATACATTGCTCCATTAACCTTTGGAATGTCGCAGGAGCTCCTTTAATTCCTGGAGGCATCCTTTCAAACTCGTAAAACCCGAAGGGGCAGGTAAAAGCAGTCTTTGCCTTATCTTCTTCCTTCAGTCTAAACAGTCTATTACTTCTTGGACCAAGGGAACTGCGTGCTGATCCGGCACAGTGCGAGAATTTAATGTCCCGTAATCCACCCATAAACGTAAATCCCTGTCCTTGTTGCACACAAGAACTATTGGGGATGCATACGGACTTCTCGATTCTTTAACCACTCCGTTGTCGAGTAGGTCTTGTAGATGGCGTCTCAAATCATCCAAGTCAGCCGGTGCCACACGTCTAGATCTCTCTCTAAATGGTCTATTATCCGAGAGTGTTATTTCGTGCTCAATCCTGTCGGTAAGTCCGAAATCATGTTCACCTCTGGAGAACACCTTAATCCTTTTTTAAGCACTGACAACATCCTATTTTTCCATTCCGCAGATATCATTCCCTATTTCACAGGTAAGTTCCTTACCCATTCGTAATCAGTGGAGATTCGTAATCTCCACTCCCTATTGCACCAGACGCTTCTACTGAGTGATGTGTTGCTGATTCATTTGGGGTGTCGATGAACTGCTTGGGATCAAACGGCCTAATCCACTCTGGAACTGCTAGGTTAGCTACTACTCTGTTTGCTGGAATAGTGACTTCTTTCTCGCCGTTGTTGACAAGCTCAACCTGTAATTAGGACCACCGTTTGCCTGGTGTCTCTGTGACATAGCCCACAACAGATACTCCTACTGGCAATCCACGTTTTGGGCTATCTATGAATACTATCCTCTTGGAACACTTTTCTGTCTGGTTGTTACGATGACCTTTTTCGGTTTCTTGCTCGGGATTGTGATGGCCCGTTTTAGCCTAGCAGAACCTATAGTTCCTTCACCGCTGATACATTCCTTAGCTTTCACTTCTCTGTAAGCCATTGCACATACAGGATTCACTTTTAACTTCTGAAGGTATTTCTGACCGGCTATTCTCTTACACGCTTCGTAACAGTCTCTAAATACTCCAGAACTAGTTCCAACGATAAGTCTATCAGGTATGACAAGTGCAGTTGTTGGGAATGACTCTTCAAGACCACAGAAAGATTTCTCAAACGCAAGGTCGATTGTAGTCCAGCCAAGGTAAGGAATCGTACAGTCACCACCATGCCAAAGCGTTAAGTCCTTCAGAGAGTTTAACAGTCTTGAAATGTTTTAAAGAAACTCTCTGTAACAATGTTGACCTGAGAATCACTATCCAATAAGCAAGTAGCTGGGTGCTTGTCAACGAAACAACTTGCGGATATCTGTTCACCAACAAGTCCCTTTGAAATGTCTGTTCCGGGCATCATTGCGGATTCTGGCTGAGGTTGGCCTGGGGCTGATCTGAGGACACCTGATTGCCCCGCCTCTGATGTCCTCCTCGGTTTCCGAGCTCGAAGATGTGACTGATCAGTTTCTTATTCACAGTAGCCAGGTCCGTCGGGTTTTTGCAGTCTCGACTCTAGTGTCCCCGGTTCCACAGTTAAAACAAAAAGTTATCTTACTATGCCCGCTGGAAGATCTCTGGGGTGGGTAGTACGGGTAGTTTACTACAGGTAAGATCTCCGGTTAAAATGATTGCCTAGGAATTTCTACATTCTTTAAATTACCTATGCTTGAGCGGAGTTGGTTGTTTTCCGCTTCTATTCTATCAATCCTCTCCTCCATTTTCTTTGTCCATGACTCAGTCTTGGATGGCTCAGTAGGTTCGGAGAAATAGGAAAACACACTGGCTTTCTTATTACCTGTCTTGCCAAACTTCGAGCGGCTGGTTGATTTGTTTTCCAGTTCTCGCTTTTGTTTGCGGATCATGCTGAGCAGCTCAAAGTATGTCGGTGGGTTGGACATTCTCTCCCTAAGGTGTACTTACAAGTAGCAGCTCGTCCAATAAAATCCCTTTTATGAACTGGCTCAATCTTGTCTTGTTCACATTCTCTGAGGAAATGGCACCTTTGAGTATTGCCAGCATGGAGGCGTGTCAGAAACTGGGACGGAAGTTCACCTTCATTTTCGGACATTGCAGGGAATCGCATAAACAGCTCTTCAGACGATTCTGTGTTACCAAAAGCAAGTTCTAAGTCGTGTAGATAGTCTCTGGAGGTAGCTCCTGGTTTTTCAGTTTTCAAATCGTTGATAATGTGCAAGGCAGGGGTTCTGAGTGACTCCCGGAAACAGTTACATTCGTCCCACTGGATCCCTAGGTGTAGTATCCAGTTCTCATAGGATTCTTCGTCTTTCGGGGTTGGAGTACGTCCGGAGAAAAGTCGAAGTTTTCTGTAGTTGGCGGCCAGGGTACATCTTGTCAGAATCTATGGCAATTCTGTGCTCTCAGTTTCTCGTTGATAGGAACTTCGAGCTCTTGGCGAACTGAATTTATCAGGTTATGATCCTTTTTCAGGGTCCTTAAGGGAGAACCTCTCCCTTGTTCCAAATTTCCTGCCAGTTTGCGTGGAAGTGTGTATGACATGAAGAACAACAAGCTCCCCTTCAATATCTAAATGAGCAGTATCATGTGGAAGTGTCCATTGGCACACAGTGTCCTTATATATGGCCAGCAATAATGTCAGTTCCACGCCATCATCAAAAACTTCATTAGACCGGATAACTTCGCAAACACCTCTCACCTCTGATGCTAGTGCAGCAAACAACTTCTTGGTTGATACACGTGTAAGATCACAAACAAAGAGAAATGTCCTATCATGCTCAATGTCCTCTTTCTTATACCAGTCCCGAGCATAACGCTGTAGTTCGCTAGTTGACATGATGCAAACACCTGATGGCCTTTCTTAGATTCAGATCTAACAAAAGAAATGTACATATATACAGTATGTCAAAACTTTAGCAGTATTACACAACACAAGGTATGTATCTAAACATTAGTAACTATCCTGGCAAGCTCGCCATTTTGTAACCCAGGTTCGGATGAACTCTAGTTGATTTATACAATCAAATAATTTCAGACGCAACTTAGTATGCTAGTGTTGGACAGTCAAGCTTTTAAATTCTGAACACGTCTGTAAGCAGGGACTAGGACCAATTTTACGGTCCCAGGCACACTCGCTGTAAAGATCATTTGGCATCAGATAAGAAAAAGACACAGTCCAAGCCAGAGTTCCGCTTCAGGTTAGGTTTAATTCTCACGCATTCGTCTACCTAAAAAAAGCCATCAGTGAGCATCACTTTCATCACACAGCGATATACCACACGGTATTTACCGGGAAAGGTTCAGGAAGTTCGTCCTGCCGTCTGACATTAACAACCTCCGGCCATGATGTAAACAAACGTATGTCTGACGAAAAGGGCTTATTTTACCTCCAACCTGAAGAGCGCTGTGTGTATACTAATGAACTCACGTGGTGTCGCTTTTCAACTGGGCTACATACAGGTTCAACATGTATGTCAATTAAAGTAGAATCAAAGCTTATTCGGTGTGAATTGACCTCTGTACTTGTCTTAAGTGACCTTTCAACCACATAATCTTGTTTCAATTTGGTGATACTTGCTGTTTTGACCATGCTCAACATTTTACAGCTGATTTCAATGTTACAGGTTTTATTTCAAATAAATCCTTAATTAGCGCTAATTAGTCTTCGTCTTACTTGGCCTTTCCGCCTCAAATTTTTGTCTTAAGTTGCAGATTCATAATTAGTGTGACTTTCCTTAAAATGTGGCATTGGTGTCAGCCTTATAGGCGCTAGGTCAAATAAAACTGAATTGGGGTAATTAGAAAGAGCCCAACCTCCGCCACCCACCACGGGCTGCACTTAAGGGTTTCTGTTGTCAGGTAGGCTACCTCTACCCATCCAAACTGCCAAAGCTTTCAAGTCAGATAAATCTCAGCCAGCTCTTGGACTATTAGTCTCATCACGCGTGTCATCCCGCGGAACTATTTAATCAGCATTCGTCAATAAGACGTTGGTTTGGTGTTGGTTAGAATCGTACTGTACGCATGAGTATAAATTAGTATTAGAGACAATGACTGAGACGGATTGTTTTTGTTTTCTGACTTTATTTCCTACCTCATCACCGTGACCCCAGTGACCATGGCGTTGTTCAAGATTTCCGTACAAAATTTGCCATTGGTGGTAGTGATGTAAAGCGAAACGTGGAGAGCGACGTATGCGCTGTTAGGAGGATGTGAACAAACCTTTGCCTGCGTCGCACAGACCCCAGAGGTCAAGCTCGTCTTGTGGCATCGGTGTAAAGCATCAGTAATATAATAATAATCAGTAAGCCTATACGTATAATTGGTGTATATGCATGAGAGTTTACATCTTGAACTTACTCATCTTAATTTGTTACATTCGTGTGCATCACTGAGTTATTGACACTTTTTCCTCTTTCTCCTCTTTCTGTTAAGGATTTCTTTTAAGTTTTTTTTTGTCTGAAACGCGGCGGACAAAGTTTGGTTCGTCTTGATCGCCTAAGGAAATATACTGTTTCTATAAACCAACGTAGTTGTCAACAGCAGGCACCCATGTGTGGCAATTAGTAGGCCTAAATCGCCTGGAAGAGTCTAAGATTAGAAGAGAACACAGGAAGAAAAGTCTCTAGATTAACAATAATTATATCCTCGGGACAGAAGACCAAAAGCGTCTAACTCAGTCGAATTGTGTCTTATTAGAGACGAAGCGCATAAAACTCCACAGCTTCTGTAATGTAAACACAGAGGTTAGTCGCCTAATCTATTCTTAAGAGCTCTGACTTTCTGAATTTCTTTTTATACTACCCATGGCGGAGGGAAAACTTTCGATCAGTAAGGAGACTATAATCGTCTAACAATCTCTGCTTACTTTTCACTTTGTTCCAGTAAATGTGGCATATATATAAGCACAAAAACGTTTGCGACTTGAAGTTTCACAGACAAAAAGAAGTTACAGAGAAGAATCATTCGCCGGTATTTAATGTATTGCATTAGTCCAAATAAGGCCTGTATAGTTTGTATCTTTGTCTTTTCTCTTTGGGTGGCACTAGGGAAATCTTGAAAAGAAATAAGAGATTAAAGAATAGATATAAGCAGCTACATTATATATGGGAACAACTGTCTGCACCTATATTAGGAGAAATATAACCCCTTCTCAGGGACAGTGACATTGACCCAATGCACGGGATGCACCTTCCCAAGGACAGTGATATTGACCCAGTGTGCGGGATACAACTTCCGATACACCTTCCCACGGTCAGTGACACTGACCCAGTGTACGGGATAGACCTTCCGAAGGACAGCGACATTGGTTCTCACGCACGAATAAAAACCTTCCCAAGAATAGTGACATTGACCCCATGCACGGAATACGCCTCCCTAAGGATTTAACATTGACCCCAGTTTAAGCACGTAATTTGCCTTTCCAAGGACAGTGACATTGACCTCATCCATGCACGGAATACGCCGTACAAGGACTCACATTCATCTGCTTCGTTCTGCTCACATTCGTTCATCAGAATACATCTTTCCAAGGACAGTGACATCGCTCATCTATGGTCTGTTTATCGTGTTTCCGTTTTGGTCACACTCATCGTCCGTCAGTTTTGTTGTGTTTCCGTTCTGGTCACATTCATCGTTTGTCAAGGTTGCCGTATTTCCGTTCTGGTCATATTCATCGTCCGTCCGTGTTATCGTGTTTCCGTTTTGGTCACAGTCATCGTCCGTCAGTGGTGTCGTGTTTCGAACGCAGCCAAATTCATCGTCTGTCGGTGTTATCGTTTTTCCGTTCTGCATGGTCATATTAATCGTCTGTCAGTGCTATCGTGTTTCCATTCGGTCATATCCATCGTCTGTCAATGTCATCGGATTTCCGCGTTGGTCACATTTATCGTCTATCAGTGTTATCATGCTGATCATATTCATCGTCCGTCAATAATACCATGTTTCCGTTCTGGTCATATTCATCGTTTGTCAGTGTTATCGTGTTTCCGTTCTGGTCATATCCATCGTCTGTCAGTATCATCGTGTTTCCGTTCTGGTCATATTCATCGTCTGTCAGTGTTATCGTGTTTCGGTGCACTTGCTGAGTGCATGATATTATAGAAGCCGGTTAAGGCCAACTTGTTACTATTGTTCCAAAACTCGACGATGGAGTCAAGCGATGGCACGATAGTACAAAACGATGGGACGATAGTACAAAGGGATGGCAAGATAGTACAAAGCGATGACTCCACAGTACGAAGTGATGCCACAATAGCGAAAAATCGATGGAAGTATATGTGGAAGGAAGAGATGACACAATACCGCGAAGCCATAAAACGATTGTAAGAAGCGATGACACGATACTGTTAAGCGATGGCACAACACTGTAAAAAGATTAGCACTACCTTTCCATTGTTTCGCAATATCGCGCCATGGCTTTCTTCCATTGTCTGGTGATGGAACCATAGTACAGTGATGACCATACAACATGAAAATTTTCACACCACAGGAGACGACTAAAGTTGCGAACAGACTGAGTAACTGAACAACTATCAAAGTTGCGGAAACTCATGCACAACAATTATAAAAGTTAAAAGAGAAGACATCACTAAACCAAATATGTATATGCATCTATAAAGGATTCCACTTACCTTTTTTGTGTTGATGCATAACCGCGATAGCGCAGTTCAACGCCAGTAAAATCGCGCACGTTGAGAAAATGATAGGCACTGCCATGATACAAATATTAACCAGTTTGAAGCTTAGAACCACCTTACCTAGCTATATGAACGTAGGGGTACAAGTGACACGACATCGTGCTTACGGTTTCTCCAGCGTGGTGTATCCCATGGCCATGATGTGTCACCAATCACGCCAAGACAAAACGGTTATCGCCGTTTAGGTCTATTTCCACACCTCTTACGAAACAAATAAGGTTACACTTTGTGTTGTGTTCTCTTTAAAAAAACGTTCTTTCTAATCCATGCATAAAAATCAGGACAGAATTTATGATATAACAACAGTTACAAAGTGACAGGGCGAATGCATGCCGCCAAAGTGTTGCACCACTGAAATATCATATCGAAGACATCAGCCACAACACCTCACTCAGTCACATTATACTGTGACCAACCAGTCATGTTTCCTTGCTCTAACCTCTCAGTGCTGAGCGCCAAATGAGGCAGCAACAAGTACCATTTTTAAAGTTTTTAGGATGACCCGACTTTGAGGCGGGCGCTTTAACCATTAGACCAGCGAAGCGGTCGCGAAGCCGTTAGGAAGGTAACAGGAGACACCGCCTGCATGACGCCTTAAGACAAAGGGCGCCCTTCGGCGAGTATCATTGCTACCAGAACTGAAATTGTATATACAAGGAACTATTCTTTAATTTATAGACGTATTTTAGCGTATTATAACAGAAATAGCTGTTGCGCTGCGAAATGCACGAAAAATCGGCCTAGTTTGGGGAAGGACTATGTAATTATCTTGCACTCATGTTTGAAGATATTCTTGACGGGGCAATTCAAATAGGAAACATACACTGTTTAAAACGGACATGTGGTGGGTACATATTCAGCCAGCAGTGTGAATAGTAACGGAGATTACAGGCTGTCATCTTTAACATTATACACAAGCAAATCCTGACTATCCCATGCCACTCGCACTGCACCAATCAGTTTCCCAGGTTATATAACACATTGTGAACTAGATCGCTATGGTTACAGCCATGCTCTTCCACAAAAAAGCTGTAATCAATTAGGTATGTACAGGAAACATATCAGTTATCATCAAACGTGGAACTGCATGCCCATGGACCAGCTGGTATATGACGGTTTATTACTCAAAAATACAAACTGATTTGTTGTCAACAATGCTGAAATTGGGCAGTACAAAGCAACTGTAAGAAAAGGTCTAGCTGGATAGCAATTAACCTGTGAAAGCTTACCTATATGTATTAAGTTTCGCCAACGTTGTGGTTGTGGTGTCCAGCGTGAAGAGGGTTAAGTCTAAATGTCTGTACAGTGAGAAACTGTCACGCGATTACTATCGTAGTCAAAATCATAAATGTGAACTCCACAAAAATAATGGACGTTGTGGGGATAAAGTTGCCTCCTGGGATATATTCACAGGCTGTGGAATGATACCCGCGTTGTTCTGTATGGCGATTGGCATGGCTGGAGGTTTCAGGCGTCAAATGTGAAGAAACAGGTCACACTGTAGCATGTGATTTAAAATCTTAAGCGGATTTTATTAGTGACAGACGGTCAACAATGTTCAACTTCAGACTGCATGCACATAGCTGAATAAAACAATAACGTTCATTTGTCTTAGAAATCTAAAACGTGAAGCATTTAAAAGCTTAGTGTCCAGATTTATTATATATTCCTAATTAGCTTCCGCTGTATATATTGTTAAATAGAGTGCAAGAGATATTGAAAATAGGTACATTAATCTGTAATATGGCATTTAAAATCACTACATAATAAGGCTGGGTTTATGCATTTCCCCCGTCAACATTCGGTAGTCTCCGCCGAATTACGTCATGCAAGTCCAACCTTTACGAGCTGTCAGAGCTTCACCATTTAGTTCAGTATTGAAAAAGCTACAAGTAAAAAACAGCCGTATCTGCTCTCGTCATTTTACAGCTGAAAACTACCACAGGAATACGGCCGAATTTCCACAACGGCACCTGAACACAGTAGTTTTAAAATACTATTAACTAAAATGAAAACTGTGGCGGCCGGCTGGATATCGGATAGAGAAGTAAATCTATTATTTTCAGTGGATTTGAAGTCATTACAAAGTTTCTCAGAAGCTCTCCAGGTAATATGCTATTTATATCTTTATAATTAGGACCAGTATAGTTGGTGATCATGTGCTTTTATGTCACGGTAAGTTGGCGTTCAGGTACTTTTACGTCACCGTAAGTTGGCGTTCCGGTACTTTTACGTAACGGTAAGTTGGTGTTAATGTGCTTTGTGAAGAGAGCTCACGAGAAGTTTTCGCCACTCTAAACATAGCTACTGTAACCCTCCAGTAAAAGATTACCTACTAACGTTCACCTAAATTCTGCTGTAGCCGATCTCTTGTACTTTGATTTATAAAACCGGCTTTAATTATACATTTCATACACCTGAATGCATCTAATTACACTTTAATACGTAACTGGCCCGGATAGCACAGTAGGTAGCGCGTAGACCCAGGATCAATCCTGGGTCGAGTCACACCTAAGACTTTAAAAGAGGAAGACAGGTTGACCCATATAGTGACAAAATTAAACATTACCGATGAAGTTCAAAAATGAGTTCAGGATTTACACCAGAAGTTCAAACTAAGTGAACATTTGATGTAGCAACACTTATTAACAGTTTGAGGAAGCCCTTGTGGGTGATTGCATAAAATATTTGCACACATTCAAATCCGAGCTCGTACTTCAGTAAAGGGGAAGTCCTGGCAAGCAGGGCTCTAGTAATAAGTCGATGGATCCAAGTCGACAAATAAATACTGCTTTACCCATGATACCTTCAACCTTCAACCCATGATACAAAAAAGAGAAAGTGCTGCCAGGTGTTTACCTCTAGGTGTACGTCAGAGGCGTGGCCAACTCTCTACACTCAAGCGGACGAAGCGTGGTGTTTTCTATGGTGTTCTGTCCGTGCCATAAAGCCCTTGATTCAACCTCCAAAACTCGACGCAACTAATAAACTGAGCTTCGACTTTTTGCCTCGGATCAATGCAAAAATTTACAGCATGCAAGATCCACGACGTCGAGTTTTATATAAATGAGCCAAACAAACAACAAAAAGCTCCACCAACAACGTCCACTGATATACCAGTTCTTTCCCTGTTGTTCTTGAAACGATACTTTGTTGTGTCAACTCGCGCAACCTATATCTATTTGCCGAATTATTTCAACATATATACAGCAGCCATCGTGCATATCCCATAAATTCATTAAACCAACCACTTCCATAATCTTTAAATTACGCGAAAGCAGATAAGAATTTTCTTCTGAATCTAGGCGTTGAAACAGTCACTCGTATACCAGCCGTCAACCAAAATTGACGCTCCGGTTCAAGGGTCGCGACATCAATTTCCAAGTATGTTAAAAAATAAACCACCAAAGGACTAAGAATGTACAAAAAGTAAGAAATTGGTACGGATTCATTCAAAGCAGTGTGAACAGTTTTCAGTGATGATGGAAAGACGCAAGGCATATGTTCTAAGCGAATTAATTAAATCAGCATTCAAACTGTGAACCATGCTCAGTTGTGGTTAATCAAACTATGTATCTCAGTTTGGGTTTGATTGAAAGTGTTCATGTATCCATATACGTGTGCACGGGTCCTGGAACCATATTAAGCGGAAATACGCACAGTTATAAATCGGAGTGCCAAAGATTTCTGGTGGACGGCTCACTTATCAACCTAGCTTCCCCGGCGTTTGGTAACAAATGCAATTTTCTCAGCCAACCAATACATATGAAAAGGAAAAAAAAAAAAAAGAGCAACTTAATGTTTTTCCACAGGGGGGTCGTTAGTGGAGTAAATTATGATAAAGATAGGTTGATTGAGATGGAGAGATGTTGGATTTTAATGAGCTATGTGTCAAATGTCATTTACCCAGAATTTCTTGACTAAATTTCTTTGACTTCCATGGACGGTCGTGGGTTTCCTTCCAATATAATGTTGACCGGGATCAAATGTAAGTGAAGTATTCTTGAGTACGACATTAAACTGCAATCAAACTAATAAATCGGTCGCTGTGAGTTCAAATCCAGCGCATGCTGACTTCCTCTCCGGCAGTAAGTGGGAAGGTCTGTCAGCACCCTGCGGATGGTCGTGGGTTTCGCCCGGGCTCTGCCCGGTTTCCTCCCACCATAATGCTGGCCGCCGTCGTATAAGTGAAATATTCTTGAGTACGGCGTAAAGCACCAATCAAATAAATAAATAACTAAATAAATAAATTAATAAACAAATCTTTGACTACAACAGGATTTTAAACAGCACAACAAGAGAGTGAGGGTTCACTGCTTGCCATTTTCACATGCTTTCTTCAGTTCTTCACAGGCTCCAAAAGTTGCTGAAAATCTCTACAGGGTTCTCGAATTTTGTACAGAATTCTTTTTCCTCCAGCACAGTATTGTGGAAAGGGCTCGAATAATTTTAAGTAATTTTGAGTAATTATAGACCGGTGACGTTAAGTATCTTGCTATTAACATCATTGCATGTTTTTTTTTTTACCTAATTCTGCTAAAGCCAAGGTACCAGGGGGAGTTTAATTTGCTACTTTTGAAGCATTACATGAACAGTTAGAATAACTGAGAAAAATTGACAAGAGGCTGTATTTCAGCGGTTGCTTGTGATCATTTACCTCACTGTAGTCGCTGCTCTGGATTTACTCTCCATACTGTACATATCGAAATGGACAAGGACATGCCATTGTCGTTATTGTTGCGTGAGTACATGTTGCGGATAGGAAACTGGACATAAATACACCTTTGTGTAGGACTGGAACTGGACATGAATATATCTTATAGTCGTTATTGGTGGAGCGTTGTATTGTTGGCGGGACTGGAACTGGACATGAATATATCTTATAGTCGTTATTGGTGGAGTGTAGTATTGAGGGCAGGACTGGAACTGGACATAAATATATCTTATAGTCGTTATTGGTGTAATGTAGTATTGTGGGCAGGACTGGAGCTGGACATGAATATATCTTTTAGTTGTTATTGGTGTAATGTAGTATTGTGGGCTGGACTGGAACTGGACATGAATATATCTTATAGTCGTTATTGGTGTAATGTAGTATTGTGGGCAGGACTGAAACTGGACATGAATATATCTTTTTTTTTTTTTGGATTGGTGTTTTACGCCGTACTCAAGAATATTTCACTTATACGACGGCGGTCAGCATTATGGTGGGTGGAAACCGTTCAGAGCCCGGGGGAAACCCACGACCATCCGCAGGTTGCTGACAGGCCTTCTCACGTACGGCCGGAGAAGAAGCCAGCATGAGCTGGACTTGAACTCACATCGGCCGCATTGGTGAGAGACTCCTGGGTCATTACGCTGCGCTAGCGCTTTAACCGACTGAGCCAAGGAGGCCCCCTGAATATATCTTAAAGTCGTTATTGGTGTAATGTAGTATTGTGGGCAGAACTGGAGCTAGACATAAATATATCTTATAGTCGTTAATGGTGGAGTGTAGTATTGAGGACAGGACTGGAATTGGACATGAATATATCTTATAGTCGTTATTGATATTATGTAGTATAGTGAGCAGGACTGGAACTGGACATGAATGTATCTTATAGTCGTTATTGGTGTAATGTAGTATTTAGACAGGACTGGAGCTGGACATAAATGTATCTTATAGTCGTTATTGGTGTAATGTAGTATTGTGGACAGGACTGGAGCTGGACATGAATATATCTTATAGACGTTATTGGTGTAATGTATATTGTGGACAGGACTGGAGCTGGACATGAATATATCTTATAGTCGTTATTGGTGTAATGTAGTATTGTGGGCAGAAGTGGAACTGGACATGAATGTATCTTATAGTCGTTATTGGTGTAATGTAGTATTGTGGACAGGACTGGAGCTGGACATGAATATATCTTATAGACGTTATTGGTGTAATGTAGTATTGAGGACAGGACTGGAGCTGGACATGAATATATCTTATAGTCGTTATTGATATTATGTAGTATTGTGGACAGGACTGGAACTGGACATGAATGTATCTTATAGTCGTTATTGGTGTAATGTATATTGTGGACTGGACTGGAGCTGGACATAAATATATCTTATAGTCGTTATTGGTGTAATGTAGTATTGAGGACAGGACTGGAGCTGGACATAAATATATCTTATAGTCGTTATTGGTGGAGTGTAGTATTGTGGACAGGACTGGAGCTGGACATGAATATATCTTATAGTCGTTATTGGTGTAATGTATATTGTGGACAGGACTGGAGCTGGACATGAATATATCTTATAGTCGTTATTGGTGTAATGTAGTATTGTGGACAGGACTGGAGCTGGACATAAATATATCTTATAGTCGTTATTGGTGTAATGTAGTATTGTGGGCAGGACTGGAGCTGGACATGAATATATCTTATAGTCGTTATTGATATTATGTAGTATTGTGGACAGGACTGGAGCTGGACATGAATATATCTTATAGTCGTTATTGGTGTAATGTAGTATTGTGGGCAGGACTGGAGCTGGACATGAATATATCTTATAGTCGTTATTGGTGTAATGTAGTATTGTGGACAGGACTGGAACTGGACATGAATATATCTTATAGTCGTTATTGGTGTAATGTGGTATTGTGGACAGGACTGGAGCTGGACATGAATATATCTTATAGTCGTTATTGGTGTAATGTAGTATTGTGGGCAGGACTGGAGCTGGACATGAATATATCTTATAGTCGTTATTGGTGTAATGTATATTGTGGACAGGACTGGAGCTGGACATGAATATATCTTATAGTCGTTATTGGTGTAATGTATATTGTGGGCAGAACTGGAACTGGACATGAATGTATCTTATAGTGGTTATTGGTGTAATGTAGTATTGTGGACAGGACTGGAGCTGGACATGAATATATCTTATAGACGTTATTGGTGTAATGTAGTATTGAGGACAGGACTGCAGCTGGACATGAATATATCTTATAGTCGTTATTGGTGTAATGTAGTATTGTGGACAGGACTGGAGCTGGACATGAATATATCTTATAGACGTTATTGGTGTAATGTAGTATTGAGGACAGGACTGGAGCTGGACATGAATATATCTTATAGTCGTTATTGGTGTAATGTAGTATTGAGGACAGGACTGGAGCTGGACATGAATATATCTTATAGTCGTTATTGGTGTAATGTAGTATTGTGGACAGGACTGGAACTGGACATGAATATATCTTATAGTCGTTATTGGTGTAATGTGGTATTGTGGACAGGACTGGAGCTGGACATGAATATATCTTATAGACGTTATTGGTGTAATGTAGTATTGTGGACAGGACTGGAGCTGGACATGAATATATCTTATAGACGTTATTGGTGTAATGTGGTATTGTGGACAGGACTGGAGCTGGACATAAATATATCTTATAGTCGTTATTGGTGTAATGTAGTATTGAGGACAGGACTGGAACTGGACATAAATATATCTTATAGACGTTATTGGTGTAATGTAGTATTGAGGACAGGACTGGAGCTGGACATGAATATATCTTATAGTCGTTATTGGTGTAATGTAGTATTGAGGACAGGACTGGAGCTGGACATGAATATATCTTATAGTCGTTATTGGTGTAATGTAGTATTGTGGACAGGACTGGAACTGGACATGAATATATCTTATAGTCGTTATTGGTGTAATGTAGTATTGTGGACAGGACTGGAGCTGGACATGAATATATCTTATAGTCGTTATTGGTGTAATGTATATTGTGGGCAGAACTGGAACTGGACATGAATGTATCTTATAGTGGTTATTGGTGTAATGTAGTATTGTGGACAGGACTGGAACTGGACATGAATGTATCTTATAGTCGTTATTGGTGTAATGTAGTATTGAGGACAGGACTGGAGCTGGACATGAATATATCTTATAGTCGTTATTGATATTATGTAGTATTGTGGTCAGGACTGGAACTGGACATGAATATATCTTATAGTCGTTATTGGTGTAATGTAGTATTGTGGACAGGACTGGAGCTGGACATAAATATATCTTATAGTCGTTATTGGTGTAATGTAGTATTGTGGACAGGACTGGAGCTGGACATAAATATATCTTATAGTCGTTATTGGTGTAATGTAGTATTGTGGACAGGACTGGAGCTGGACATGAATATATCTTATAGTCGTTATTGGTGTAATGTATATTGTGGACAGGACTGGAGCTGGACATGAATAAATCCTATAGTCGTTATTGGTGTAATGTAGTATTGTGGGCAGGACTGGAGCTGGACATGAATATATCTTATAGTCGTTATTGGTGTAATGTGGTATTGTGGACAGGACTGGAACTGGACATGAATATATCTTATAGACGTTATTGGTGTAATGTATATTGTGGGCAGGACTGGAACTGGACATAAATATATCTTATAGTCGTTACTGATATTATGTAGTACTGTGGGCAGGACTGAAACTGGACATGAATATATCTTAAAGTCGTTATTGGTGGAGTGTAGTATTGTGGGTGGAACTGGAGCTGGACATAAATATATCTTATAGTGGTTATTGGTGTAATGTAGTATTGTGGACAGGACTGGAACTGGACATGAATGTATCTTATAGTCGTTATTGGTGTAATGTAGTATTGTGGACAGGACTGGAGCTGGACATGAATATATCTTATAGACGTTATTGGTGTAATGTAGTATTGAGGACAGGACTGGAGCTGGACATGAATATATCTTATAGTCGTTATTGATATTATGTAGTATTGTGGTCAGGACTGGAACTGGACATGAATATATCTTATAGTCGTTATTGGTGTAATGTAGTATTGTGGACAGGACTGGAGCTGGACATAAATATATCTTATAGTCGTTATTGGTGTAATGTAGTATTGTGGACAGGACTGGAGCTGGACATAAATATATCTTATAGTCGTTATTGGTGTAATGTAGTATTGTGGACAGGACTGGAGCTGGACATGAATATATCTTATAGTCGTTATTGGTGTAATGTATATTGTGGACAGGACTGGAGCTGGACATGAATAAATCCTATAGTCGTTATTGGTGTAATGTAGTATTGTGGGCAGGACTGGAGCTGGACATGAATATATCTTATAGTCGTTATTGGTGTAATGTGGTATTGTGGACAGGACTGGAACTGGACATGAATATATCTTATAGACGTTATTGGTGTAATGTATATTGTGGGCAGGACTGGAGCTGGACATGAATATATCTTATAGTCGTTATTGGTGGAGTGTAGTATTGAGGGCAGGACTGGAACTGGACATAAATATATCTTATAGTCGTTACTGATATTATGTAGTACTGTGGGCAGGACTGAAACTGGACATGAATATATCTTAAAGTCGTTATTGGTGGAGTGTAGTATTGTGGGTGGAACTGGAGCTGGACATAAATATATCTTATAGTCGTTATCGCTGGAGTGTAGTATTGTGGGCAGGACTGGAGCTGGACATAAATATATGTTATAGTCGTTTTTAGTGTAATATAGTATTGTGGGCAGGACTGGAGCTGGACATAAATATATCTTATAGTCGTTATCGGTGGAGCGTAGTATTGTGGGCAGGACTGGAACTGGACATAAATATATCTTATAGTCGTTATTGGTGGAGTGTAGTATTGTGGGCAGGACTGGAGCTGGACATGAATATATCTTGTAGTCGTTATTGGTGGAGTGTAGTGTCGTGGGCGCCCATAATGCCCTAATGCATGTTGGGGAAACTGATATTGTGTAAAATCAAGCGTCAAGCAATATCCGTTTAAAGAATTTCCTAGATGTTGAAACAGAATGATTTCACGTCCACTCATGGTAAACGACATGAATAGTAATGAATGAATTAAGCAAAGTGAATGAAGTAAACAAAAAAAAAAAAAAAAAAAAAGCACAATAAATTACTAAAGAAAAGTCCCTATGAAAGAAATTTTAGACGAACCATCTTTTAAGAAGTTCCCAGATGTTAATCGTCATCCGGCCGAAACACCATCAAAATGTACCTGATTTGTACAATGCCAATGAGGCCATCCTAATTTCTGTATATAACTCTTTCCTTAAAACTGCTGACAGACGTACATGCAGGCAGACAGACAAAAATGAACCTCAGACTGAACCTGCACCGTATTATTAACGACAAGCGTATTAAGTCATCCTTGTCCCTAGATTTTGGCGCGCTGTGTGGCCTGATGCAGTCTAAAAATGTCAGGATACACTGTAGTTTATGTATATCTACATCTAGATCTGCACTTACATGATAAGTATAAGCAGAAACAGCGTTGGTTGGCTGCTGTAATTCTTAACCCTAAATCGGTACCCCCTCGTTTAGATCCTCGTCCGTACATTGGGAACGTCACTGTACGACCTAATTTTAGGCTTCAGTGCATTCTAAGGTGAAGGCCACTGTTTTAGCACAAACCACGTCAGGACAAGACCGCTGTCTGAGTTCGGAAAGACTTAACCTGTTGGAGTCGTGTTAAATTGTGGATTTATTCTTGCAAAGACGCCAGGGTTTTAGGTACGTGCTTGAGTGTCGTGGGTGTATCTGTGTGCCTCACACTCATATGTACGTCGTTTTGAGGTCGAGGTCACCCGTGTTATGTGTACACATGCACAATAGTGGGTAGGCCTACTCAGTTTTTCGTCCAGCAGCCACACATGTGTCAACATGGGCTTGTTTACACGTAAATTGTTTGAATATAGCAGTAACCCTTGTTTGTAAATAGGAGGGATTAGATGCAGTCAGATCCCGTAGTCGTAGTGTGAGACAGAGAGAAAGACTTCGCCTCGGTGTTTCGCGCAAGACCTCAGAGTCAGAGTCACCCAAGCAGAACAATCAGCAGCAGGCCACCATACGACCAACAGTGCAGTAACATTAAAAAGTTGCTTGTTTGGTATAACAAGCTGTGAATTTTGGATAGGTAGGTGAGGTTAGTGTAATTTTTTTTTTTACTAAAAAATTGATTGTATTGCTGAGTTATTTGAATTTTCAGTAATATATTCCACTTGTTGAAGAATTCCCCTCTAAAGATTTAATCTTGAAATTTATTTTAAACAGTTTGGTTTTCCTGTGCAGGCCAGTCTGGTTTCCCTGTGTAAGGCCAGTCTGGTTTTCCTGTGCAGGGCAGTTTGGTTTCCCTGTGTAGGCCAGGTTGGTTTCCCTGTGTAGGCCAGTGTGGTTTCCCTGAGTAGGCCAGTGTGGTTTCCCTGAGTAGGCCAGTGTGGTTTTCCTGTGCAGGGTTCTACACTTCTCCATGATTCGTCACAAGAATACACAATTACTACATATCTCCCCTCCTAACAATACATGTATATTGCACTTCTCCCCTCCTCACAATACATGTGTACTGCACTTCTGCCCTCCTCACAATTCCTGTATGTTGCACTTCTCCCCACCTCACAATACATGTGTACTACACTTCTCCCCTCCTCACAATACATGTGTACTGCACTTCTCCCCTCCTCAGAATTCATGTATGTTGCACTTCTCCCCACCTCACAATACACGTATACTACACTTCTCCCCTCTTCACAATACATGTGTACTGCACTTCTCCCCTCCTCAGAATTCATGTATATTGCACTTCTCCCCACCTCACAATAGATGTATACTGCACTCCTCCCATCCTCAAAATACATGTATGCTTCACTTCTCTCCTCCTCACAATACATGTATACTACGCTAACACTTCTTCCCCACCTGACATTACATGTACTGTATACTACACTTCTCCCCTCCTCACAATACATATATACATATATACTACTGTTCTCCCCTCCTTACAATACACGTATGCTTCACTTTTCCCCTCCTCACAATAAATGTATACTGCACTTCTTTTGTTCTCACTATAATTGTAGACAGCACTTTTCTCCTCTTCACAACACTTTACAGCACTTCTATCATCGCTGTACATGTGTGCTGCTCTTCTCCTCCCCCCCGCACAATACATTCTGCACTTCTATCTTGGCTGTACATGGATACTGCACTTCTCCCCTCCTCACAATACATTCTGCACTTCTGTCATCACTGTACATGTATATTGCACTTCTCCCCTCCTCACAATACATTCTGCACTTCTGTCATCGCTGTACATGGATACTGCACTTCTTCCCTCCTCACAATACATTCTGCACTTCTGTCATCACTGTACATGTATACTGCACTTCTTCCCTCCTCACAATATATTCTGCACTTCTGTCATCACTGTACATGTATATTCCACTTCTCCCCTCCTCACAATACATTCTGCACTTCTGTCATCACTGTACATGTATATTGCACTTCTCCCCTCCTCACAATACATGTATACTGCACTTTTCTGCTCTTCACAATAAATTCTGCACTTCTGTCATCGCTGTACATGTGTGTTGCCTTTCTCCCCTCTGCGTACATACACTTGTGCATCAATTCTTCTCTGTTTACATACCTCTCTTCTCCTCTGTACTGGCAAAGTAATAGGCACTTCCAATCTTATTTACTCTGAATATCTTGGGTATAGATTTTTCTTTAGGGGTCTCCTTAAATATTAATAGGGCAAGCATGTAGTATTGACTAATTGACTAAAATTGAAGGTGATTGGGTGTGAAGTCTTTCCATATATTGCCAGCTATGCCTGTGTTGAGCCAAATTTACATGTATATTACTAAAGTTACGAAAATGTGTGTATGAAGCCAATAAGGCTGCAAACAACTCTAGGAAAACTTTATAATTTATTATGAGCTTTTGTCTGTAAGCTTTTTTCTGCTCCAAACCTACCCTGGACATGTCTCTGCATCTTCAGTTTAGTCTGTACAAAGCTAGTCATAAATGTCTAATAAGTTAATTATGCCACAGGCTGTTGTGGATTAGACATGTTAGAAGAGAAATTCTTACTGTAAAGTCATGTTTCATACTGCATGCAGTTTAGTTTACTTTAAATGAAGATGAAGTTAATTGGTTTGTTTTAATTAATATCCAGGTACATTAATGATTCACTTGAGTTCGAATTTGAGGGGGAAAAAAAGGAACAAACTTTGAATGCTTTTTGTCTGTGGAAATACTTTATAAGGTTAGAGGTAGTGATATGTGTTACCTGTGTGGTGGGTGGGACACTTCAATGGAGAACAGCATTGGCTCTCCATATGCACATATCGTATTACTGAAAGGAAAAATCAGACAATTATTGCATCTGCACTAATAAAAGCTATAGTTTGTAACATAAAAAAAATATGCGTATATGGACATTCAGAAAGTGATAAGGCAACCTGGTGTTTTGTAGCAGTTGACAATTAAGTGTGTTGCAGTTTTCCAATATTATGGGCTGGTTCAGTCAGAATGCCAGTGCACATGTACTAGGTAGAACACAGTAGCTGGCATGAGCCTTTATTACAAAGACTTAAACTGCACTGTTCTGATTGGCTGCAGATATTACTGCTGCTTTAAAGGTCTTACATTAAAATACATGTACATGAGGCTTTGCACATACATGTAGATGTAGGTGAAATTGGTTATTGGTATTCTTTGATTTCTTTATTCTAATGAAGTGCTGTGTTCTCATTCAATCAACCACACAGGAAGGTTCAGAGGGAAACTTGTTAAACTCACAGTTTTGTGGTGTGTTCAGTCCCATGCACCTTAGTTTTGTGTGAAATCACTTTTATGCCTGTTTACTAAATTGACATGCAGAAAGAATATGACTGGTTCATTTTGTAGCTCCTGTATTGAGGTAGCTTGTAGGAGTAGGTGTGTATGAGTGCGTAAGCTATTTGGCTGTGCGGATAAGATGCACCTTTGCTCCTTGAATAACAGGATGATGGGAAGTCCACCATTAATACAGAACTGCTCAAACTCTGTCTCGATATACAAGAAAAAAGGAAATAAGGCACAGGTATCACAGAAAAACATTGAAAAAATTCTATAAAGTTTTAAAAAGTCGAGGAGACTGAATTCTACTTAAGGTGTATGGCACTGGTGGGCAATGCTCTCCATACAGCCGCGCTATGGAAGCCCTTATGAACTTGGCCAGTCAGTAGTATTGAAAACATCATGTCATAATGGGCCAGGGCTGTACGTTAAAACTCAACAGCTCTTGAGTGTAAGTATGGATTCTTATGGTAGATAGACAGACATTTAGTGCAGTAAAGTGGATAAGGTTATTGTAAGTGTTAACTTAAGTATGTTGGTACAAGTGGACAGTTATACATTTGTGTAGAGCTGAGAAAGGCATCATGCCATGCTCTGTGATAATGCCTGTGTGTTGGGCAGAAGACTGCAGTGACTTGTCAGGGAGAGCTGGAAACAAAACTGCCTCAGGAGAGCCATTGCTTGAGAAGGATATTGTAACATTACATTATTTTTCATTAGCGAAGTAAGATTTATTATGTAAGTATCTCCCTAACATTGGCAAGAATGAGTGAGAAGTGAGAAGGTCCTGCTTTGTTCGGTAATTTTCCTGTGGCCAGTTTTACAAAGCTATTTTTACCATGTAGTGTATTTACCATGGTGACTGTTGTATTGCCAAGTGTATTCACCATGGTGACTGTTGTATTGCCAAGTGTATTTACCTTGGTGACTGTTGTATTGCCAAGTGTATTTTACCATGATGACTGTTTTGCCAAGTGTATTTTACCATGGTGACTCTTTTGCCAAGTGTATTTTACCATGGTGACTGTTGTATTACCAAGTATATTTACCATGGTGATTGTTCTATTGCCAAGTGTATTTTACCATGGTGGCTGTTGCCTTGCCAAGTATATTTTACGATGGTGACTGTTGTATTGCCAAGTATATTTACCATGGTGACTGTTCTATTGCAAGTGTATTTTACCATGGTGACCTTTGTCTTGCCAAGTATATTTTACCATGGTGACTGTTGTATTGCCAAGTGTATTTACCATGGTGACTGTTATGTTGCCAATGTTCACTTTATAACAAAGCAGTTATGAACTTTTGATGTTACCTGTAGTATGTCATTCCCTGCAGTGTGTGTGTGCTCATAAAACACATTAGAGAACTGAACAAGGGTTCAATCTTGATGGAGCTGTGCTATAGCAGTAAAATCAAGCTAAGCGTCAGAGTTGGTGATCAGCATGAAGGGGGTGCCATTAAAATTATCAGTGTACAGTAACTGGACTGGGCATCTTGTCTGGTGCCTGGACATGGTGTTCCAGTGAGGTACATCAAATGGTGTACTTATGAGGTATATCAGCATAGTGTTCAGGTGAGGTACGATGACATGGTGTTTCAGTGAGGCACATCAGCATGGTGTACCTGTGAGGCACCTTGGCATGATGTTCCATTGATATTCCATTGATGTACATTGGCATGGTGTTCCAGTGAGGCACATCGGCATGGTGTTCCGTTGAGGCACATTGACATGGTGTTCGAGTGAGGTACATTGACATGGTGTTCCAGTGAGACACATTGACATGGTGTTCCTTTGAAGTACAATGGCATGGTGTTCCAGTTGGGCACATTGACATGGTGTTTCAGTGAGGCATATTGACATGGTGTTTCAGTGAGGCACAATGACATGGTGTTCCAAAGAGGCACATTGACATGGTGTTTCAGTGAGGTCCATTGACACGGTGTTCCACTGCTGTACATTGACATGGTGTCCATGTCAGCAGTGTAGTGAGGTACATTGGCATGATGTTCCATTGAGGTAAATCAGTGCAGTGTTCCAGTGAGGCACATTGACATGGGGTTCCAGTGAGGCACATCAACATGGTGTTCGAGTGAGGCACATTGGCATGGTGTTCGAGTGAGGCACATTGGCATGGTGTTCCACTGAGGCACATCGGCATGGTGTTCCGTTGAGGCACATTGACATGGTGTTCCAGTAAGGTACAATGGCATGGTGTTTCAGTGAGGCATATTGACATGGTGTTCCAGTGAGGCACATTGACATGGTGTTTCAGTGAGGCACATTGACATGATGTTTCAGTGAGGTCCATTGACAAGGTGTTCCACTGCTGTACATTGACATGGTGTCCTAGTGAGGTACATTGGCATGATGTTCCATTGAGGTAAATCAGTGCAGTGTTCCAGTGAGGTACATTGACATGGTGTTCCAGTGAGGCACATTGGCATGGTGTTCCAGTGAGGCACATTGACATAATGTTCTAGTGAGGTGCGATGGCATGATGTTCCAGTGAGGCACTTTGACATGGTGTTCCATTGAAGTACATTGACATGGTGTTCCAGTGAGGCACAGTGACATGATGTTCTAGTGAGGTACATTGACATGGTTTTCCAGTGAGGCACATTGGCATGGTGTTCCAGTGAGGCACATTGACATGATGTTCCAGTGAGGTACATTGACAAGGTGTTCCATTGATGTACATTGACACAGTGTTCTAGTGAGGCACATTGACATGGTGTTCCAGTGAGGCACATTGACATGGTGTTCCAGTGAGGCACATTGACATGATGTTCCAGTGAGGCACATTGACATGGTGTTCCAGTGAGGCACATTGACATGATGTTCCAATGAGGTACAGTGACATGGGGTTCCAAAGAGGCACAGTGACATGGTTATCCAGTGTGGTACACTGACATGGTTATCCAGTGAGGCACAGTGACATGGTGTTCCAGTGAGGCCCAAAGAGGCACAGTGATAGGATGTTCCACGGAGGCACAATGCCATGGTGTTCCAGTGAGGCACACTTGACATGGTTATCCAGTGAGGTACACTGACATGGTTATCCAGTGAGGGACAGTGACATGGTTATCCAGTGAGGCACAAAGAGGCACAGTGATATGGTGTTCCACAGAGGCACAGTGACATAGTGTTCCGGTGAGGCACACTGACATGGTTATCCAGTGAGGTACTCTGACATGGTTATCCAGTGAGGTAAATCAGCAGAGTGTTCCAGTGAGGTACATTTACGTTAACATGGCATACCTGTGAGGTATGTGGTCCGGGGAGGCACATTGACAGTGAGGTACATGTAGTTGGTGAGAAGTCATCAGGGATAGAGGCTAAGCAGAACAAAGTCCTGTATTATGGTAATGTTTAACGTTTACAGCCATGGGAGAAATCCGGTAAAAAACCCATCGCCATTGGAGTGGGTTGGGCGGATTTGGCTGATTTGGCTGATGTTGTATGTGTTATGTATGACATACTCATCCATAACATACCAGTTCAAACTAGTTATGTAATTACACTTTTCAATTTTGTCTATCATGCAGCCTTATAAGGTAATTAAGGTTATTTTAGACTAATGTAGTTGTCATAGCCTCTAACAGGCTGCTAGGGCATATGTGTTAATAGTAGATATAGTTTGGGCTTGAATATGACCTACATGTATGTGTATCCGTTTAAAAGTAGATAGTGGCATACCTTGTGTTGTTATGTGCATGCACCTGTACCTGTACAGCTAGTACTGCTAGCTGCCTGTACTGGATGGGATGTGTTCTCTCTCTCTCTCTCTCTCTCTCTACATATATATATATATATATATATATATATATATATGTATACATACATACACATGTATATATAAGGAACACTTAATCGTTCTGATGTGGAGAAATAGGTATAAGAAAAAACAAGGAAAACCCTCTCAAATTTCTACACTGCTGTATGTAACTGCATGTTTGAACTTTCAATACTGAGTGTTAGCCATGTAAAGTCATGATTATATACAGTATAATGTCAGTGTATACTTGACAACAGGGATCTCTTAACACGAAACCAAAAGCGGCCCATACTGACTTGAATTTAACACTTTATGCTTAACACAGTTGAGAGATCAAATAGGATAATGCGAGTATGATACAATACAAAGACAGCTGTTAAGCCTGACAAACAGGTCAAGATTAGTCTAAGATACAGTTTCATATGTTAAAGATGAATTAGGGACAGTCATTTCCATTTAACACAGGCTTGTATTTTCATAAATAGAATTTCTTTCACACCCATCAAAGGCTTTCATATGGTACTTTGTAAAAAGGAAAGACAGTAAATGGTGGTGAAAGAGAAATAGCGTGTTTCCTGATATGACGGCTAATGGGGACAAAGCAAAGATTTTCGTGATTGATTTTGTTTCCTGTGAACAGTTAGTCTAGATCACAGATCTGCAGTTTGGTCGATGTATTTTTCACCACATCAGGAACAAATTAGGCAGTATATTACAAATTTGATTCACATGACATATTAAATTCAACTTCATAAACAGAGTTTGTGTTAAATCTAATGCTAGGGCCGTCAGTGATATGGACTCGAGCTCCACATCTGGGTTTGTTCCGTTTAGTGACTTGTGCATTACATGGATTGTCAGAGAAGTTAGGGGCTTGACGTTTGCTGTTAATATTAACTGATTTGAATATTATGTCTTTCATTCTGTCACTATCAATATTGGTAATGTATTCAAGACAATCGGAAGTAAATTATTGTTGTTACCATGTAGGTAGTTACCAGAGGTATAATATTTTCTGTGTTGGTTGGTTTATTGGAGCATTTTCTTTATTCACTGATTGGCTGAGAGCTGGCTTTCTTTATCCCCTGATCAATGAGACCTGCTGGGCATCCCCCTAGAGATTAGGGTAGCTTTAAGCTCACAAAGCCGTTCATTACAAACCATTTGGTTTTCTACAATTGTACAGACTCGTCTCGCTGGTGAATATGGAATATTTTAAAAATGTATGCCTTGCATGGTTGAAAATAAAATGAAGACAAAGTCGAGTGTGGGTAGGTTTTCTAAAAAAATTTCCAATTACAGTTTTTCCTGAGTTTTTGGCTAGGATGTATAGAAATGGTATGCAAATGCCAATGACATTGATGGTGAATACAATTTTTGGATGCATGGTATTGAGGATATTATGTAGAGATTCAGTGTCGCCAGCACTCGAGGGTCAGAAAATAAAACAGTCGTCAAGTATCTGCATCATTTCTCTTCAAATAATTTTCTAAAATTATCTCAATAGGTTAAGGATATTTTGTCATATAACATTGGTTTCTAAATAACCCATAGCTAGTGTTGCATAAGTTGGGGCCATTTTATCACCCATCACTGTTCTTTCTTTGTTTTTCTTATGTATATATATATATATATATATATGTTTATGTAAACAAGAGTTTTATGTAATAAAGAAGTGTGTAAATAGGGTTCCTTGTATATGTAAGTATCGTGTAAACAAGGGTTTCATGTTAGTATTGCATAAATAAGGGTTTTTTGTGAGTATTGTGTAAAAGAAATTTCATGTATGCATTGTGTAAACAGGAGTTCCATGTAAGTATTGTGTAAGCAATTGTTTCATGTAAGTATTGTGTAAATAGGGATTTCTTGTAAGTATTGTTTATACAACAGTTTCATGTAAGTGTTGTGTATACAGCAGTTTCTTGTAAGTATTGTGTAAAGAAGGGTTTCATGTAAGTATTGTGTAAATAGAGGTTTCATGTAAGTATTGTGTAAATAAGGGTTCTGTGTATTAAAGCATTGTGTAAATGAGGGTTTCATGTAAATATTGTGTAAATGAGGGTTTAATGTAAATATTTTGTAAATCAGGGTTTCATGTAAGTATTGTACAAATAAGGGTTTCATGTAAGCATTGTGTAAGCATTGTGCAAATAAGGGTTTCATGTAAGTATTGTGTAAGTATTGTGCAAATAAGGGTTTCATGTAAGTATTGTCTAAATCAAGGTTTCATGTAAGTATTGTGCAAATAAGGGTTTCATGTAAGTATTGATTTTGTAAGGTAACAAATGTGTTTCTGAAGAGTATATGTGCATGTAACTACTCTATGATGTTCAGCAGGTAACAAAATCTACAATGTTGCCAGTGGCCTTATCTATGTGAATGTAGATGTCTGTATAGCTGTACTAGTAGTGCTAGACAACCCTTCATGGCTATCCACACAAAGTTGTTGTGTTGTATGAAGGCATTTCACCATTGCTCGATCAGTATACATGTACATGCATTTACGCATATCTGTACATGGATCTGTACATGGAAATCTGTACATGGAAAGTCCTGAATCACTCAGGCACTTGCCAGTAATTATACCATGTCAGATGCTAATGTCATCTACATGTTGGAGAAAAAACATTCTGCAGAATGGTTATAGTTCCTTAGAATTGGCTGGAATTTGTAATCAGCTGCAAAAATCGATTGGCTACATATGCTGATTGGTTGGTGCTATACCCTATCTGTGAGAGTATACACTGTAGATAGTTTATTGGTTGGAACTTCAGTATCTTGTCAGTTACCAGATGTACATGTACCTGAGCAAGTTTAACCATGTATGTTGGACAATTTTGGGTTTTCATGCCTCATTGCCACCAGTAACATTCCAGCTAAGCTATCATTTAGTGGTCATATATAGACTATATACATGTATATATAGACTTCAGTGTTCTGTCATTGAGATGTGTGGGTGTACATGCACTGGTACATTGGAAAGGCATTGTAAAGTACTTTAAAGTTTTACTTCAATTTTTTTATTTTATTAAAAAGATTGAAATATAAAATGCAAACATTTGATATAATTGGCATATCTCAGGTGCGTGTGTAAGCTGTGTGTACAGGATAGATTATATATATATATATATATATATATATATATATATATATATATATATATATATATATATATATATATACATAAACCTGCATGTACATTGAAATGTTAGCCTTGTGAGCATGTGACGCATAAAGAAAACACGAGCTACATTGTACAAGTTGAAAGTAGTTACATCATTTCTCTTTAAACAAAGGTTGTGGGTGTTTATGAATGTAGATGTAGATGTAACCGTTGTGTTTGACCCATCATGAGAAGGCTCTGGCTGAGTGGGTTCAAATCCGTCAGTGGCCTTTGCTAGGGAATTTGTAAATTTCCCCATCTCACTGCTTTTGCGACAGTAATTGATTGACAACATTCATTTGACTGTTTGCACCATCTGACTTTTATTGAAGAGCATTTGTCTTCCACCAGTATGGTGTGCATACCTGTACATCACAAGTTAGAAGGGTTATCAGTGATTTGCCAGTGGTGGGTTGTTTTCCCCAGGTACTCTGGTAATACTTACTGTCATAGTATAAGTGAAAACTTCTTCAGTATAAAGGCATTAAACATCAGTCATATAGATAAGTATAAGACTGGTATTGCTCTATTGCCGTCTCTTTATTATTGAGGTGTTTGGGTACGTACGTAGATGTAATTGTATGGGGCATACATCCCTGCATATGTGTGTGGACAAAGGTAGTGTGCTTCAGGCCTGTGCTTGGGCTATATTCCCATGAGAGTATATTTGGCCCATGACTATTTGGAGCTGTGCACATACAGGTAGAGTACATATCAGCACCTGTGCCAGAACATGAATAGACTACTCAACCTGTTATTACATTTTGGTTTTCTCTTTGTTCAGATACCAGAAAGTAATTATTACTTAAATAACTTAATTGTGTTACATTCACTTTACATTTACCATATTTCCTGGTTCTTATCTGTTCTATTTATATACATGTATTCTCCCCCAAAAGAAGTGCATAGGTTGCACATGTTGGTGACACCACATGTCGGTGACACCACATGTTGGTGACGCCACATGTTGGTGACACCACATGCTGCTCTGAATGTTCTCTTTCAGTGACCTGGTGTTGTTGATTGAGGAGCTTCTGGTGATCATTTTATGATTTACTGACATTCTGATGTCTCCTGTGTAACTTGGCTAAAACAGACAGTGAATTCAATGAATGATAAAAAAATCTTTTATGTTGTGAAACTTTTTTTAGCAGCCTATAACACATATGTACTCGCACACGTTCCAATCCAGGTTCTAACTAGTTCTCACCACGATATAGCTGTAATAATGCTGATACGACCTGAAGCCATCGGAATGTCATTCATGCTCACCCGTATCACTCCGGTAATAACTGTGTTTAGCTATGGTCTGTTATTATAATCTCCTCTTCATTGTCAGAGAGAATAAAACCTGAAATGTAGTCTCATCGTTTTTAATGAAACCACATTCTTAAGGCAGTGGATGAAAACACATTCTTAAGGCAGTGGACTATCTACTGCAATTCCTCATATTTTTCGCACGTTTGCAAGTTGTTTACTCATATTTTGAAGGCACCATTCACTAGACTGATATAGTTATATTTCCTGGGAAGCCCTGAAACTGGCCAACTCAGCCTATGTAGTCTCCAAAATCAAATTAAAAAGGTGCATAAATTGCACTGAAAGTTGGTCTTTCATATACTAAAAGGTTGAGGAATTAGGGTGTTTGGCATTTTGAACGCTATACACTATAACCGAATGTTTGAGATATGCCTACCCAGTTTGCTCTAGCTACCTTTTCGTATGCAGGTTTATTGGGTGTTCTAAGCATATTTTGAAGGCATTTCTGTTGCTATACAAAAACAATTAGATTCTCTGATGTTTGCAAATCCACATGAGACTCATGTAAGTCATGAATTTAATCGATGATTAAACAAGATAAATTGCATTTGAAGTTGCTATTAGACATGCAGAAATTTTGGAGACATAGGGTAAAATGTCTGACTGTACATGCATGTGAAGCTATGACTGGCGGCTGCAAATTTAGATTGGGTCTGACTCGGTGTATTTCACTTAAAGTTTAATGTTCTCCAAGTGACACATTTTGTTTGATTTTGATTGATTAATCCACTTTATAGGATCACATAAGACCTTTTTGTGAAGTTTGATTAATTTTTTGTCAGAAAAAGTTAGTGTTGACATTGAAAGTATTATTTAAAAGCCTTTATGCTGTTCTGAAAGTGCATTTTTAGTGTCCAAACTTTAGGAGAAATACAGCTATGCATTAAATTGATCTTTGTTAAGCTGAGGGAAATGCTGCCAGACATATCTTACTCAAGGCAAAAATAGAGTAACTAATTATCTAATTGCATACTAATTTTACAATAGTTTTTTTTCTTTGTTCTGAGGTGAAGAGGATGGGCGTGTTTTTGTTCTGAGGTGAAGTGGATGGGCGTGTTTTTGTTCAGCGTCTCCAAGTACTGATTGATTGAAATCGACTATCTCAGAACTGTGTGCCCTAAGACATTCAGCTTCTTGGGCTAACCTTAATACAAATATGGTCAGTCTGTTCATTTCCACTCATGACAGCAAGGTGAATATATATCCCTAAAATCTGTATTTTGTATTGCCCAACATTGTTGCATTACATGCATACGTGCACATTGCAAATGTAGCCGCTGTTAAGATATATTTCTTTTGATGATCTAGTAGGCCTATATGATAAGATACAGCAAACTTCAATTCATTGATTCTCTTGTGTAGCTATTAAAATCAGTTCATCTTGCACCCAGTGCACATGGATACCAGAGTAATGTATGACACAACTATTGAATATTTAAACCAATCAGTTGCCACAAAAAATAATATAAACAGACTGACCCAAAAATAAGCTACGTCATACATGCTGTGATCAAAATGAAGATTGACGGTGTGTGTAGTTTCCCAAAGCTCAGTACGAGGTCATAGGTTGGCTGGCACATTGCTACATGTAAGATGGCTTACGTTGGTGAAAACAGCCTGGTGTGGAATGGGTTTCTTTAATGTTTTTTTGAACTTATACTTTTCATATTATAAGCATATTGTGGGACATATAATTATGAAATCACAATATATAATTTTTAATATACCGTACTAGAATTGTTGATGGTATAATCTGATAGTACTTAAAATCTGCACCTGAAATCATGTCCAAGCTGTCCTGGTATGATGTGTAAACATTTCTTTCATGTCAGCAAAACCACATTTTGAATTGTAAATTACATTAAAGTAACTTTAAGTCTTTCACATTTAATAATCAGAATTTTTATGTTTGAAATGATTTTGTGACATCTGTGATTATAAAAAGAAGATGAAAGGAAATGTACAGGACAGCTGTAGCAAATTTGAGCATTGATTTTTTGAAGAGATAAGCTTAGTCCAAGATGGGGTTCATACATGTATGTGAAAGTGATATGACTGAGAAGCATTTTCTCGTTGTGCAGCTGCCACACATATAGCCCCTACCTATAGACACATACCTGTGTTTCTCAAGGAATGGCCTTCACTATTGATCAGTGCTCGACGTGTCTCTTCATGCTTACATAGCAAGCCAATAGGACTGTCTAACCTGTACATGTAGCTATCAAGATGTTCCAGTTAATATAAACCACAAACTTGCATAAGAACGCAGCCATGTGTATTCTGCTTATTGATCCTCTTTAATGGCACAAGATGCTTTCTCAGATCAATCTACGTAGATTTTCAATTAAATGAACAAAAGTGTATTTATACACTTTGAAACAGTTCATAATCCAGAACAGATCAATATTATTGTACATGTCCTTAGCACAGTTGATCTTGTTCAAGCAGAATTTTCACAGTCTAGTTACTTGCAGGAGGCTGTTCAAAGCATACCAATACTTTATGACCAGCGTCAATATTTTAAGATTTATCAAATTATTATTATAAGACATACACTATAATGATGTGCAGAGTATTTATACTGTGACAACTTCTTTACATCATAGTCTGTTTTGTTTTCAAAAAGGAGCTTTACAATTTTGTGAACAGTATAGCATTGTGATTGAGTGTAATAGTTCTCATGTAATTGTTTTGTCTTCTGTCTTATGTCCGATTGGTGAACCACCTAACACCTGTTTGTGTTGGTGAATTTTGTACACAGAGCTTACAACATCGATGATTGTACTTGACAAACACATTTGAAAAAAAAAAGAGAATCGTTCAAATGTCTGGTATTTCCGTTTTTATGCGTCCAACTTTTGGAAACCATCAGCTGGCACGTGGATTTTATCAGGAGTGTGTTAATAGAGTTCTGGTATTATCCATGCTATATCCTGTGTCTGGCAGCTGACTTGGTTAATCAATGTTCCTTTGTGTGTCATGTTCCTGCCCGCAAGTATATTGGGAATAAAATGATGTCAGCAGTGTCAACAAAAAGTAGCGAATTGCTCCTAAGCATCATTTGGAATTCAAAAAGTGAAAATTGTTGAATTATTTGCCAGCTTGACTGATGTTTTCAAACAGATCACTACAGATGTATATACTAATATCAGGTACATCAAATTTCTTTGACTGGTAAATTTTTACCCATATATTTTTCATTTAATATAAGTAAACACGTTTGGCTACACATTGTATTATGTGTGGATATTCATGTATAATTAAGGACGGTTTCCCATTTGATTTAAAGTGCTATTTTAACCATTGTCCTGCCTACATCTTTCAGTACTGGTATCTTAGTTATACATGATGTAGCAACTACTTTTACTTGTGACCTTAAGAGTTAATTGTACATTTTTGGCTACTTATTTCACACTGAACATTTGTATTCATGTGGGTTGAGAGAAACAGAAGCCATCTGAAAAGTTTGCATTCTTTGGTGATCTTGTTCAGTTTTGTAACAAGGAAGTGTGTCTGTATAAGCATATATACATGGATGTTGCCCTCTTGTTCAGTTTTGTAACAAGGAAGTGTGTCTGTATAAGCATATATACATGGATGTTGCCCTCTTGTTCAGTTTTGTAACAAGGAAGTGTGTCTGTATAAGCATATATACATCGATGTTGCCCTCATGCATTCTGAACCCAAAGACTACATCCTGAATGGTTAGTGTGCCTTAGTCTTGTCATTGTGCCTTAGTCTTGTCAGTGTGGCGGAGAATTGACTAGAATTTGATTGACAAAATCAACCGAAAGAATATAGTTTTAGTAGATGTGTACTCAGAAGACGAAAAAACGTTTGATATCTACAGATCCACATCTCTGTGCCGGCTGACGTTAAGTGGATGTTAATATCATGATGATGAATTTGTTAATTACAGCTGTTACACGCCAGAAGCAAGGTTGAATTCATCGGACTGGAATAGTTTTGTAATGTCCTATTTCACTCACTGAAATAAACCTGTTTACATGTACACTCTGTACATATGGCCTTGCAGCATGTGAGCCTGTGAACACCTGCTGGCCTCCAGCTGGTTTCAAAATTGGGGTATTTACACTCAATACATCATGATCTATAGTTTCTCTTGACAATTTTATGCACCCTCCCTTGAATGGGGAGTTTGTTGCTACCCCCTCACACCCTGCCTTGGGTGGAGAATTTGCTGATTCCCTTGCTCTCACACTCAGCCTTGGGTGGAGAATTTATTGATTGCTGTGTTCTCACACCCAGCCTTGGGTGGAGAATTTGTTGATTGCTGTGTTCTCACACCCAGCCTTGGGTGGAGAATTTATTGATTGCTGTGTTCTTACAACCAGCCTTGGGTGGAGAATTGATTGATTGCTGTGTTCTCACACCCAGCCTTGGGTGGGAATGTGTTGATTGCTGTGTTCTCACACCCAGCCTTGGGTGGATAATTTATTAATTGCTGTGTTCTCACACCCAGCCTTGGGTGGAGAATTGATTGATTGCTGTGTTCTTACAACCAGCCTTGGGTGGAGAATTGATTGATTGCTGTGTTCTCACACCCAGCCTTGGGTGGAGAATTTATTGATTGCTGTGTTCTCACACCCAGCCTTGGGTGGAGAATTTGCTGGTTCCCTTGTTCTCACACTCAGCCTTGGGTGAAGAATTTATTGATTGCTGTGTTCTTACAACCAGCCTTGGGTGGAGAATTTATTGATTCCTGTGTTCTCACACCCAGCCTTGGGTGGGAATGTGTTGATTCCCCTGTTCTCACACTCAGACTGGCCCGGATAGTACTGTTGGTAGAGCGTCTGCTTTGGGACTGGTAGATCCAGGATCAATCCTTGATCGAGTCACACCTAAGACTTTAAAAGAGGAAGTTGTAACTTCCTCGCTTGGCGTTCAGCATGAAGGGGATAGTGCAACGACTGGTTTGACCTGTATCAGTATAATGGCTCAGGCGGGGCGGCCTTCGGTAAGTCGTCTCAGTGAAGCAGCACTAAATAAAAGAGTGGTGGAAATCCGTCCTGCAACAAGGAGGCACGTTAATTGCTGTGTTCTCACACTCAGCCTTGGGTGGAGAATTTATTGATTGCTGTGTTCTCACACCCAGCCTTGGGTGGAGAATTTGTTGATTGCTGTGTTCTTACAACCAGCCTTGGGTGGAGAATTGATTGATTGCTGTGTTCTCACACCCAGCCTTGGGTGGAGAATTTGTTGATTGCTGTGTTCTCACACCAAGCCTTGGGTGGAGAATTTATTAATTGCTGTGTTCTCACACTCAGCCTTGGGTGGAGAATTTATTGATTGCTGTGTTCTCACACCTAGCCTTGGGTGGAGAATTTGTTGATGTGGCCGTTTATACAGTCCACTTATTATCTACCAATATGTTGTGCATATTTGTTCATCACATGTGGGAAAACATGAACTTCTTCAGTAATTTGCCAAAGATCGGTGGTTTATCTCAGGCACTCATGTCTCTGATTTCTTCTAGTCTTAAGACTGGCTGCCAAAGTTAAAATTTCTTAGTGAAGTTTTCAAACGAGTGAAATTTATAAATAAATCAGTGAATTTGATTATAAATACATATTTGTTTCAGTGCTAGTTCAGTCATATTGGGAATGCTAATTTTAGGTTTACACAGCCAGTTATCTCTACATCTATTTATCTACAGTTACGTCTGTAGTATACTCTATAGATGTGCTGATATACCCCCAACAGACATGACCAAAAATTTCACACCTGAAAGGGGCCTGACATCCATGTTTTCTTTGTGATTTATTTGTGGTTGTGTTGTTAATCTTTCAATCCTAATATTTCATTATGGTGAAATAAAACATGATACTTTTCTGTGAAGAGATAATCGCCGGGCTCAAAGTTAAACGCATGCAGTAAATCTACAGAGCTCAGTGACTGGCGATGGAATATCCTGTTGCATTTGACCACAAACACTTTCAATGTAAGCCCTTGTATATACAGGGCTTTATGTGACCTCCAAGGGAAGGCTCTAGATTGATGTAACAGGGTGTAAATGCAAAGGACAATTCACAATATCATATCATATATCTACTGGTCTCATACAGTTAAATTTTCCTCCTGGAATGAGGAGCAGGTGTATTTGTGGATCTAACTGTAATGATTGAGCCTTTAATCACGATGAGAATGATGAATAGTGTAGACTGAAAAGGTGTTGACTGTGAAATCTCGGCAGTCAGGAAGAATGGTGTCAGTATGTTAATTGCTTAAACATGTAAGTTTAATCAGGCAATTGTTGAATTATTGTTTTCGTGACTACTAAAGTCAGTGATATTTCATTCAGTTAGATATCACTGTTGTTATTACATTTTAACATTTCACACCCAGACACCATGACGCCCAGAAGGGAAACATATTGTTTTATGATGGTCTGATCTGAGCTTTGCGGTTTGACATCATAATAGATACACAGTGAAGTTTTACATTTCTACAAATTGTGTAACAGTGAAACAAGGTTTTATACAACATGTCATGTACTTCGTCATGCTCTTATACGAGTCTGTTTCAGCTAAAAAAAATTGCTTCATAAATTCCTTGTATCTTGCTGGTTATCATTTCCATGCTTCACTTCAGAAATAGTTATGGTAGATATAACCTTCACTGTGCATTTTCCAGCATGTGGTACATGTCCTTGTGGTTGTAATGGACAGATGGAAATGTGTATGTATACAGATATTCCATGATTATTTTACCCAAAGATAATGATTTCAGCTTTCATGATGGATAATTGGGAATGTACATGGAAGCTTTCATGATGGATAATTGGGAATGCATGTGGAAGCTTTCATGATGGATAATTGGGAATGCATGTGGAAGCTTTCATGATGGATAATTGGGAATGCATGTGGAAGCTTTCATGATGGATAATTGGGAATGCACGTGGAAGCTTTCATGATGGAGATAAGTGCCATAGCTATATTAATAGCTGATGCTTGAACATCAACTGAAAGCTTTCTGATGAAGTGGAAATACATGGTTTAATGCAGAAATATCTAGTACTAGTGTCAAGTGATATCAGCATCACACAATGGAGACCAAATATAAACAACGTTTAGAAAATTTGAAATTGTTTTTAAATATCAGCCAAGATTAGAAGCTCTCTGACTTATCACAAGGTGCCTTGTTACATGAGTACAGTTGTATGGCTGATAAGGTGTTGAGCTGACAGAATGCATAGTGGGGAAGTCACTGCTTCCCGCTTGTATCAAAACAGTCCAAAGCTATGAACCCTTTTCTTCTATCATTCATTATGTCACAATTATTGGTGTGCTCAGGAAACCCATATGAATTACACATGAACTGTGATGGCACAGAAAAAAAACCTCTACTGGGATTTGAACCTTTTGTGTAGCTCGTTGAGCAACTATCAGCTTTATGTACACTTGTTTTATTTGGTAAATCTAAAGGACTAATATACATTTATTAGTAGATGAGCAGGTAAATTTTTAAACACCTACAGCAGACTTGATGTTGTTAGTTACAGCAACATTACAGGTGCCCTAAATCACCTAAAATTCTGTCCATAAATAAGATACTTGTTTTTCCTGATTGAGTTTCTATTTACTTTAGATAGGTGTTTTGAGGTTTGTTTGGAATGAAGGAGGATATTCTATGGAAAAATGTAAGTTTCAGCACCAAAAAGTATTATTTTATGACATGAAAAAATGTACTTTTTGGGGTGAAATTTTAGGTCAGGTACAGTTTTCTATTAGGCTTACATGTGTACATGTACTTGTTTGTGTAGGTTTTTTCTTTTTCCTTTTTTTTTGCAGTTTTATATACACTGTAGCTAGCTTGTTATGTACAGTGTGGAGTGGGCTAGTATAATATATCCATGTGCATGCTGTACACTTCATACCTCCGTTGTATACAGTAACGTGAGTCCCAGTTAAGCGCATAATAATACTGTACATGTTCAACTTACCCGATGTACAACATGTGTTCTGATGCCATCTGTGCTGTGGTGTCTGGAGAAAGTGCAGTTAGCAACATGCCTGTAGAACTGATGGCAGATTACATGTAGTGATTTAGTGATGGCTTTATGAGACAATCATCAGACAAAACTGGATTTCACCCCTTAAAGCTCAATGCTACAGTGTACAAAACTTCAATATCCTTGAGTAATATATCCACTTTCCAAATGACATCTATACCTATCTAATATATACACCCATCAAAAAAAACACCTGTAGATTATCCCAGGTACATGTAAATATATCAGATATCCCATATAAATATAAAAATCAAATTTCCCAACATGTCAGCCTCAGTCATGTGACTTTACATGGATATACAAGTTATTAGCATCTGTCTTTGGCGTCTTGGGATCCCTGACAAATATTATGAAGAAACATGCTGTGTTCACTTTCTCAGCCTTGCTCTCCATATCTTGTGATCCTATCATCTTACTTAATGTCTTACGTGTAGGATGGTCTTTTTTCAGTGCCAATCTGAAGGGGCACACATCACTTTCACTGATTTCTTTTATATAATATGTGTGCATGTATGTATGTAATATGATTTTTCCTGTTGTAATATGTACAGATGTATTTAAAAACAAGGTTATTCAGCAATTGTCATATTTTCTCCAGATCATAATTGCAAAGCTTTTGACTTGTTGTAAACCGTGATATCAGTGTACATGTGGGGTACATGTGTAACACGTACATGTGTGTCTGTATGCACAGTGTAGGTTTACTGACCTGACTAGGTCTAGAATGGATATTGTATTGACCTCCAGGAATAGCAAGACACAAACATTGTATTGACCTTCGGGAACAGCAAGACACATTGTAGTGACCTCCAGGAATAACTATACACAGACACTATGTTGACCTAAAGGGATAACAAGACAGACATTGCATTGACCTGAGGAATAACAAGACACAAACATTGTATTGACCTCTGGGAATAGCAATACTAAGACATGGCATTGACCTCCAGTAATAGCAAGACAAAGACATTGTACTGACCTCCAGGAATAACAAGACGTACCGTATATTGACCTCCAGGAATAACAAGATACAGATATTGTATTCACCTCCAGAAGTAAGACATTGTATTGACATCCAGTAATAGTAAGACTGATACATTGTAGTGACCTCCACGAATAACAAGACACAGACATTGTATTGACCTTCAGGAATAACAAGGCAGACATTGCATTGACATGAGAAATAACAAGACATAGACATTGTATTTGACCTCCAGAAATAACAATAGAGATATATTGTACTGACCTCCGGGAATAACAAGACAATGACATTGTATTGACCTCCAGGAATAACAAGACACAAACATTGTATTGACCTCTGGGAATAGCAAGACACAGACATTGTATTGACTTTAAGGAAAAATAAGACAAAGACATTGTATTGACCTCCAGTAATAGCAAGACAAAGACATTGTTTTGACCTCCAGGAATAACAAGACAGACATTGCATACTGAGGAATATGTATTGACCTCCAGGCATAACAAGACACAGACATTGTATTGGCCTTCATGAATAACAAGACAGATATTGTATTGAGCTCCAGGAATAGGAAGACAACGACATTGTGCTGACCTCCAGGAATAACAAGACGTACATTGCATTGACCTCAAGGAATAACAAGACACAGACATTGTGTTGACCTCAAGGAATAACAAGACACAGACTTTGTGTTGACCTCAAGGAATAACAAGACACAAGCATTGTACTGAACTCCAGGAAAAGCAAGATAGAGACATTGTGTTGACCTCTAGGAACAACCAGTTTCTTCTTGATGAAATCATGCATATTTGTGGGGCATCTGGTTGTCTAGCAAATACTGTCCATGTTTCACTCTGTAAAGTATAATTTTATGTTGGGATGAGATGGTGAAATGTATTTTTATATTGCTGTTGTAAACCACAAATGTACCTAAGTGCATGTATGCGTAGCTATTTCAATGCCAATGTTGACATCGCCTGTACTGAACATGTGTTTATTATGGTGTACTTTTCCTTACCTTTTGCCTTTTTATAGCTTCTGTATCGGCAAGGAATTTACTGCATAGCTTACTGAACTTACCTGAAACCGAAATAATCCTGTGATACACGTATTAACACCTGCATTTGCCCCTGAGTACCAGTAATCCATGTAAGACCTTTTTTAAATGTTGCAGCGGCCATGTTTTCCTGTGCCAACCCTGCTAGTCATGTGACTAGACCTGTAAAGTATTTTAGCCATCGTTTGACATTTTGCTTTGTTGTAATGTTCTTGTTTATGCTCAACAACATAATGTAATTTTGGTTGTTATTGTCTGAGCATATTTCCTTGTATTTCGTGCAGATAAAGTTAGGTACTACTTGTATAACTTGGCGTAGGAAAATTATTTGTAAGAGTTGCACGGTCCTTCGGATAGCGGGAACATTCAAACAGGTCATCAAGTGCTTCCTAACAAAGTAGGTTTATTACATGTGTACAACAGCACTGAAATACCTTTTTGACTGTGTGTGTATCATACTAACTAACCATAGTTACTATTTTAATTTTCTATTAATTATTGAAGTGTGATTAGGTGCTCAGAGCATTCGATATCACTACACTGTTCTGTGGCTATGGATTGATGTACTATTGAGTGGAAATGTGAAGCTAATCAAAAGGTGCAAGCCTATGTTATCATGGTACTTTGATCCTAGTTTAGAAAGTCCCTTTGAACTGCAAGAAGATCCACCCTGTGTCTTCCCATATTCCCAGAATTTGTCATTGTGTACATAAGTAGTTCTTGCGTTGCCAAGTTTGTCACGATTATACCAAACTTTGATTGGATGACCACTGTTCCGTGACTTGACCTGCATACATATAAATCACTGGCAGATAGAATCAGAATGGCTTCCCATTAACATCTCTGTATAAAGACAATAAAGGTGCTTACATTGCATATGCCATATTGGATTTTACCTGGGATATATACAATACTGTATATACAGTACCACATTTACATGTATATGTAATTACAGTAGTATGTAATTGTGTGCATACACTTTAACAAGGATAACTGAATTTCTGTATGTTATCTCCCCATGGCTTAACTGTGGGTTAACTTAGCTGTTCATCTCCTAGTACAACTGCACTTATATGACCTTATGTGAAGATTTGATGTTTCCGTCAATATATGTTTGAAATTCTGCAGAACTTGTTTGTTGGTTTCGTTCATCGATGGCCATTGGAATTCATCATAGGAATTTGGTTGATTTATCCGATCATAAACCCTGCCTTGGGTGGGAAGGTGCTTTGCAGCAACATTTACAATTCAAATCTTCAGTGGTTGTCTCTGCTTTCTACTCCAGATGGCGCATGTGCTGTCCAGTAGCAGAGACAGTCAGAAGGGCATGTCATCACCAAGTGTGTCTTCGGTAAGTTAAGCTTTTCTTTCTGATCCTTGGATCTATACATAAATTATGATGAACTTTTGCCCAGGAATATTAAATATATGAATTCTGTCACGTTTGAAGTAGTTAATTAAAATCTGTAATTGCACCATATCTATTTAATGCCTGTCAAACTGGCTGGCACAGGTTAGTCATCATTGCATGTGTTATTGTAATATTATTTTTATGTTGCATTAGTGTTTGTACTGGTCTGTTGTTATTATTGACGTGGGAAGCTCTGCCAGCAATCTGCGGATGATTGCGGGTTCCCCTGGGCTTTGCCCAGCTTCCTGCCACCATAATGCTGACCCCCATCGTATAAGTCAAATATTCTTGAGTACAGCTTAAACATCACTCAAATAAATAAATAAATTCCACAGAAACGTTGAACATTGAAAGTATATATGCACATTTGAAAGGTGTGGTATATATGTGTAAAAATCTGTGATTATGGTGAGTAAATGAAACAAAATGAAATACTATAGGGAGTTCTCATTATCGTATCAGAAGGAGTTCTCATTATTTTAGCAGAGGGAGTGCTCATTACCATACTAAAGGGAGTTTTTATAAAACATGTTAAAGTACCAGAGAGAGTTCTCATTACTGTATCTAAGGGTGTTCTCATTACCTTAATTACCAAAGGGAGTTCTCATTACCTTCATTACCATAGGGAGTTCTCATTACAATACCAGAGGGAGTTCTCATTACAATACCAGAGGGAGTTCTCATTACAATATCAGAGGGAGTTCTCATTACAATACCAGAGGGAACACAGTGAACATGTACTTTTTTGAGTTGACAATAATACCAGTGTTTGCAGCATCTTTGAGCACCGCTGTAGTTCTGTGAGTCACCAAAACCCCCCTTGCTCTGATTAGCAAGGTTGAATTATGCCTGGTTAACAGTGATTTACATTGGTCTGTTTTACAATACCAAAGGTATGATTTCATGTGTCCAGGATACAACTCTGGTTGTTTTGCTTTTGTACTTTTAATTTTAATATTGTGGATACATACATGCACATGGAGGAACAGAGGTGACAGTTAACATCATTCATCTTATGCAATGATCACCAAATTGCCATTTTCCCTATGTCCACTGTATCAGAGGTTCATGGAGACCAAATTTTATGGAACGAAATTTTACGTGGCCAAATTCAGTGTTAATAAATTTTACCAGCCTATTTAGGGTCTGAATTGAGTTAACATTTATTTTCCTAAGCAATGTAAATTTTATGCCCTGTTATGTAGTTACCTATAAATTTCTGTAAACATCCACTTTACAACATTCATTTTACAGCTTTACTTGTATGTAAATACTGGTAATTAATCGACTGATTTTGAGAAGAAAGAAAATTAACACTAACAAGAATGGAAACAAAGTTTTAATAATATTAAATTATAACGAACATTAATTTTAAACCTTTCCTTATTTATTTGTCTATCTTAATATGCATTATATTAACTTTGAGTAAAATATAAAGTGAATTCCATCCTTGGACTTTTGCGGGTCATCCACTTGTTGAGGTTTAACTTTCTTTTATCTTCTGCGTCTGTGTTATCTGCTTTTGCTATAAGAACCGGATCAACAAGAATGAAAATAGCAGCAGTCACGTACGACATACTAAACCACCTGTGAGAGTTTCGATTGCACATTTTACACAATATCACATGAGAACATTTCTCAACAGTAAGTGAAGTCCATAATTATTACAACTGCTGCTGATAATATGTCAATGGACATGCAGTTAAGTCTGGGAAAGATGCCTATGAGGTGGATGTTTAATTTCCAGTTTTCAATACAGTGGCGATACAAACATATGATTCACAGGCTGCCTTGTAGATTTTAGTTTGACTTATTTTTCCTAAAATTGTTGAAATTGAATTTTTTGTTTCAAGTCACAGAATTAAGTTTTAAAAATCAGTTTTGTGAACTAAATATTGGTAAATATCAGTTTATAAAATCAACTTGTATGAATCCATGTATGTAGATACTGTAGGTATAAATTTGTGTCCGAGTTACAAATTGCTCATCATGTATACAAATTACAAATTGCTCATTATGTCCAAGTTACAAATTGCTCATCATGTATACAAATTACAAATTGCTCATTATGTCCAAGTTACAAATTGCTCATCATGTATCCAAATTACAAATTGCTTATTATGTCCAAGTTACAAATTGTTCATCATGTGTCCAAATTACAAATTGCTCATTATGTCCAAGTTACAAATTGCTCATCATGTGTCCAAGTTGCAAATTGCTCATCATGTGTCCAAGTTGCAAATTGCTCATCATGTGTCCAAGTTACAAATTATTCATCATGTATCAAAGTTACAAATTGCTCATCATGTGTCCAAATTGCAAATTGCTCATCATGTGTCCAAGTTACAAATTGCTCATCATGTGTCCAAATTACAAATTGCTCATCATGTGTCCAAATTACAAATTGCTCATTATGTCCAAGTTACAAATTGTTCATCATGTGTCCAAATTACAAATTGCTCATTATGTCCAAGTTACAAATTGCTCATCATGTGTCCAAGTTACAAATTGCTCATTATGTCCCAAGTTACATGTTGCTGATCATGTGCCCAAGTTACATGTTGCTCATTATGTATCCAAGTTACGGATTGCTCATCATGTGTCCAAGTTGCAAATTGCTCATCATGTGTCCAAGTTACAAATTATTCATCATGTATCGAAGTTACAAATTGCTCATCATGTGTCCAAATTGCAAATTGCTCATCATGTGTCCAAGTTACAAATTACTCATTATGTCCAAGTTATATATTGCTCACCATGTGTCCAAGTTACAAATTGCTCATCATGTGTCCAAGTTACAAATTGCTCACCATGTGTCCAAGTTACAAATTGCTCACCATGTGTCCAAGTTACAAATTGCTCGCCATGTGTCCAAGTTACAAATTGGTCATCATGTGTCCAAGTTACAAATTATTCATCATGTATCAAAGTTATAAATTGCTCATCATGTGTCCAAATTGCAAATTGCTCATCATGTGTCCATGTTACAAATTGCTCACCATGTGTCCAAGTTACAAATTGCTCATCATGTGTCCAAGTTACAAATTGCTCACCATGTGTCCAAGTTACAAATTCCTCATCATGTCTCCAAGTTACAAATTGCTCATTATGTAGTCAAGTTACAAATTGCTCATCATGTGTCCAAGTTACAAATTGCTTATTATGTATCCAAGTTACAAATTGCTCATCATGTGTCCAAGTTACAAATTGCTCATCATGTGTCCAAGTTTCAAATTGCTCATCATGTATCCAAGTTACAAATTGCTCATCATGTCTCCAAGTTACCAATTGCTCATTATGTAGTCAAGTTACAAATTGCTCATCATGTGTCCAAGTTACAAATTGCTTATTATGTATCCAAGTTACAAATTGCTCATCATGTGTCCAAGTTACAAATTGCTCATCATGTGTCCAAGTTTCAAATTGCTCATCATGTATCCAAGTTACAAATTGCTCATCATGTGTCCAAGTTGCAAATTGCTCATCATGTGTCCAAGTTGCAAATTGCTCATCATGTGTCCAAGTTACAAATTATTCATCATGTATCAAAGTTACAAATTGCTCATCATGTGTCCAAATTGCAAATTGCTCATCATGTGTCCAAGTTACAAATTGCTCATCATGTGTCCAAATTACAAATTGCTCATCATGTGTCCAAATTACAAATTGCTCATTATGTCCAAGTTACAAATTGTTCATCATGTATCCAAGTTACAAATTGCTCATCATGTGCCCAAGTTACATGTTGCTCATTATGTATCCAAGTTACGGATTGCTCATCATGTGTCCAAGTTGCAAATTGCTCATCATGTGTCCAAGTTACAAATTATTCATCATGTATCGAAGTTACAAATTGCTCATCATGTGTCCAAATTGCAAATTGCTCATCATGTGTCCAAGTTACAAATTACTCATTATGTCCAAGTTACAAATTGCTCACCATGTGTCCAAGTTACAAATTGCTCATCATGTGTCCAAGTTACAAATTGCTCATCATGTGTCCAAGTTACAAATTGCTCACCATGTGTCCAAGTTACAAATTGCTCACCATGTGTCCAAGTTACAAATTGCTCATCATGTGTCCAAGTTACAAATTGCTCACCATGTGTCCAAGTTACATGTTGCTCATTATGTCCAAGTTACAAATTGCTCATCATGTGTCCAAATTACAAATTGCTCATTATGTCCAAGTTACAAATTGTTCATCATGTGTCCAAATTACAAATTGCTCATTATGTCCAAGTTACAAATTGCTCATCATGTGTCCAAGTTACAAATTGCTCATTATGTCCAAGTTACAAATTGCTCACCATGTGCCCAAGTTACATGTTGCTCATTATGTATCCAAGTTACGGATTGCTCATCATGTGTCCAAGTTGCAAATTGCTCATCATGTGTCCAAGATACAAATTATTCATCATGTATCGAAGTTACAAATTGCTCATCATGTGTCCAAATTGCAAATTGCTCATCATGTGTCCAAGTTACAAATTGCTCATCATGTGTCCAAGTTACAAATTGCTCATCATGTGTCCAGGTTACAAATTGCTCACCATGTGTCCAAGTTACAAATTGCTCAAAATGTGTCCAAGTTACAAATTATTCATCATGTATCGAAGTTATAAATTGCTCATCATGTGTCCAAATTGCAAATTGCTCATCATGTGTCCAGGTTACAAATTGCTCACCATGTGTCCAAGTTACAAATTGCTCATCATGTATCCAAGTTACAAATTGCTCACCATGTGTCCAAGTTACAAATTGCTCATCATGTAGTCAAGTTACAAATTGCTCGTCATGTGTCCAGGTTACAAATTGCTTAATATGTATCCAAGTTACAAATTGCTCATCATGTGTCCAAGGTACAAATTGCTCATCATGTGTCCAAGTTTCAAATTGCTCATCATGTATCCAAGTTACAAATTGCTCACCATGTCTCCAAGTTTCAAATTGCTCATCATGTATCCAAGTTACAAATTGCTCATCATGTGTCCAAGTTACAAATTGTTCATCATGTGTCCATGTTACAAATTGCTTATTATGTATCCAAGTTACAAATTACTCATCATGTGTCCAGGTTACAAATTGCTCATTATGTGTAGGTTTCATTTTTTGGTAGGACTTGCATTGATACAAGTACAATGGCATGCCTGTCAATGATTGGTAACCAGATAATGTCAACTTCTCTATATCTACTATATAAATACAAATATGGTTTGGACTTATGCTGAGTTCATACATTTCTATAAAATCTTAGAGTACTGAATGCTTATAATTTGACACAGATGCACGTGTGAGGTGGCATGTCCAAGTGGTTCTAAGTTTTTTCAAGATGAATAGTTTTAAATTATTTTCCTTGTTACTATAAAGTGGGTTTTTTTGGCACTAAAGAGAGACTGGAAACAAAATCAGTCGTGTAAATCCTAGTGCAGTTGATAAGTTTTAAGTATACCCTTTGGGAAATCCACTTATGAAGTGGATCAGCTACTTTGACAGTTACATGTATTATGTGTGTGTATTCCAACACACATGCTACATTGCTACCATGTTATAATGTTAGGGAAGTTTTCAGTGAGTCAGAAACTGTTCAAAGTCTGAATGTGTCTGTGGTAGTAATTGTTTGATGGAGCAGATATTGAGATATTGACAGAATGAGTGTCTTGTCTGGTGTCCATGACGTGAGGTTTGGTAGACTGGATGGCACCTGAATACTGTGACAGAATGAGTGTCTTGTCAGGTGTCCATGACATGAGGTTTGGTAAACTGGATGGCACCTGAATACTGTGACAGAATGAATGTCTTGTTCGGTGTCCATGACATGAGGTTTGGTAGACTGGATGGTATCTGGATACTGTGACAGAATGAATGTCTTGTCAGGTGTCCATGACATGAGGTTTTGTGAACTGGATTGTATCTGGATAATGTAATACAATGAGTGTCTTGTCTGGTGTCCTTGACATGATGTTTGGTAGTGTGGATAGTGTCTGGATACTTTGACAGAAGGAGTCTCTTGTCATGTGACCAAATGAGGTTTGGTAGACTGGATGGTGTCTGGATAATGTGACAGGATATGTGTCTTGTCAGTTGCCTATGACATGAGGTTTGGTAGACAGGAATGCATCTGGATAATGTGACAGAATGAGTGTCTTGTCAGGTGTCAGTGACCTGAGGTTTGGTAGTGTGGATGGCATCTGGATAATGTGACAGAATGAGTGTCTTGTCAGGTGTCAGTGACATGGAGTTTGGTAGTGTGGATGGCGTCTGGATAATGTGACAGAATTAGTGTCTTGTCATTTGACCATGACATGAGGTTTGGTAGACTAGATGGTGTCTTGATAATGTGACATAATGAATGTCTTGTCTGGTGTCCATGGCATGAGGTTTGGTAGTGTGGATGGTGTCTGGATACTGTGACAGAGTGAGTGGCTTGTTCCATGGTATGAGATTTGGTAGTGTGCATGTTATCAGGATAATGTGACAGAATGAGTGTCTTGTCAGGTGTCCATGGCATGAGGTTTGGTAGTGTGGATTGTGTCTGGATACTGTGGCAGAATGAATGTCTTGTCCAGTGCCATGGCACAGCGCAAGGAGGCCCGAGGTCTTTTAGAGAGTTTGTAGAAGGTTTGTAGTGCCTGTAGAGAACTCTGGGATAGACAGTCACCTGCGAAGTCAGTGATCCGTCCACTGTGACTGACTCTGCCCCGCTGTTAGTTGCGGGCCGTGTGCAAATATACATATTAAATAGAGATGAACTTTCAAATAAAAAGGTGTCACAAATAAAATAATTTGAGTTTCTGTACTTGTTACATTTGCTTCCTGATTTATACAATGGTGAACTCTCAGAAAAAGAAACATTTGTTTCAAGACGTTCCAATCTGAGCTCAGCAGTATCATGTCATAATAAATGTACAGTAAGCTTTTACATTTCTATGTCACACAACATTAAGACACGACATCATACATACACAGCTTTGATGTATCTAAGTCAACTGCCATGGCCTAAGCTTACTGATTATTGGTCTAAAATACATGACCACTATGTGGAGGGAGTAAAACAGAATGGCAGCATGAAATATTATTTTGGGTCCCATTTTCTTCATTTTTTGGGGTAGAACAGACTTTAACACCTTCGTCTTGGGTTTTGTTGTGTAATCCGTTTCCGCTGAACTTTTTTGATTTGTACTGAATCAAATCCTGAGAATTCGCAGCATTCAAGGAATTTTATGAGACTGGTTATAGAGTTATGACATAGATTTAGGTCACACTTTTGGAGCCAGTGTTTCGACAAATGAGCAGTTATGAGTGCTGATATTTGGAAAGAAATTAAAGCTCGTCATCTTATCACACTAATGGATTGTGTTATGTTTTCTTTTCACAGAAATCATAGTTTTCCTCAGTGTTTTCTAGAACTATATTTTGGGAAATGTGTGGTATGGTCCCAACCTTTTCACATACATTGATATCAGTATGCATCTCGTTAATATATATTCTTGAGTACGTCGTAAAACACCAATCAAAAAAAAAAAAAAAAATCATTTATATACTTGTCAAAACAAACAGACGTTGCCTTCTCTATCAACCACCTTAAACCGCTCAAAATAAATTATGGGATAAACAGGATTTGAAATTTTTGCCCTTTTATATCAGATTTATTAAACTCATTATGTAATTTCCCTTTGTTCGGAGCCTTTGGCCACTTGCTTAATAAATCTGATATAATGGGTCACTCATTGTATATCGTCTGTATATCTCATGACATAAATCTATGTCAAAATTGGTACCCTGACTGTCGATACCAGTCGATGACTTTAAATAAATACTCCCTTAAATAAATTGCTTAATCAAGTTGAACTGATTTTGTTTTGCTGAGGTAGGTTACGTTTTGCGAGACAAACTTTCTTCTTTTCACGGCTAGTATATGTTCACATAGCTGAATGCACGGTGACTGCACCGTTGCTTACAAACTAGCTAGGATTAGACAGTAGATGGAACTATATTCACACCTTCGAGGATAATCCTACGCATCTCCAACACAGTTCAGTGGAGTGTTTGTCACAGGTCAGTAGAGCGTTATTCAGTATCTGGGAGCGTGATACAAGCGGTAAACAGTTGGCTTTTAGCCCGAACTGTACTGTACATCTACAGGTATGTGTTCATGTAGAGTAGCTGAGAGAGAGGTTTGATCATTGGAGCACCAAGTTGAAAAATAGAAATTTTCTAGGCCTTTGACTCTCAGTGCTGTATGCATGTTTGTTTGATCTCAATTCTAATAGTGTTCAATTTTGGTGCAATTTGTCTTAAATGTAGTCAGCCAGGTGTGAATGACTGACTGGGCTACACTGGGCTGACCTGTGCTACAGGCCTGCTAATCTACAGTAGCTGAACTCCACATATCTTGACCTACTTTATCAGCTAATGTTGAGCTTTAGCTGGCCTGATTGGTTGATGTTTTTGCACCAAAGCATGTCCTTTCTTTCTTGATCACTGAAGCTGACATGAAGATACCTGTAGGTGATGATTGTGTGAATCCTCTGGGCAATGGACGGTCAGTCTCTTGTGACATTTGTGTGAGGTAGCTGTCAGTGCTGTGCTAACAGGAGAGTGAGTGGTTACCTACAGTTAGCCATGCAGTGGTGATGGAGCAGGTGGATAAGGCTGATGGTAAGACCCACATGTTCTGGCCCTATCCACCATCCCACAGTCAACCTGAGGCCAGTAAGGTAAGCTGGTACACCGGTCGCCTGCGCTGGAACATAACAATAATACAATCATATAGACCTGCTGTGTCAGACCTACATGTAGCTAAAACCCTGTACCCAGTATATGCTCACTGACTGGCAGGGCGCCTAGAGTTCGTGTTTGATATTTCATTATGGATCTGACACATAAGTTGGCTACATGTACGCCGTTTGTATGTGGTGTCCCATTATAGGACTACGTGAACACCTAGGCATTAGCAATAGCCATTTATCTGTGGACAAAGTCTCTCATATAACAGCCTCTAAATGTCTTCAGTATGTTTTTTGTACAGCATTTCTGGCTTTTTACATACATATACATGTGTACATCTGTAAGTCATTAAGCTCTCTGTGAGTCTCGAATATGTGACCGTGTAAGCTAGAATGAACTGCGGTGTCGTATGCACATGTCATACAGCTCATTTGGCTGGCCAAGTGAAGATTGTAAATCTATTCTGATTCAAAATAATTATTGTGTGCAATATAATTAAACAACTAGTTGATCATGTACATATATGTTAAAGCCCTACTTGTATAGTTTTCTGTGGTATATATACTTTGCCAGTTTATGCCATGATTATAGTCAGCTTCCTCAGGTAGATGGATATCTGAGAGTTAAGTGTACATCTTTTAGTCCTGGACATTGATTTATTTACTTATTTATTTGATTGGTGTTTTACGCCTTACCCAAGAATTTTTCACTTATGACTGCAGCCAGCATTATGGTGGGATGAAACCAGGCACAGCCCGGACAAAACTCACAACCATCTGCAGGTTGCTGGAAGACCTTCCCACGTTTAGCTGGAAAGGAAGGCAACATGAGTCTTGGACATTGAGTCGTACGCCCTAACATCATGTAGACAGGTGTAAGGCTCCCCTATACATAGTCTTAATTGTTACGCATTCATGAATCCTTTATGTGACAGTATAAACGCTAATTGTGCTGCAGTACAGTGTATTGTTAACTTTCACTTTCACATATGCTTTATGTCCATGTATAAAAGATAGAGGCAATGGGTGTGTGACATGTTGTTGTCAGCCATTAAAACCAATAACCAGACCATATACATGTAGTCAGTCGAGTGTGTTATCAGCCATTAAACCCAATAACCAGACCATGTACATGTACTCAACCGAGTGTGTTGTCAGCCATTAAAACCAATAACCAGACCATATACATGTAGTCAGTCGAGTGTGTTATCAGCCATTAAACCCAATAACCAGACCATGTACATGTACTCAACCGAGTGTGTTGTCAGCCATTAAAACCAATAACCAGACCATGTACATGTACTCAACCGAGTGTGTTGTCAGCCATTAAAACCAATAACCAGACCATGTACATGTAATCAGCCGAGTGTGGTGTCAGCCATTAAAACCAATAACCAGACCATGTACATGTACTCAACCGAGTGTGTTGTCAGCCATTAAAACCAACAACCAGACCATGTACATGTAATCAGCCGAGTGTGGTGTCAGCCATTAAAACCAATAACCACGCCATATACGTGTAGTCAGGGGAGTGTGTTGTTAGCCATTAAAACCAATAACCAGACCATGTACATGTAGTCAGCCAAATGTGTTGTTTGCCATTAAACCCAATAACCAAACCATGTACATGTAGTCTGTTGAGCCGAGTGTTTTGTCAGCCATTAAAACCAATAACCAAACCATGTACATGTACTCATGTGAGTGTATTGTTAAAACCAACAACCAGACCATGTACATGTAGTCAGCCGAGTGTGGTGTCAGCCATTAAAACCAATAACCATGCCATATACGTGTAGTCGGGAGTGTGTTGTCAGCCATTAAAAACAACAACCAGACCATATACATGTAGTCAGTCGAGTGTGTTGTCCACCATTAAAACCAAGAACCAGACCACGTACATGTAGTCAGCCAAATGTGTTGTTTGCCATTAAACCCAATAACCAAACCATGTACATGTAGTCTGTTGAGCCGAGTGTGTTGTCAGCCATTAAAACCAATAACCAAACCATGTACATGTAATCAGCCGAGTGTGTTGTAGCCATCAAATACAATAACCAGACCATGTACATGTAGTCTGTTGAACCGAGTGTGTTGTCAGTCATTTAAACCAATAACCAAACCATGTACATGTACTCATGTGAGTGTATTGTTAAAACCAACAACCAGACCATGTACATGTAGTCAGCCGAGTGTGTTGTAGCCAATAAAGCCAATAACCAGACCATGTACATGTAGTCTGTTGAGCCGAGTGTGTTGTCCACCATTAAAACCAATAACCAGACCACGTACATGTAATCAGCCGAGTGTGTTGTCCGCCATTAAAACCAATAACCAGACCACGTACATGTAATCAGCCGAGTGTGTTGTAGCCATTAAAGCCAATAACCAGACCATGTGCATGTAGTCTGTTGAGCCGAGTGTGTTGTCCACCATTAAAACCAATAACCAGACCACGTACATGTAATCAGCCGAGTGTGTTGTAGCCATTAAAGCCAATAACCAGACCATGTACATCTAGTTGAGCCGAGTGTGTTGTCAGCCATTTAAACCAATAACCAGGCTATGCACATGTAGTCTGTTGAGCCAAGGGTGTTGTTAGCCATTAAAACCAATAACCAGACCATGTACATGTAGTCTGTTGAGCAGAGTGCCTTGTCTGTCATTAAAACCAATAACCAGACCATGTACATGTAGCCTGTTGAGCCGAGTGTGTTGTCAGCCATTGAAACCAATAACCAGAACATATACATGTACTCAGCTGAGTGTGTTGTTAAAACCAACAACCAGACCATGTACATGTAGTCCCGTGAGTGTGTTGTTAAAACCAACAACCAGACCATGTGCATGTAGTCCCGTGAGTGTGTTGTTAAAACCAACAACCAGACCATGGACATGTAGTCATGTGAGTGTGTTGTTAAAACCAACAACCAGACCATGTACATGTAGTCATGTGAGTGTGTTGTTAAAACCAACAACCAGACCTTGTACATGTAGTCATGTGAGTGTGTTGTTAAAACCAACAACCAGACCATGTACATGTAGTCATGTGAGTGTGTTGTTAAAATCAACAACCAGACCTTGTACATGTAGTCATGTGAGTGTGTTGTTAAAACCAACAACCAGACCCTGTACATGTAGTCATGTGAGTGTGTTGTTAAAACCAACAACCAGACCATGTACATGTAGTCATGTGAGTGTGTTGTTAAAACCAACAACCAGACCATGTTCATGTAGTCATGTGAGTGTGTTGTTAAAACCAACAACCAGACCTTGTACATGTAGTCATGTGAGTGTGTTGTTAAAACCAACAACCAGACCCTGTACATGTAGTCATGTGAGTGTGTTGTTAAAACCAACAACCAGACCATGTACATGTAGTCCCGTGAGTGTGTTGTTAAAACCAACAACCAGACCATGTACATGTAGTCATGTGAGTGTGTTGTTAAAACCAACAACCAGACCTTGTACATGTAGTCATGTGAGTGTGTTGTTAAAACCAACAACCAGACCTTGTACATGTAGTCATGTGAGTGTGTTGTTAAAACCAACAACCAGACCTTGTACATGTAGTCATGTGAGTGTGTTGTTAAAACCAACAACCAGACCTTGTACATGTAGTCATGTGAGTGTGTTGTTAAAACCAACAACCAGACCTTGTACATGTAGTCATGTGAGTGTGTTGTTAAAACCAACAACCAGACCATGTACATGTAGTCATGTGAGTGTGTTGTTAAAACCAACAACCAGACCATGTACATGTAGTCATGTGAGTGTGTTGTTAAAACCAACAACCAGACCTTGTACATGTAGTCATGTGAGTGTGTTGTTAAAACCAACAACCAGACCTTGTACATGTAGTCATGTGAGTGTATTGTTAAAACCAACGACCAGACCATGTACATGTAGTCATGTGAGTGTGTTGTTAAAACCAACAACCAGACCTTGTACATGTAGTCATGTGAGTGTGTTGTTAAAACCAACAACCAGACCTTGTACATGTAGTCATGTGAGTGTGTTGTTAAAACCAACAACCAGACCTTGTACATGTAGTCATGTGAGTGTATTGTTAAAACCAACGACCAGACCATGTACATGTAGTCATGTGAGTGTGTTGTTAAAACCAACGACCAGACCATGTACATGTAGTCATGTGAGTGTGTTGTTAAAACCAACAACCAGACCTTGTACATGTAGTCATGTGAGTGTGTTGTTAAAACCAACAACCAGACCTTGTACATGTAGTCATGTGAGTGTGTTGTTAAAACCAACAACCAGACCTTGTACATGTAGTCATGTGAGTGTGTTGTTAAAACCAACAACCAGACCTTGTACATGTAGTCATGTGAGTGTGTTGTTAAAACCAACAACCAGACCTTGTACATGTAGTCATCTATACGTTCTGCTTCAACAGCTTTAATTGTACTGGTAACCAACATATAACACACTACACTTTGTACCCGAAACACATGCTTTATGCACATTGATGGTCCCCCACGGATGCTCCAGACGAAAGTTCTACTGGCAAGGCACAAACCACGCCCACACACTCGATTCTGACTGGCTACCAGGGGCCTCATTGGCTCAGTTGGTTAGCGTGCTAGTGCAGCGTAATGACCCAAGAACCTCTCGCCAATGCAGTCGCTGTGAGTTCAACTCCAGCTCATGCTGGCTTCCTCTGACTTTGGACTCAGCATATATATAAAATGATATCTTTATTTATTGAAGGTAACTAGAGGTAAAAAAACAGCAATATATACAAAAAGTTACACCATGACTAGAAAGAACAAATATGACTGCTGCCCCCTCTGTCGCAACCAACAGGTGAGAGAGGGTAGTGGGAGACGGCCCATTACTGACCAGTACTGTGTGAAAATATTCTCTCTTTGGTGGAGATGAAGAATGGCTGAGGTAAATATAGTCATGTTGCACTACATGTACTTGTCGGTTAGGGTTGGATGCACCCAAACATGCCTTAACACTAGTGTAACATGCTTATCAGTTTGTACAGAACGTATTTGTTGACTTGTGCAGTGTGTGGGCAGCGAGTGATAGATTCGCTACAGAATTTCACAAACATGTACATCCACATGTAGATGTAGGTGGACCAGCACGTGCACTAATGAAGTCCAGTTCATGTCATTTTACTGTATTACAGCTGGAGCCCATATATAGGTTATAGCTTAAAGCTTTCTGACCATTTGCTATAACATGCAGTGTAAGAATATACACATACATAAGTAGGGCACTATCTGAGACTGGAATTCCATTAATGCAGAAAACCTCATGTAGTATTGCCTACATATAATGTATACATGTAGGTTGTTTATATGTGTATTCATCATTAAGTTTTTAGATGTACATGCATCCAAAAATTGACCACAAATTGAGCCCAGGTCATCCTAAACCCTTTACGGACTACGAATGGTATAGGAATGTCGGACTTGACGCTTATATCACAAAATGATCCTAGGTCATCACAAAGATGACTACAAATGGAGCCCAGGTCATAACAGACATGACCACAAATTGAGCCCAGGTCATCACAGACATGACCACAAATTGAGCCCAGGTCATCACAAACATAACCACAAATTGAGCCCAGGTCATCACAGACATGACCACAAATTGAGCCCAGGTCATCACAGACATGACCACAAATTGAGCCCAGGCCATCACAAACATAACCACAAATTGAGCCCAGGTCATCACAGAGATGAACACAAACGAAAGATGATTTTGAGTCATGCAAACATCCTCAGTTTCAGATACGTAAATCATGTACATTATCAACTTTCATGTTGTTTTACCATTGTTCTATAAATGGAAACTGACACATTTCAAACCTTTAAATCATATTGAATGATCTCAATTTTTATTGAGGTCATTAAACTCTGATGAGCTTGAAATACATGTAGTGCACATTTTGGGGAATGGCAGTTATTGGGTGGGTGGTAGGCAGAGTGTGAGTATAGCTTAATAAGAGAGGTTAAGATCAGCAGGTCATGAAAGACAGTGCCACTAAACCATGTGCTTGGATTGGCCACCAAGTGGGCAGATAGAGCAGCCGTTTGCCTTGTGACGTTGCAGTAGTACATACCCTATAGCAACAGACAAGAGGAGACAATCACTATACTTTTACAACTAGTTTCGAGATTATTCCATGCACACTATACAATGTACATCTGTTAACTTTGTGCTGAAGTGAAGCGTCAAATTACCTTAACTTTTAACCTAATTTCGATGCACATTCAGTAAAATTTACTTTAAATTTATGAAGAAAATTTTTGAACTTGCTTTACCAGATTACACTTTAAATGCAGTGACTTGCAACTGTTATTTTTTAAAAAAGCCTCTGTTCATTGCTATTAACCATGACAATGACATGTAATTTGAAATAACATAGGAGATATGTTTCGAAAGGGAACAGCTTTTAACTTTGTACAAGTTTTAGTATCATTAATTTAGCTAATAAAAATAGATGTGCATGGTCAAGAATACATCATAATTTGAAGGCCCTGCTGGACTAAAATCACGAAAATATTGAAGTATTTCTAATATCAGGCAAAATATGTGACATAATAACATGCATACATTTATGGATTGAGGAATGAGGAATAATAAGTCACAAATTTTTGATACCAGACAAATCAAAATAAATTCGTTTTTGGAATTTTTATGTGTATAAAGTACAGGCGTAGCTTATCTCATATTGTATGTCATACCCTGAGCATCGGCCTCCAATAATAGATAGTGCAATGTTAAACAAAATGTTTGGGGTGGTATCTTAAGCAGTACTGCAGGTATTGAGTTCAAGGTTTGCACACAGCAAATGGCACGAGGGGGATATTCCATAGTTGTGGATACAAGCATTTTAAGTTTTAAATGCATATAGAGCACAATGACGCAAGAGGGATGTTCCATCACTGATGCACTGTTAGCATATTAATTAACATAACTTACCAGATTCACTGCTGGTTTAGCAGGGGTTGGCTTCAAGCACAAAGCCTCCGTGGCTCAGTTGGTTAGCGCGCTAGCGCAGCGTAATGACCCAGAAGCCTCTCACCAATGCGGTCGCTGTGAGTTCAAGACCAGCTCATGCTGCCTTCCTCTCCGGCCGTACGTGGGAAGGTCTGTCAGCAACCTGCGGATGGTCGTGGGTTTCCCCCGGGCTCTGCCCGGTTTCCACCCACCATAATGCTGGCCGCCGCCGTATAAGTGAAATATTCTTGAGTACGGCGTAAAACACCAATCAAAAAAAAAAAAAAAAATCAAGCACAAAGCTGATTTATGTTAGTGAGTTAGGGGATGACTGGCAGCCAAAAACAAACCCTTCAAAAGTGAATATTAAAGTCACAGAGCTCAGGGGTCGGGGGTACTTCATAGAACCTATTGCCAATCAGTTGCCTTTTGAGCTCTCAACCAAAATTGGCCTGGGGTATAGTCGTACCAGTTGGGGTCTGTCCGTCCATCTATCCATTTTTGTGGCTTGATTGCATGTAGGCCTACACCTACATGTATTACCAGGTGTGCTCCTATTACAAGAAGGTATTGTTTGTCATTGACTGTGACAAGTATGTCATGGGGCTTTAGCCTTTATTACAATACATTAAACACACTGCAGTGTATCCCTTACCACAGTGCTTAGGGCAAAAGGGCATTTAGTGCACTGCACAGTATTTGAATTTTTGGTTTGTGTGGGAAAACTTCCCATGAAGTAATATCTGGTGCCACTCAGTACACATGCATGTAACAGGTGCTGCAGATGTACAGAGATTGTGAGATAATGATAGAGGTGGGCTGTGCGCGTATAACTGCATCAGTATGCACTGTGTGGTACATCTACTTCCCTGACTTGGCACTCAGCATTTATATATATATATATATATATATATATATATATATATATATATATATATATATATAATATCTTTATTTATTTAAGGTAACTAGAGGTAAAAAAAAAAACAGCGATATAAACAAAAAGTTACACAGTGACTAGAAAGAACAAATATGACTGCTGCCCCCTCAACTGTCGCAACCAACAGGCGAGACAGGGTAGTGGGAGACGGCCCATTACTGACCTTGCCAACCCTGCCTGCTGGCTGGAACCCCTATGCACATGTAAAAATACAAACTTAGGGGGAAATAGCCTTATTTCTATCCCCTGTTTCATTTGAATGCTGCATAAGTGTGTAAGAGTGTTATGGGGACTTGGGAGATAGCATAAGTGATAGACAAAGCATACTCAGTGTATTGTATAGTACCTCTATGTGGGGCATCACTTATGCTTATAGTGTCTTTGTGTAGGGCATCACTTATGCTTATAGTGTCTTTGTGTGGGGCATCATGCATGCATGTAGTGTCTCTGTGTGGGGCATTATGCATGCTCATAGTGTCTCTGTGGGGCATCATGCATGCTTATAGTGTCTCTGTGTGGGGCATCATGCATGCATGTAGTGTCTCTGTGTGGGGCATTATGCATGCTCATAGTGTCTCTGTGGGGCATCATGCATGCTTATAGTGTCTCTGTGTGGGGCATCACTTATGCATGTAGTGTCTCTGTGTGGGGCATCACGAATGCATGTAGTGTCTCTGTGTGGGGCATCGCAAATGCATGTAGTGTCTCTGGGGCATCATGCATGCTTATAGTGTCTCTGTGTGGGGCAGCATGCTTGCTCATAGTGTCTCTGTGTGGGGCACCATGCATGCTTATAGTGTCTCTGTGTGGGGCATCATGCGTGTTCATAGTGTCTCTGTGTGGGGCATCATGCTTGCTCAGAGTGCCTCTGCAGGGCATTATGCTTGTTCATAGTGTCTGTGCGGGCATCATGCATTCTTATAGTGTCTCTGTGTGGGGCATCATGCATGCTTATAGTGTCTCTGTGTGGGGCATCAATCTTGCTCATAATGTCTCTGTGTGGGGCATCATGTTTGCTCATAGTGTATCTGTGCGGGGCATCACTTATGCATGTAATGTCTCTGTGTGCATGTAGGTTTGCTCACAAGGATAGAGCACAGAGTATAGTGTTGTCATGTTGAGTGATGTAGTGCATGTCATATAGTCTGGTGTATGGCGTTCCAGGGATATAAAGCCCTGTATAAATTCTAACCCCTTGAAAAAGGCTCTTACAAGAAGCACTGAAATATGAATCATAAAATGTGCATACTGGAACTAATAAAGCGTAAAGTAGTATAATCTACTTGTGTACACTGGTTTGTTAAGTGTGTAAAGTATGGCTGCTGCTTACCTTAAATTTTGACCCAAATGTGCAATTTGGAGGCAAATGAATGTCAGAAAATATTACTCTTGGTGCTAAAACTAACATTTTCCCAGTAGGGCATGTCATCTTTTCTTCCAAACAAACCTCAAACCATCTTTATAAAATAGAACTCTTAGAATCTGGAAAAAAATGAGCAACATAGTAATGAATGAAATGTTGGGTTATTTATGGCAATTTGCCTTCATCTGCTTAATAGTTTGATGATTTCTTTAGGGCTTCCAAATAATGCTTCAGTGTGTATACATATTCATGTACATGTAGCCTTGCTGTTAAACCGATTTCTCTCAAAGTATGTCTGCCCTGTAAATGTGTGAGATGTCAGTATGAAATTATGATCAGAGGTTTGAGAAATAAGGTGCTTAGTGAAGAAAATGGGGGATCCTTACATCTGTTTTTAAACTCGCTCTCTATGAAATGTTCATTACAGGCTCTAATTTGACAGAGCAGTGAATAATAGTATCTACATGTACATGTGTGGATGCAAGGTGAAGTGTTCTACTAGCCGGTAACATCCATATGCGTGTGTGCACAAATTAGGTCTCATAGTTTATTTATGTGCATTCTGTTTTATTTTAGCTCTGAAGTAACTCCTTCAGGTGAATTCTATGATATTTCACAATGTTTGTTATAAAACTCAGTTGTGATGCATGTAAATTAAGGTTCCTTGATGAACCGCAGTTCATGTGAGTTCGTTCATGCCACCTTAATATTTGCCAAGGCTGTATTATAAATTGGGTGTACATGTGCATATACAGTAATATCATGTAGGACTCAGGCTGCAATAGTTTTGAGTCTAGCTGATGGCAGAAAACGCTAAGCTGATCAAGCTGACTGCAGTATGTGCAGGATCAATCAAGGTTACTGCATTATATACTGGATTGATCAAGCTTACTGCAGTATGTGCTGGACTGATCAAGCTTACTGCAGTATGTGCTGGATTGATCAAGCATACTGCAGTATGTGCTGGATTGATCAAGCTTCCTGCAGTATGTACTGGGCTGATCAAGCTTACTGCAGTATGTGCTGGATTGATCAAGCTTACTGCAGTATGTACTGGGCTGATCAAGCTTACTGCAGTATGTGCTGGATTGATCAAGCTTACTGCAGTATGTACTGGGCTGATCAAGCTTACTGCAGTGTGTACTGGATTGATCAAGCTTACTGCAGTATGTACTGGATTGATCAAGCTTCCTGCAGTATGTACTGGGCTGATCAAGCTTACTGCAGTATGTGCTGGATTGATCAAGCTTACTGCAGTATGTACTGGGCTGATCAAGCTTACTGCAGTGTGTGCTGGACTGATCAAGCTTACTGCAGTATGTACTGGATTGATCAAGCTTCCTGCAGTATGTACTGGGCTGATCAAGCTTACTGCAGTATGTGCTGGATTGATCAAGCTTACTGCAGTATGTACTGGGCTGATCAAGCTTACTGCAGTGTGTGCTGGACTGATCAAGCTTACTGCAGTATGTACTGGGCCAATCAAGCTTACTGCATTATGTGCTGGATTGATCAAGCTGACTGTAGTTCAGGTGTATGCTGGATCTATCGAGCTGACTGCAGTACAGATATGTACTGGATCGTTCAAGCTTGCTGCATTTGTGCTGGATAGATCATGTACCTGTACCTGCCCAGCCAGGTGGTCAGGGGTTACATGAACCACCACTCAGGGGACTTGACTGAAATAAACTTGTGAAATACATGTCATTCAAATAAATTAATTAAATAAATAAAACAGGTGAATGTATGATCATAAACATTCCTCCAATTTGGAGGTGAAGTGGTTCAAATGTGGCCTCATAACAAAAGTGAGAAGGCAGATGGAGGATATTCGAGTGATTGGGAAAGAATGTGTATTAAATTGGGAGGAACTTAGCACTTGTGTTTGGTATGGAAATGTTAAAAAATTTTGATAACTAGGTATAAGATTTAAGCAAGCTGTGACCATAAGTGGGGTGAGATATTTCTTTCATATTTTCCCTTGGTCATATTACTCAGGTAAAAACTTCTCTGATGTTGTATCAATTTTATCCTAATGTGCTATGAAAGGAATGGCCTTAGGTTATAAGCTATTATCTGTGTCTGTGTCTTTCAAGTCATCTGAGCTGAATGAAGAAAGAATACTGACCAAGCCAAAGAGGGAGCAGAAACGTCGCCCCAAGCCTAAGGACCGGTCCATTTTGATCTGTGGGGTGTGTGGTGATAAGGCCCTGGGCTATAACTTTGATGCCATCACATGTGAATCTTGTAAAGCCTTTTTCCGCAGGAATGCCTTAAAAACAAAGGTGAGAAGCTAGAGCAACATGTATTCCTGTTCGCAAAGGACCAAAATGGTTTGTTTCATGAGAAAACTTGCAAGAGTTTCACTAATGCACAATTAGTATCAACAGTCAGGGAGTAAAAGTTTCAGACTTTCTGTCCTTATTCATTTACAATCTGTTAATTGTTACCTTCAGCCATGACACTTTCCTATACATTACTTGTAGAAACCCTTACATATACGTAGAAACAATGCCAAAATCCTGCCATAGCTTATTTATGGTACCATTTATTTATTTATTTGATTGGTGTTTAATGCCATACATGTTCTTGAGAAGATTTCACGTACATGTATACGACAGCAGCCAGCATTATGGTGGGAGGAAACCGGGTAGAGCCTAGGGGAAACTCACAAGAATCTGCAGGCTGCTGGAAGACCTTCCTATGTACGACTGAAGAGCAAGCCAGTATTTATGGTATCAGTGTGTAATTTTAATTGTTGTTTGATTCATGATTTGTAATAGGTGAGGTATGAGTGTTCTGTTCAAGAATTGAGTGAGGAGTAATCGCAGAAGATAAACATTGTTTTTTCGTTTGAACGTGCAATATATAGCCAAATATATAAGAGTGATAAAGTGTCCAATTTGTACAGGAAAGCTACAGTGTATTGTCACTCTGTGTATACTGATTGAAAACTCATCAAGCCTTGAGGTTTACCAGAGGTGTGAGGACTCACTCACAGTGTATTGTCACTCTGTGTAAGCTGATTGAAAACTCATCAAGCCTTGAGGTTTACCAGAGGTGTGAGGACTCACTCACAGTGTATTGTCACTCTGTGTATACTGATTGAAAACTCATCAAGCCTTGAGGTTTATCAGAGGTGTGAGGACTCACTCACAGTGTATTGTCACTCTGTGTAAGCTGATTGAAAACTCATCAAGCCTTGAGGTTTATCAGAGGTGTGAGGACTCACTCACAGTGTATTGTCACTCTGTGTATACTGATTGAAAACTCATCAAGCCTTGAGGTTTACCAGAAGTGTGAGGACTCACTCACAGTGTATTGTCACTCTGTGTAAGCTGATTGAAAACTCATCAAGCCTTGAGGTTTATCAGAGGTGTGAGGACTCACTCACAGTGTATTGTCACTCTGTGTAAGCTGATTGGAAACTCATCAAGCCTTGAGGTTTACCAGAGGTGTGAGGACTCACTCACAATGTATTGTCACTCTGTGTAAGCTGATTGAAAACTCATCAAGCCTTGAGGTTTACCAGAGGTGTGAGGACTCACTCACAGTGTATTGTCACTCTGTGTAAGCTGATTGAAAACTCATCAAGCCTTGAGGTTTACCAGAGGTGTGAGGACTCACTCACAGTGTATTGTCACTCTGTGTAAGCTGATTGAAAACTCATCAAGCCTTGAGGTTTATCAGAGGTGTGAGGACTCACTCACAGTGTATTGTCACTCTGTGTAAGCTGATTGAAAACTCATCAAGCCTTGAGGTTTATCAGAGGTGTGAGGACTCACTCACAATGTATTGTCACTCTGTGTATACTGATTGAAAACTCATCAAGCCTTGAGGTTTACCAGAGGTGTGAGGACTCACTCACAGTGTATTGTCACTCTGTGTAAGCTGATTGAAAACTCATCAAGCCTTGAGGTTTACCAGAAGTGTGAGGATTCACTCACAGTGTATTGTCACTCTGTGTATACTGATTGAAAACTCATCAAGCCTTGAGGTTTATCAGAGGTGTGAGGACTCACTCACAATGTATTGTCACTCTGTGTAAGCTGATTGAAAACTCATCAAGCCTTGAGGTTTATCAGAGGTGTGAGGACTCACTCACAGTGTATTGTCACTCTGTGTATACTGATTGAAAACTCATCAAGCCTTGAGGTTTATCAGAGGTGTGAGGACTCACTCACAGTGTATTGTCACTCTGTGTATACTGATTGAAAACTCATCAAGCCTTGAGGTTTACCAGAGGTGTGAGGACTCACTCACAATGTATTGTCACTCTGTGTAAGCTGATTGAAAACTCATCAAGCCTTGAGGTTTACCAGAGGTGTGAGGACTCACTCACAGTGTATTGTCACTCTGTGTATACTGATTGAAAACTCATCAAGCCTTGAGGTTTACCAGAAGTGTGAGGACTCACTCACAGTGTATTGTCACTCTGTGTAAGCTGATTGAAAACTCATCAAGCCTTGAGGTTTATCAGAGGTGTGAGGACTCACTCACAGTGTATTGTCACTCTGTGTAAGCTGATTGGAAACTCATCAAGCCTTGAGGTTTACCAGAGGTGTGAGGACTCACTCACAATGTATTGTCACTCTGTGTAAGCTGATTGAAAACTCATCAAGCCTTGAGGTTTATCAGAGGTGTGAGGACTCACTCACAGTGTATTGTCACTCTGTGTATACTGATTGAAAACTCATCAAGCCTTGAGGTTTACCAGAGGTGTGAGGACTCACTCACAGTGTATTATCACTCTGTGTATACTGATTGAAAACTCATCAAGCCTTGAGGTTTACCAGAGGTGTGAGGACTCACTCACAGTGTATTGTCACTCTGTGTATACTGATTGAAAACTCATCAAGCCTTGAGGTTTATCAGAGGTGTGAGGACTCACTCACAGTGTATTGTCACTCTGTGTATACTGATTGAAAACTCATCAAGCCTTGAGGTTTATCAGAGGTGTGAGGACTCACTCACAGTGTATTGTCACTCTGTGTATACTGATTGAAAACTCATCAAGCCTTGAGGTTTACCAGAGGTGTGAGGACTCACTCACAGTGTATTGTCACTCTGTGTATACTGATTGAAAACTCATCAAGCCTTGAGGTTTATCAGAGGTGTGAGGACTCACTCACAGTGTATTGTCACTCTGTGTAAGCTGATTGAAAACTCATCAAGCCTTGAGGTTTACCAGAAGTGTGAGGATTCACTCACAGTGTATTGTCACTCTGTGTATACTGATTGAAAACTCATCAAGCCTTGAGGTTTACCAGAGGTGTGAGGACTCACTCACAATGTATTGTCACTCTGTGTAAGCTGATTGAAAACTCATCAAGCCTTGAGGTTTATCAGAGGTGTGAGGACTCACTCACAGTGTATTGTCACTCTGTGTATACTGATTGAAAACTCATCAAGCCTTGAGGTTTATCAGAGGTGTGAGGACTCACTCACAGTGTATTGTCACTCTGTGTATTGTCACTCTGTGTATACTGATTGAAAACTCATCAAGCCTTGAGGTTTACCAGAAGTGTGAGGATTCACTCACAGTGTATTGTCACTCTGTGTATACTGATTGAAAACTCATCAAGCCTTGAGGTTTACCAGAGGTGTGAGGACTCACTCACAATGTATTGTCACTCTGTGTAAGCTGATTGAAAACTCATCAAGCCTTGAGGTTTATCAGAGGTGTGAGGACTCACTCACAATGTATTGTCACTCTGTGTAAGCTGATTGAAAACTCATCAAGCCTTGAGGTTTACCAGAGGTGTGAGGACTCACTCACAGTGTATTGTCACTCTGTGTATACTGATTGAAAACTCATCAAGCCTTGAGGTTTACCAGAAGTGTGAGGACTCACTCACAGTGTATTGTCACTCTGTGTATACTGATTGAAAACTCATCAAGCCTTGAGGTTTATCAGAGGTGTGAGGACTCACTCACAGTGTATTGTCACTCTGTGTAAGCTGATTGAAAACTCATCAAGCCTTGAGGTTTATCAGAGGTGTGAGGACTCACTCACAGTGTATTGTCACTCTGTGTAAGCTGATTGAAAACTCATCAAGCCTTGAGGTTTATCAGAGGTGTGAGGACTCACTCACAATGTATTGTCACTCTGTGTATACTGATTGAAAACTCATCAAGCCTTGAGGTTTACCAGAGGTGTGAGGACTCACTCACAGTGTATTGTCATTCTGTGTAAGCTGATTGAAAACTCATCAAGCCTTGAGGTTTACCAGAGGTGTGAGGACTCACTCACAGTGTATTGTCACTCTGTGTATACTGATTGAAAACTCATCAAGCCTTGAGGTTTATCAGAGGTGTGAGGACTCACTCACAGTGTATTGTCACTCTGTGTATACTGATTGAAAACTCATCAAGCCTTGAGGTTTACCAGAAGTGTGAGGACTCACTCACAGTGTATTGTCACTCTGTGTAAGCTGATTGAAAACTCATCAAGCCTTGAGGTTTATCAGAGGTGTGAGGACTCACTCACAGTGTATTGTCACTCTGTGTAAGCTGATTGGAAACTCATCAAGCCTTGAGGTTTACCAGAGGTGTGAGGACTCACTCACAATGTATTGTCACTCTGTGTAAGCTGATTGAAAACTCATCAAGCCTTGAGGTTTACCAGAGGTGTGAGGACTCACTCACAGTGTATTGTCACTCTGTGTATACTGATTGAAAACTCATCAAGCCTTGAGGTTTATCAGAGGTGTGAGGACTCACTCACAGTGTGTTGTCACTCTGTGTAAGCTGATTGAAAACTCATCAAGCCTTGAGGTTTATCAGAGGTGTGAGGACTCACTCACAGTGTATTGTCACTCTGTGTAAGCTGATTGAAAACTCATCAAGCCTTGAGGTTTATCAGAGGTGTGAGGACTCACTCACAATGTATTGTCACTCTGTGTATACTGATTGAAAACTCATCAAGCCTTGAGGTTTACCAGAGGTGTGAGGACTCACTCACAGTGTATTGTCATTCTGTGTAAGCTGATTGAAAACTCATCAAGCCTTGAGGTTTACCAGAGGTGTGAGGACTCACTCACAGTGTATTGTCACTCTGTGTATACTGATTGAAAACTCATCAAGCCTTGAGGTTTATCAGAGGTGTGAGGACTCACTCACAGTGTATTGTCACTCTGTGTAAGCTGATTGAAAACTCATCAAGGCTTGAGGTTTATCAGAGGTGTGAGGACTCACTCACAATGTATTGTCACTCTGTGTATACTGATTGAAAACTCATCAAGCCTTGAGGTTTACCAGAGGTGTGAGGACTCACTCACAGTGTATTGTCACTCTGTGTATACTGATTGAAAACTCATCAAGCCTTGAGGTTTACCAGAGGTGTGAGGACTCACTCACAGTGTATTGTCACTCTGTGTATACTGATTGAAAACTCATCAAGCCTTGAGGTTTACCAGAGGTGTGAGGACTCACTCACAGTGTATTGTCACTCTGTGTATACTGATTGAAAACTCATCAAGCCTTGAGGTTTATCAGAGGTGTGAGGACTCACTCACAGTGTATTGTCACTCTGTGTAAGCTGATTGAAAACTCATCAAGCCTTGAGGTTTATCAGAGGTGTGAGGACTCACTCACAGTGTATTGTCACTCTGTGTAAGCTGATTGAAAACTCATCAAGCCTTGAGGTTTATCAGAGGTGTGAGGACTCACTCACAATGTATTGTCACTCTGTGTAAGCTGATTGAAAACTCATCAAGCCTTGAGGTTTATCAGAGGTGTGAGGACTCACTCACAATGTATTGTCACTCTGTGTAAGCTGATTGAAAACTCATCAAGCCTTGAGGTTTACCAGAGGTGTGAGGACTCACTCACAGTGTATTATCACTCTGTGTATACTGATTGAAAACTCATCAAGCCTTGAGGTTTACCAGAAGTGTGAGGACTCACTCACAGTGTATTGTCACTCTGTGTATACTGATTGAAAACTCATCAAGCCTTGAGGTTTATCAGAGGTGTGAGGACTCACTCACAGTGTATTGTCACTCTGTGTATACTGATTGAAAACTCATCAAGCCTTGAGGTTTATCAGAGGTGTGAGGACTCACTCACAGTTTATTGTCACTCTGTGTATACTGATTGAAAACTCATCAAGCCTTGAGGTTTATCAGAGGTGTGAGGACTCACTCACAATGTATTGTCACTCTGTGTATACTGATTGAAAACTCATCAAGCCTTGAGGTTTATCAGAGGTGTGAGGACTCACTCACAGTGTATTGTCACTCTGTGTATACTGATTGAAAACTCATCAAGCCTTGAGGTTTACCAGAGGTGTGAGGACTCACTCACAGTGTATTGTCACTCTGTGTATACTGATTGAAAACTCATCAAGCCTTGAGGTTTATCAGAGGTGTGAGGACTCACTCACAGTGTATTGTCACTCTGTGTAAGCTGATTGAAAACTCATCAAGCCTTGAGGTTTACCAGAAGTGTGAGGATTCACTCACAGTGTATTGTCACTCTGTGTATACTGATTGAAAACTCATCAAGCCTTGAGGTTTACCAGAGGTGTGAGGACTCACTCACAATGTATTGTCACTCTGTGTAAGCTGATTGAAAACTCATCAAGCCTTGAGGTTTATCAGAGGTGTGAGGACTCACTCACAGTGTATTGTCACTCTGTGTATACTGATTGAAAACTCATCAAGCCTTGAGGTTTATCAGAGGTGTGAGGACTCACTCACAGTGTATTGTCACTCTGTGTATACTGATTGAAAACTCATCAAGCCTTGAGGTTTACCAGAGGTGTGAGGACTCACTCACAATGTATTGTCACTCTGTGTAAGCTGATTGAAAACTCATCAAGCCTTGAGGTTTACCAGAGGTGTGAGGACTCACTCACAGTGTATTGTCACTCTGTGTATACTGATTGAAAACTCATCAAGCCTTGAGGTTTACCAGAAGTGTGAGGACTCACTCACAGTGTATTGTCACTCTGTGTAAGCTGATTGAAAACTCATCAAGCCTTGAGGTTTATCAGAGGTGTGAGGACTCACTCACAGTGTATTGTCACTCTGTGTAAGCTGATTGGAAACTCATCAAGCCTTGAGGTTTACCAGAGGTGTGAGGACTCACTCACAATGTATTGTCACTCTGTGTAAGCTGATTGAAAACTCATCAAGCCTTGAGGTTTACCAGAGGTGTGAGGACTCACTCACAGTGTATTGTCACTCTGTGTATACTGATTGAAAACTCATCAAGCCTTGAGGTTTATCAGAGGTGTGAGGAGTCACTCACAGTGTATTGTCACTCTGTGTAAGCTGATTGAAAACTCATCAAGCCTTGAGGTTTATCAGAGGTGTGAGGACTCACTCACAGTGTATTGTCACTCTGTGTAAGCTGATTGAAAACTCATCAAGCCTTGAGGTTTATCAGAGGTGTGAGGACTCACTCACAATGTATTGTCACTCTGTGTATACTGATTGAAAACTCATCAAGCCTTGAGGTTTACCAGAGGTGTGAGGACTCACTCACAGTGTATTGTCATTCTGTGTAAGCTGATTGAAAACTCATCAAGCCTTGAGGTTTACCAGAGGTGTGAGGACTCACTCACAGTGTATTGTCACTCTGTGTATACTGATTGAAAACTCATCAAGCCTTGAGGTTTATCAGAGGTGTGAGGACTCACTCACAGTGTATTGTCACTCTGTGTAAGCTGATTGAAAACTCATCAAGCCTTGAGGTTTACCAGAAGTGTGAGGATTCACTCACAGTGTATTGTCACTCTGTGTATACTGATTGAAAACTCATCAAGCCTTGAGGTTTACCAGAGGTGTGAGGACTCACTCACAATGTATTGTCACTCTGTGTAAGCTGATTGAAAACTCATCAAGCCTTGAGGTTTATCAGAGGTGTGAGGACTCACTCACAGTGTATTGTCACTCTGTGTATACTGATTGAAAACTCATCAAGCCTTGAGGTTTACCAGAGGTGTGAGGACTCACTCACAATGTATTGTTACTCTGTGTAAGCTGATTGAAAACTCATCAAGCCTTGAGGTTTACCAGAGGTGTGAGGACTCACTCACAGTGTATTGTCACTCTGTGTATACTGATTGAAAACTCATCAAGCCTTGAGGTTTATCAGAGGTGTGAGGACTCACTCACAGTGTATTGTCACTCTGTGTAAGCTGATTGAAAACTCATCAAGCCTTGAGGTTTATCAGAGGTGTGAGGACTCACTCACAGTGTATTGTCACTCTGTGTAAGCTGATTGAAAACTCATCAAGCCTTGAGGTTTATCAGAGGTGTGAGGACTCACTCACAATGTATTGTCACTCTGTGTAAGCTGATTGAAAACTCATCAAGCCTTGAGGTTTATCAGAGGTGTGAGGACTCACTCACAATGTATTGTCACTCTGTGTAAGCTGATTGAAAACTCATCAAGCCTTGAGGTTTACCAGAGGTGTGAGGACTCACTCACAGTGTATTATCACTCTGTGTATACTGATTGAAAACTCATCAAGCCTTGAGGTTTACCAGAAGTGTGAGGACTCACTCACAGTGTATTGTCACTCTGTGTATACTGATTGAAAACTCATCAAGCCTTGAGGTTTATCAGAGGTGTGAGGACTCACTCACAGTGTATTGTCACTCTGTGTATACTGATTGAAAACTCATCAAGCCTTGAGGTTTATCAGAGGTGTGAGGACTCACTCACAGTTTATTGTCACTCTGTGTATACTGATTGAAAACTCATCAAGCCTTGAGGTTTATCAGAGGTGTGAGGACTCACTCACAATGTATTGTCACTCTGTGTATACTGATTGAAAACTCATCAAGCCTTGAGGTTTATCAGAGGTGTGAGGACTCACTCACAGTGTATTGTCACTCTGTGTATACTGATTGAAAACTCATCAAGCCTTGAGGTTTACCAGAGGTGTGAGGACTCACTCACAGTGTATTGTCACTCTGTGTATACTGATTGAAAACTCATCAAGCCTTGAGGTTTACCAGAGGTGTGAGGACTCACTCACAGTGTATTGAAATGAATGAAGAGAAATGAATATGTAAAACTAGACCAGTCATAAATGTTCCCCAGACTGGGTAATTAAATTTGTTCTTTGTGTATTAATACTGTTCAAGAAAAAAACGAGAAATATATAAGATGTTTTAACCTAGTACAAGAATCTCATATGCTAACTCAAGAACATGCATTCATGGTCATTTATATGTGGATTAAAGTGAAAGTTGTCAAGGTTTCTAAAAACTCAACATTATTCGCAAGATTCAGGTTTTCATGCTAAAAATAATTTAATAATGAATACCAAGGTCTGCATAATTATCTGCATATTGTCAGTGCTGTTTATTATGAAGTCTGTGCTGATCCATTCCCCTGTCTGTAACTATCAGTGTGAGATTAGCAGAGAGCATCTTTTTTGGGTGATTGGTTTCCATTTCACTGTGGCTGACCATCTCCAAACAGGAGAGATTAATACAGAGGAAAATTACATACATGTTCTGTCACAGTCAGGGACACACACTCATGTTTGTTAGCCTGCTGGGGGAACTGATGGAATGGTGATGTAAATAGTTCTTGAGGGCAGTCTGATGACATTTTTAACTGATCAGCTTTCAGTGCTCTTATAAATATTAACAGTGGGATAAGCATCTGTGACAGACTGATGATAGAAATCAACTCATGGAACTGAGCTGGAACCTTTAATAAGGAAGTAATACACATGACTTTTCCTATGAGTCTACATTATCTGCCTACTGTGATACAAAGAAAGACAACACCATCGTTCAAACTCATTATACTCGGTAGAAAAAATTCTATAAAATTAATATATCAGACTGTTTTTGTGAGCAGTTATTTAATGGTGTTTCATGTGATATATATTTATGGGTCCATGCTAGTATCCTAGTGGGACACCTCTTGAAATCGTTTGAACTACTGTCATTGTTCTTAGTCAACTCCTAAAGTTGCAATATCTCCAAAACTGGTAAAGGTAGAAAAAACAAACTTTATTAGTTTTAAGGAACATATGAAGCAACTTTTGATGCTTTGTGCTGTTTGAAAAATCACGTGATTTAGCGATCACTTGAATCTTATTGAAGTGAATTTTATTGATAAACTAAAAAAATTTTCTTCTCCTACACGGCTAAACCTGTTGAGATAAACTTTTCATGCACAGTTTTTAGGTGGATTGCCCTACTCATATTTTAAAAAAACTTTTAGTTTGGGATGCAAGTGAACTGGGCAGTAAAAAGTAGGTCATTTTTTTAAAATCACCATCTGTCCCCCTTTATATCACAATTACAAATCTGCAAAAATTATTTTTGCACTTTTGTACTACTTTTCTTTTCATGTTGATGACCAAAAAACCAACAAAAATTTGATAAAACCATCATATGTAAGTAACACTGGAGCTTCATGCTAGACTGCATAAGGCCATTCACTTCAGCTTACCCTGGACATATGCTCTGCAACCATGTATTCTTTCTTTCTTTTATCCTTGACTATCAGCAGAAGACCAAAGCCGCCTTATCTCTGTGCTAGTCTTCAGTATTTGGCCAATTGTAAATGATGCCTGGCAGTCTAGGGTTCAAATCCAGTACATTCCTTTCTATTTTTTTTTCATGTTTTTCTCATTATCATGAACTGTTTAGACACCAGGCTACCAGAAGTGGTAAAAGACTAGTAGTGTGGACCCCGACAACGCTGTTGGATAACAGCTTTAATTTATGTTTTTGATTTCTTTGCCTTTTGTGTGATATGTTTAGTCCAGGTCAGTACATGAGGGAATATGTTCCAGGAACAGATAATGTATTCTGTCTGTAGCAGTTATACAGGTGTGCTTTTCACTTCAGGCAGGTGTGCTTTTCCAGGTCAGTACATGAGGGAATATGTTCCAGGAACAGATAATGTATTCTGTCTGTAGCAGTTATACAGGTGTGCTTTTCACTTCAGGCAGGTGTGCTTTTCCAGGTCAGTACATGAGGGAATATGTTCCAGGAACAGATAATGTATTCTGTCTGTAGCAGTTATACAGGTGTGCTTTTCACTTCAGGCAGGTGTGCTTTTCCAGGTCAGTACATGAGGGAATATGTTCCAGGAACAGATAATGTATTCTGTCTGTAGCAGTTATGCAGGTGTGCTTTTCACTTCAGGCAGGTGTGCTTTTCCAGGTCAGTACATGAGGGAATATGTTCCAGGAACAGATAATGTATTCTGTTTGTAGCAGTTATACAGGTGTGCTTTTCACTTCAGGCAGGTGTGCTTTTCCAGGTCAGTACATGAGGGAATATGTTCCAGGAACAGATAATGTATTCTGTCTGTAGCAGTTATACAGGTGTGCTTTTCACTTGTTTAAAGATGAAATATAGTTCATAACCACTGCATTTATAATTCAATGGTTTTGCTTAATGGATATATAATGATGGAACCACATTGTAAGATTATGTCAGTCTGGTTTAAGCACCAATTCAGATCTAGATTTCTAGTTATATTGGTATGGATTGGATAATTTTATCAGTTTACTTCCATTTTATTGTGCATGTTAAATTCTAGCCTGGCACAGGTTTCAATATTGATCAGTTATTCCAGTACTGTTATTTGACAATTTTGAACATGGACATTATGTAACTCTGCTCCTGCATTTCACTCAGAAGTACATGTTGAGCTAAGTGACAGATCCATGTGCTGCTGTTTTGTGACTTGTCTGCCTCACTGTTATATGCTAGCCAAGACAGCCAGCCATCAGATTTTTACCATTCGTTTGCATTTGTAAATCCCTACATTTGTTTTCTTTCATTTTCAAAGCTAGATTGATCAGTGTTTTGCTGCATGTGTTTGACAAGAACAATTTCCTGTGCTTACACTGTGCCGAGCTTCCATTAGCTTCCCCGTGTTCATGGATACACATCCATTGTATGATAATAAACCTTGCTCACATGGACTTGGTATGTTGGCGGCCCTGGCTATCTCTCTCCCTACATATGCTTGTTGGTTTTTTGAAATGGACCTAATATTCCACCAATGTTTATTCCATTTGCTATAAGAAAATTGTAGTTATATCATAATTCAAAGGCTTCGTACCTAATAAAAGTTATCACTGTACAAATCTTTTAAGGTTCATACTTGTAACAGGAAACGATTTAATAACAAGGTCCTCAAAATGGAGCCGTGCTGACCTCCGGCTCTGAATTGGAAGATGGTCGGCAGAGGGAAGGACTGGGGCATGTGGATGGTGGCAAAAGCTATCATCTTTCTGTTTTTGGGAGAATTTGGCCCTCTTCAGTAATTACCCTTTTACAGATAACAGTGGACTGGTTTAATACTGTAGCCCAAGGCTCAGGGTCCACTGTCATCAATAGGCTGGGTGTGTGAAAAATGAATTGTTTAAACTGAAGTCTTTCTCTCTTAGGTTAATCAGTTGATGTACCTTTTGTAATTGAATCGTGAACGTTGTAGCAGCTTTAAATGTTGTTTGATACTTTTTGGTATTACCCAGTATTGGATTGAATATTCTTGAAGCAATTTAAACACAAGGCATCCCTCGAGACTCATACATGTATGTATGTGCAGACAATAACCATAGTGCCTAGAATGGTAACACAGACAAGTAATTCTAGTCATTGGGCTCCTTGTTTTAATGTACTTTTTATGCTTTATTCAAGTGTTCTTTGACTGTTGGACTTCCATCTAGTAACTGATTAAATTATTGTGTTACTGAATGTGATGTAGGTCAGTAGTATTGTGTTGGACATACCTGGTACAGATTCTAACCACTGTTTGCTGTTCTGTTTGTCAAGAGCAGCACCATATAGATTAGGCCACACTAATTCAAGTTTTTGTTTAGAAAGCAGAATGAATGTTAATTTTAAATATCGCAAGAGTATGAAAATAAAATTAAAATTAAAAAATTAACAAATTTGTAGGAAATATGGCCTGTCTGAGCAATTGTTCATGTTAAAAACATATTTATATGATCAAAAAAAAAGGCAAATCATAAAAAAATATTTTGGAAAAGACAACAGATTGATTTTCAGTTTAAATTTTTTTCCATTGTTGGATTTGCAGTGTCAGTTCCCCTGTAAAAGACAAAATACCATACAATTGGTGTTGCCTTACTTCACCATAGAAAGAAATTTTGGTCGTGAACAAAGAAAAAACTTCTGCAGTATGGTTGTACAATGTAGAGGACATTATAAATTACACCTGTATTCCACAAGGTACATAGTCTCCACAAACTCCTCATCTGAAAATACAGATCTATGTTGTGAAAATAAACAAATACTCATACTACTAAAATACATGGTTGCAGTTTTAATATGATGTTCCAGATTATGTAAAATATTTTGTCGAAGAATTGTGTGTTTACGATATGCTTATGCCCCTCCCTGTTCTATGTTCCACAGTCCTTTTCCTGTAGCTTTGATGGCAATTGTCGGCTAGATGCTCACACAAGAAAGTTCTGTGCTGGTTGCAGATTAAAGAAATGTTTCAACATAGGAATGAAAAAGGAGTGGATTTTAAGTAAGTTGATTACTTTACTGTATTGACAGTTTTGCCTCCTGATGCATCGCATCATTAGGTATATGTTTGGTAGCATTGGTTTTATAATCCGGAGAGATTTTTCTTTCCACATTGTATTTAAGAACATGCATGTACATGTATTCGAATTTTGACACATTGACAGTTCAAATGATCAAAGTTAACATTACCCAATAAATTTTCTTTGCTTGTATCAACTGCTTCTAGTCATACTGTGACATTTCTGAAACATTCTTTTTTTTTTCCGAAGACTCTGTGCAGGTGTCAAATTCACACATTTGGATTGAAGCAAAACTACCATTGAAAAGATAAGAAAAGGATTACCCATTCCCAGGTTTTGATACCTACATGTCTATGTCCAAAGCTGGAGAGGCAAACCTAAACCCCTAAATTTAGAGACACGATCTTTAGGGTAACCTTAAAGCCTTAAAACGTGCCCTGAGGATTATGTTGTGCATGGCAACAAACTCTGTAAACCATGAAAGAATGGACACATCTGTTTATAAATCATTTAAGAGGGAATAAATTATGCATTGTATTTCCTTCACTATCAGTCACGTGTTCTTTTTTGAGTTATTTGAAGGAAAATTGATCCAAATGGAGACAAAAACTCGTCTTAGAAGAATTTTTTTTTTTTTGAGATACCAGACTGTCATTGAAGTTTGTTCTTCTTTTCGTTTGCAGCTGATAGCCAACTAGAGAAGCGACGAAGACGAAACAGTTACAAGCACAATGACCACCTGGTGACCTCTGACCAGGAGGAGGATGTGCTAAACTCTGGTGGAGAATCGGTGGCAGGTCATGTGTATGGGGAGGAGTCGGGCTCAGTGTCTGGATCAGTGTCTGGATCAGTGTCCAACAGTCCCCTGGAGGTGCTTGGCAAGAGTCCCCTTGGACACTGTGATAAGGTGTGGAGTCCACTGTCAGACTCAAGCTCAGTTACCACCTCATTTAGTGATCCTGGAAATTTAGTGATTAAGACAGAGAAGCTAGGCTATGAGGATGACATTATTACACCACTGTCAGAGGAGACACGCTCAAACATCAGCCATATCACCTCAACATACCGTGCCATCTTTGATGCACCATATGATGCAGAACAGTCGAGGAAGCTGCAGTCAAGTGTGCGAAGTGCTGATGACCTATTTAACATGACAGATGTTTTCATTAAAAGACTGATAAAGTTTTCAAAATCCATTCCAGAGTTCCGGGATTTGAAGCAGGAAGATCAAATAGCTCTGTTGAAGGTACAGTACATGTGTGTGTTTGAATAGGAGAATTGTTTGTGAGCAAGCAGCTTGTTGTGGGGTACACATATGACATTCAGCACTCAGTCCATAAAATTGGGTTACTTTACAAAATGGCACATATCGGTATATATATATATATATATATATATATATATATATATATATATATATATATTACACATATCAGTTTAGTGCTTAAGTTTTCGCTAAATTTTGGTAATTTATTGTAAAACTTCAACCTTTTCACAAGATGTTTATTCAAGCAAATCTTCAGATCTTTATGGTCACATTTTAATGTTTATTAAGATGTGCATATTATGGATATGCGTGTCTTATTTTGTCATTTTTTTTACAGCAACAACAACCAATTGTTAAAAGAATGCTTTGGTATATCACACTGGCTAGAATTTGTTAAACGGTACAAAGACCTGTTGTTTTACTTTGTGAATTCTTTTTACCATTTGGAAGGATTCCTTTTCATTCAGTGATTTTTGTGGATGACAAAGACTGAAGATAGTAAAGTAAGCAAACTGTCCAAATCCCAGATCTGGGCCTGTTTCACAAAGATGTTGTACATGTGCGATAATGGCACATATGGGACAATGGTGCAGTGTTCATGACGTACAAAATATCGTACGACATATTTTTGATTAAAAATGTTGAACTCTGCATTGTGAAACTGGGCCCAGCAGAAAAGGATTCCCAAGTCAAATTCCCAAGGACTAGTTCCATAAAATTAACATGACATCTATTAAGGACGTATACATAATCTAGCATCTAGCTACATGGCCAAATCTGAAACAGTGCCTGTCATCTAGCTAAATGGCCAAATCTGAAACTGTGCCTATTATCTAGCTAAATGGCCAAATCTGAATCAGTGCCTATCATCTAGCTAAATGGCCAAAGCTGAAACAGTGCCTATCATCTGCTTGTAGTTACATTTTTAGTTTGTATCCTGATGTGAGACAGTGTCTATCATCTAGTTACATGGCCAAATCTGAAACAGTGCCTATCATCTGCTTGTAGTTACATGTTTAGTTTGTAGCCTGATTTGAAACAATGCCTGTCATTGAGCTACATGGCCAAATCTAAAAGAGTGCCTATCATCTACATGTTGTGACATGTTTATTTTGTATCCTGATGTGAGACAGTGCCTATGATCTAGCTACATGGCCCAATCTGAAACAGTGCCTATCATCTAGCTACATGGCCAAACCTGAAACAGTGCCTATCATCTACATGTAGTTACATGTTTAGTTTGTAGCCTGATGTGAGACAGTGCCTATGATCTAGCTACATGGCCCAATCTGAAACAGTGCCTATCATCTAGCTACATGGCCAGATCTGACAGTGCCTATCATCTACATGTAGTTACATGTTTAGTTTGTAGCCTGATGTGAAACAGTGCCTATCATCGAGCTACATGGTTATATCTAAAAGAGTGCCTATCATCTACATGTAGTGACATGTTTAGTTTGTAGCCTGATGTGAGACAGTGCCTATTATCTGGCTACATGGCCAAATCTAAAAGAGTGCTTATCATCTACATGTAGTGACATGTTTAGTTTGTAGCCTGATGTGAGACAGTGCCTATGATCTGGCTACATGGCCAAATCTAAAAGAGTGCGTATCATCTACATGCAGTGAGATGTTTAGTTTGTAGCCAAATGTAAAACAGTGCCATACATGGCATATTGAGCATTGAGAATGACACAGAGAGATAGTGACAGTAACTATAAAGAGAGTCTAATAGGACGGGTTTTACACTACATCCACCAGATTTAATGATAGTGATGCTGTTATAGAATTCAAAAATTTAAAATTTGTTTAAATCAGCAAGAGCTTTATGCAGTATGTGTATGTCCTATACCATAACTATTAGAGTTGGCATCCAGTCTTAGTTAAAGCAGTGTTAAAGAGGCTGTTCTGGAGATTTTTGGCCAAAAAAAGCCAGTAAAATTTTTGTAATTATTTTAGAATATCCCAAATAATTAGCGTTCACAAAATATCAGCCTTATGTGTGCATGTGTTAATGTTCAAAATAGCGACCATCCCCGATGGCTCAGTTGGTAGAGCGTCCACTTTGGGGGCCGCAGATCCAGGTTCAATCCTAGGTCGGGTCACACCTAAGACCTTAAAAGAGGTAGTTGTAGCTTCCTCGCTTGACGTTCAGCATTAAGGGGATAAATCAATGACTGGTTGACCTGTATCAGTATAATGGCTCGGGCGGGGCGAATTATTTCTTGGGTAAGTCATCTCAGTGAAACAGGACTTCATAAAAGAGTAGTGGAAATCCTTCATGCAACCAGGAGGCACATTACATGCACTCTTAGGACCCCTTCATAGTCACATGACTGAAAAATTTTTAAGTACAACATTAAACCCTAAGCACTCACTCACTCAAAATAGGTAATAAAGTTCCTTAAGTTTGAAAAGCAGGTTGCATTTTAACTTTTTCAAATGTAAAAATCATTTTAACATCAGTGGTATTTTATATGTTTGTATATATGCTTGGGGTTTCACATCATGCTTAGCAATTTTTCGATCATATGACCTGAAGTCAAAAAGGTGTGCACATATGCTGTGTCTTCTTGTGGCGGGGCAAGTCCATGATGCCACTGCAGTGTTATGTAAAAGACACTAGGCATGTCACATTATGCTGTCACTGGGTCAACCAGTTCTGTTTTCCTGTGAGGCTGAGCGGCAAGCGAGGCAGCAACATGCAAGTGAAGTCATTGGTAAAACAAGACCCGGCTTTGATCCCTGCTTCCTGACGTTGAGGCGGACACTATTAGGCTCAGAAGCAGCTAAAACTAGTACAGTTAAGGATTGTATCAAGTACAATGCTTTGTATTCAGCTGAAGTCTTGTGTTCATGTGTCTGCTACAGGCAAGCTCTTAGAACACCTTGCCACCATGTCGGTAAAGTAAAGCATTGAACTTAGTTTAGAAATTGGCTTCTTTTTCTAAAGTATTAAAAATTATTTAGAAGCAGTCCTACAGTATGCTCTATGGTCACTGTGAAAATGGTGATGTGGGCAGCTGCGTTCTCAGCACGTAGTCTGTATTACAGAGACCATTGTCAGTGACCTTGGGAACCTAAAGTTTAGCATACAAGGCGCGATTCAACTCAACTGGGCATACACTGTTGGTCAGAGTTGCTGATGGCCATACGGTCAACAGTTGCTTTGAATTGGGTCATAAGCTCCCATTTTTTCCCAGCTTTACTTCCTGTCAAAGGTGGAGGTTTATAGTCTCTTAACTTCTTTCTTCCTCTCTTGTCAGGGTGGAGTCATGGAGATAATGTATTTACGTTCAGCCACGAGTATGGATAAGAAAAGGTTGTCCTGGGTATTCAAAGACCAGAATGTACAGCATGCCCTAAAGACTGATGTCTTACATTCGCTTGGGGATACGGGCTTTTCTAACCACATAAACTTTGTCACCAGTCTCCATCAGCTATGTGAGTGTGACCCGATCATCATGATACTGCTGTTTGTCATTGAACTCTTCTCACCTGATCGTGCTAGCCTGAAGAACAAAACCCTAGTGTCCAGTGTCCAGGAGAAGTTCTCGCTCTGGATGAAACTCTATGTGGAGTCCAAGTACCCGCTGAGCGAGGCGCGTGTGCTCTACCCCAAACTTCTCATGAAGCTGACGGATGTGCGGTCGCTTGGGGAGCACAGCTCACAAATGGCTGCCCAGCTGGATATATCGCGCATGGAACCCTTACTAGTGGAAGTGTTTAATTTAAGTCCGTGATTCTGAGGAGTTGCTCAATGAATGTACTGTTCATCAAACCGCTGGGAGAGTCACTGAGAATTGGTGGTTTGATGTGTTGTTTATGTTAGCCAAGGAAGTATTTATAGAAATATTTGTCTCACAGGTTATGTTTCTGTTAATTGGGAAGAAGAGCAGGCAAGAACCTCACCAAATACAGGTTTAACTATGTATAAGTAGTTTAAACTTATGTACATGTAGGTGGGAGAAAAAAAGAGATTAAGTGCCAAGTGACTCAAGGATTATGTTTACAGAAGACTTATTGTGCTTCAGGTGAAAGGTTCACAGCTCTGCAAGCTTTATTTCATCGTTATGAAGTGCCCTCTCCAAATGATATTTTTTTGTACATACATGTATTTGTTACCTGTGAAAAGACATGTTGGTGACATAATATGAGAGGCTTTCAGGTGAACCAGCCACGTGTGTAGTCTAGTTTATAATGAGATTATACAAATTTGACAGGTAGTGAATTATAAACTTCAGAATTACTGCTTTGCATTTCTTCATTGATTTTGTTTTGAATGAAAGCATAACTTGAACACACTCAAATGTACATTCTGTTTTATGTACACGTACTTCGTGTTGTACACGTACTTCGTGTTGTACACGTACTTCGTGTTGTACACGTACTTCATGTTGTACACGTACTTCATGTTGTACACGTACTTTATGTTGTACACATCTTGATTTACTAAAACTTTGTATCGTAACATACTTCAGATTCTCTAATTATCTCATACTGTTATATCATTTCCCCCACAATTGAGTACATGCACATGTGTGTGACAGGTCCATCAGTGTCTGATTGTCATGCTGTTATACCATCCCCCCACAAGTGAGTACATGCACATGTGTGTGACAGGTCCATCAGTGTCTGATTGTCATGCTGTTATACCATCCCCCCACAAGTGAGTACATGCACATGTGTGTGACAGGTCCATCAGTGTCTGATTGTCATACTGTTATACCATCCCCCCACAAGTGAGAACATTCACATGTGTGTGACAGGTCCATCAGTGTCTGATTGTCATGCTGTTATACCATCCCCCCCCACAAGTGAGTACATTCACATGTGTGTGACAGGTCCATCAGTGTCTGATTGTCATGCTGTTATACCATCCCCCCACAAGTGAGTACATGCACATGTGTGTGACAGGTCCATCAGTGTCTGATTGTCATGCTGTTATACCATCCCCCCACAAGTGAGTACATGCACATGTGTGTGACAGGTCCATCAGTGTCTGATTGTCATACTGTTATACCATCCCCCCACAAGTGAGAACATGCACATGTGTGTGACAGGTCCATCAGTGTCTGATTGTCATACTGTTATACCATCCCCCCACAAGTGAGTACATGGACATGTGTGTGACAGGTCCATCAGTGTCTGATTGTCATACTGTTATACCATCCCCCCACAAGTGAGTACATGCACATGTGTGTGACAGGTCCATCAGTGTCTGATTGTCATACTGTTATACCATCCCCCCACAAGTGAGTACATGCACATGTGTGTGACAGGTCCATCAGTGTCTGATTGTCATACTGTTATACCATCCCCCCACAAGTGAGTACATGCACATGTGTGTGACAGGTCCATCAGTGTCTGATTGTCATGCTGTTATACCATCCCCCCACAAGTGAGTACATTCACATGTGTGTGACAGGTCCATCAGTGTCTGATTGTCATGCTGTTATACCATCCCCCCACAAGTGAGTACATGCACATGTGTGTGACAGGTCCATCAGTGTCTGATTGTCATGCTGTTATACCATCCCCCCCCCACAAGTGAGTACATGCACATGTGTGTGACAGGTCGATCAGTGTCTGATTGTCATGCTGTTATACCATCCCCCCCCCCACAAGTGAGTACATGCACATGTGTGTGACAGGTCCATCAGTGTCTGATTGTCATGCTGTTATACCATCCCCCCCACAAGTGAGTACATGCACATGTGTGTGACAGGTCCATCAGTGTCTGATTGTCATGCTGTTATACCATCCCCCCACAAGTGAGTACATTCACATGTGTGTGACAGGTCCATCAGTGTCTGATTGTCATGCTGTTATACCATCCCCCCACAAGTGAGTACATGCACAAGTGTGTGACCGGTCCATCAGTGTCTGATTGTCATACTGTTATACCATCCCCCCACAAGTGAGTACATTCACATGTGTGTGACAGGTCCATCAGTGTCTGATTGTCATGCTGTTATACCATCCCCCCCCACAAGTGAGTACATGCACATGTGTGTGACAGGTCCATCAGTGTCTGATTGTCATGCTGTTATACCATCCCCCCCCCCCCACAAGTGAGTACATGCACATGTGTGTGACAGGTCCATCAGTGTCTGATTGTCATGCTGTTATACCATCCCCCCACAAGTGAGTACATTCACATGTGTGTGACAGGTCCATCAGTGTCTGATTGTCATGCTGTTATACCATCCCCCACAAGTGAGTACATGCACAAGTGTGTGACCGGTCCATCAGTGTCTGATTGTCATACTGTTATACCATCCCCCCACAAGTGAGTACATTCACATGTGTGTGACAGGTCCATCAGTGTCTGATTGTCATGCTGTTATACCATCCCCCCCCCACAAGTGAGTACATGCACATGTGTGTGACAGGTCCATCAGTGTCTGATTGTCATGCTGTTATACCATCCCCCCACAAGTGAGTACATTCACAAGTGTGTGACAGGTCCATCAGTGTCTGATTGTCATACTGTTATACCATCCCCCCACAAGTGAGTACATTCACATGTGTGTGACAGGTCCATCAGTGTCTGATTGTCATGCTGTTATACCATCCCCCCACAAGTGAGTACATGCACATGTGTGTGACAGGTCCATCAGTGTCTGATTGTCATACTGTTATACCATCCCCCCACAAGTGAGTACATGCACATGTGTGTGACAGGTCCATCAGTGTCTGATTGTCATGCTGTTATACCATCCCCCCACAAGTGAGTACATGCACATGTGTGTGACAGGTCCATCAGTGTCTGATTGTCATACTGTTATACCATCACCCCCCCCCCCCCCCCCCCCACAAGTGAGTACATTCACATGTGTGTGACAGGTCCATCAGTGTCTGATTGTCATACTGTTATACCATCCCCCCACAAGTGAGTACATTCACATGTGTGTGACAGGTCCATCAGTGTCTGATTGTCATACTGTTATACCATCCCCCCCCCACAAGTGAGTACATTCACATGTGTGTGACCGGTCCATCAGTGTCTGATTGTCATACTGTTATACCATCCCCCCACAAGTGAGTACATTCACATGTGTGTGACAGGTCCATCAGTGTCTGATTGTCATGCTGTTATACCATCCCCCCACAAGTGAGTACATTCACATGTGTGTGACAGGTCCATCAGTGTCTGATTGTCATGCTGTTATACCATCCCCCACAAGTGAGTACATTCACATGTGTGTGACAGGTCCATCAGTGTCTGATTGTCATACTGTTATACCATCCCCCACAAGTGAGTACATGCACATGTGTGTGACAGGTCCATCAGTGTCTGATTGTCATGCTGTTATACCATCCCCCTCCCCCCCCACAAGTGAGTACATGCACATGTGTGTGACAGGTCCATCAGTGTCTGATTGTCATGCTGTTATACCATCCCCCACAAGTGAGTACATGCACATGTGTGTGACAGGTCCATCAGTGTCTGATTGTCATACTGTTATACCATCCCCCCCCACAAGTGAGTACATTCACATGTGTGTGACAGGTCCATCAGTGTCTGATTGTCATACTGTTATACCATCCCCCCACAAGTGAGTACATTCACATGTGTGTGACAGGTCCATCAGTGTCTGATTGTCATACTGTTATACCATCCCCCCCCACAAGTGAGTACATTCACATGTGTGTGACAGGTCCATCAGTGTCTGATTGTCATACTGTTATACCATCCCCCCACAAGTGAGTACATTCACATGTGTGTGACAGGTCCATCAGTGTCTGATTGTCATGCTGTTATACCATCCCCCCACAAGTGAGTACATTCACATGTGTGTGACAGGTCCATCAGTGTCTGATTGTCATGCTGTTATACCATCCCCCACAAGTGAGTACATTCACATGTGTGTGACAGGTCCATCAGTGTCTGATTGTCATACTGTTATACCATCCCCCACAAGTGAGTACATGCACATGTGTGTGACAGGTCCATCAGTGTCTGATTGTCATGCTGTTATACCATCCCCCCCCCCCCCCCCACAAGTGAGTACATGCACATGTGTGTGACAGGTCCATCAGTGTCTGATTGTCATGCTGTTATACCATCCCCCCCCCCACAAGTGAGTACATGCACATGTGTGTGACAGGTCCATCAGTGTCTGATTGTCATGCTGTTATACCATCCCCCCACAAGTGAGTACATGCACATGTGTGTGACAGGTCCATCAGTGTCTGATTGTCATACTGTTATACCATCCCCCCACAAGTGAGTACATTCACATGTGTGTGACAGGTCCATCAGTGTCTGATTGTCATGCTGTTATACCATCCCCCCACAAGTGAGTACATGCACATGTGTGTGACAGGTCCATCAGTGTCTGATTGTCATGCTGTTATACCATCCCCCACAAGTGAGTACATTCACATGTGTGTGACAGGTCCATCAGTGTCTGATTGTCATGCTGTTATACCATCCCCCCACAAGTGAGTACATGTAGATGTGTGTTTCGTACTGACAGGACAATGTTCAGTACTGGTCTCTTGGTTCCTTCGGTGACCGGACAATGTTCAGTACTGGTCTCTTGGTTCCTTCGGTGACAGGACAGTGTTCAGTACTGGTCTCTTGGTTCCTTCGGTGACCGGACAATGTTCAGTACTGATCTCTTGGTTCCTTCGGTGACAGGACAGTGTTCAGTACTGGTCTCTTGGTTCCTTCGGTGACAGAACAATGTTCAGTACTGGTCTCTTAGTTCCTTCAGTGACAGGACAATGTTCAGTACTGGTCTCTTGGCTCCTTTAGTGACAGGCCAGTGTTCAGTATTGGTCTCTTGGTTCCTTCAGCGATAGGACAGTGTTCATTACTGATCTCTTGGTTCCCTCGGTGACTGGACAGATTTCGGTACTGATCTCTTGGTTTCTTTCGGTGACCGGACAGTGTTCATTACTGATCTCTTGGTTCCCTCGGTGACTGGACAGTTTTCGATACTGATCTCTTGGTTTCTTTCGGTGACCGGACAGTGTTCAGTACTGGTCTCTTGGTTCCTTCAGTAAAAGGACAATGTTCAGTACTGATCTCTTAATTCCTTCGATGACCGGACAGTGTTCAGTACTGATCTCTTGGTTTCTTTCGGTGACAGGACAGTGTTCGGTACTGGTCTCTTGGTTTCTTCAGTGACAGGACAGTGTTCGGTACTGGTCTCTTGGTTTCTTCAGTGACAGGACAGTGTTCAGTGTTCAGTACCGATCTCTTGGTTCCTTCAGTGACAGGACAATGTTCAGTACTGATCTCTTGGCTCCTTCAGTGACAGGCCAGTGTTCAGTACTGATCTCTTGGTTCCTTCAGTGACAGGACAGCGTTCAGTACTGATCTCTTGGCTCCTTCAGTGACAGGACAGTGTTCAGTACTGGTCTCTTGGTTTCTTCACTGATAGGACAATGTTCAGTACTGGTTTCTGGGTTTCTTCAGCGACAGGAAAGTGTTCAGTACTGGTTTCTGGGTTCCTTCAGTGACAGGACAGTGTTCAGTAATGGTCTCTTGATTTCTTCACTGATAGGACAATGTTCAGTACTGTTTTCTGGGTTTCTTCAGTGACAGGAGAATGTTTAGTACTGGTTTCTGGGTTCCTTCAGTGACAGGACAGTGTTCTGTAATGATCTCTTGGTTCTTTCAGTGACAAGACAATGTTCAGTACTGGTTTCTGGGTTCCTTCAGTGACAGGCCAGTGTTCAGTAATGATCTCTTGGTTCTTTCAGTGACAGGACAATGTTTAGTACTGGTTTCTGGGTTCCTTCAGTGACAGGAGAGTGTTCAGTACTGGTATCTTGGCTCCTCTTGTGACAGGACAGTGTTCGGTACTGATCTCTTGGTTCTTTCAGTGACAGGACAATGTTCAGTACTGGTCTCTTGGTTCCTTAAGTGACAGGCCAGTGTTCAGTAATTTTCTTTGGCTTCTTTTCGTAACAAGAATGGGTATCCAAAAGGTTGGTTGTAATGTCTTACACACACTGTACATACATGTACAAGTGATACATGTATTAGTATGGAACCTTGATAATGAGCTGATAGTTGAGAACCATTGACTTTGAAAAGAGTCTTTTAAGGTTGTGGAATGGAACCTTACTAAAAATGTTATTCCCTTAAGCTTTCTCGTCTGATTCATGTCATGACTTGTCATGTAGCTGTGGTGAAGTCTTGTCTCATTATATGTGTATGTATGTGTTTAAAGGAAATCTTGTGCCTGAAAACTAAATGTAAGTGAAGGGAAAACCAATTGCCTTGAAGTTGTATTAAATGTAACTCAGAACTATTATGGGATGTATATACCTTATGTACAGAAATATATACATTTGCTCAAAGTGGAAAGACTGTTCTCAGCTGGTGAGAAAAACTGTTGTTAATTATTCTGTTTGTGATAAACAAAACATATCAGGTTTCTCTACATGTATGATATTAATGCCTGTGAATGTCTGGCAGAAATAAGTTGTAAACTTTCCAGCATTGTTGATGTATACATTTACATGGAAATATGTCTATTGTGTTGTTGATTCTTACATGGTTCTAAAATATAATCATCTTTATTAGAATAATGTATAATAGGCCAGCAGGTTTTTATTTAAATCTCTTGTGATCTCTTATGTTTTGCCTTATAACTTTAAAAGACATGTTTTCTCCCTGCATAGAAACGTGGGCAGTGTTTCTATGTACAGATTTTGGAACATACATGTAGTACACGTAGATAATGCTGACTAAATTTTGTTGCAACATTTTGTGAAGTGCTATTAGAACATATATAAAAATCATGTTAATGATTTAGAGATTTCAAGGAAAGCCTTTATTGATTAAATGTTTAATTTGTTATTAGGCCTTTGATATTTGTTTTGGCACTTACTGATATCCACAACCATCTTGTATTGACTGATGTTACCGGTCATTACCTGTTTTCTGTGACATGTGGAATTCAGGACTTAGCTTCAATCATACCAGTCGTGGATTTAAAGTCTGCAGGTATTTGCTACAGGTACTTTTTGTCACGCTAACGTTCTGTTTCTGTATGCCCATGGACATCTTTGATATAAAGCTGTAGGTACATGTGCAGCACTTTTAAAGTGGTACAGCAGCACTCATTGTAAAGGATACATGTCCATGTATGTGTTATAAAATCCATTTGTTGAACAGGTATATAGGAAGAAGTAAAATGCCATGTGCTGAGTAGTTAGTTTGAGAAAAGTAAAACATGATGTGCTGAGCAGGTGTTGTGACAGAAGTAAAAATTCCTCTAGCCTTAACACGGTCATCTTCTGTATTCAACTGACGTGCTTTAGTAATGTTCCAAATAATCTTTTCACATCTAGCTGAATGAAAGTTAGTTAATTACCACTAAATCTGTAGAGATCTATTTTTGTTGTCCTGTTTAGATCTTTATATATTGTTTGTGTGACATTGAAAACGTATGTTTATGTTGAGCCTTACCTTTTCTTTACCTGCTTATCCAACATGGGTATGACAGGAATGCCATTCTAGTGCTATAGTCAAGACAGTGCACAAACACACTCCGAAGACTCCAGATTGGTGCCTTGAATTGTTTACACTTGTAGACCAGGTGTTACCTATTGGTAATGATCTCTGCTTGCATCATTGTTTCATACAGGTCTGTAAAAAGGCCGCATAATGCCTGTTTCTTATACTGTCTGCCACCTGTAACAGCCTGCCACCTGTAACAGTCTGCCACCTGTAACAGTTTTGCTCAGGCTCCAGTTGTAAATAAAGTCATATGGAGTTGTTGCTTTATGGTGAATTCCATCTCTCAGATATGTTACATTCTTACTTAAATATTAATTTGTGTTCTGATTTTCATTCCATTGTTCAAGAGAAAGTATGTGAGACCTATATATGTATATTAAAACACTGACCACATTGTGCATAGTCCAATACTGTACTATAGTGTTCCGAATGGTGGCAGCACTCCATGGTACACACTACACAGGTTTATGCCTTGTGATTTGCCCACAGTACTGTCTGAGGTTACTCCTCTGTACACAGGTTTAAACCTTGTGTTTTGCCCACAGTACTGTCTAAGGTTACTTCTTTGTACACAGGTTTAAACCTTGTGGTTTGCCCACAGTACTGTCTAAGGTTACTCCTCTGTACACATGTTTATGCCTTGTGGTTTGCCCACAGTACTGTTTAAGGTTATTCCTCTGTACACAGCTTTATGCCTTGTGGTTTGCCCACAGTACTGTCTAAGGTTACTCCTCTGTACACAGGTTTATGCCTTGTGGTTTACCCAAAGTACTGCCTAAGGTTACTCCTCTGTACACAGGCTTATACCTTGTGGTTTGCCCACAGTACTGTCTAAGGTTACTCCTCTGTACACAGGTTTATACCTTGTGGTCTGCCCACAGTACTGTCTGAGGTTACTCCTCTGTACACAGGTTTATGCCTTGTGGTTTTCCCACAGTACTGTATGAGATTACTCCTCTGTACACAGGCTTATACCTTGTGGTCTGCCCACAGTACTGTCTAAGGTTACTCCTCTGTACACAGGTTTATACCTTGTGGTTTACCCAAAGTACTGTCTAAGGTTACTCCTCTGTACACAGGCTTATACCTTGTGGTTTGCCCACAGTACTGTCTAAGGTTACTCCTCTGTACACAGGTTTATACCTTGTGGTTTGCCCACTGTGTTGTCTAAGGTTACTCCTCTGTACACAGGCTTATACCTTGTGGTTTTCCCACAGTACTGTCTAAGGTTACTCCTCTGTACACAGGTTTATGCCTTGTGGTTTGCCCACAGTACTGTCTAAGGTTACTCCTCTGTACACAGGTTTATACCTTGTGGTTTTCCCACAGTACTGTCTAAGGTTACTCCTCTGTACACAGGTTTATGCCTTGTGGTTTTCCCACAGTACTGTCTAAGGTTACTCCTCTGTACACAGGTTTATACCTTGTGGTTTTCCCACAGTACTGCCTAAGGTTACTCCTCTGTACAAGGTTTATACCTTGTGGTTTTCCCACAGTACTGTCTAAGGTTACTCCTCTGTACACAGGTTTATACCTTGTGGTTTACCCAAAGTACTGTCTAAGGTTACTCCTCTGTACACAGGTTTATACCTTGTGGTTTGCCCACAGTACTGTCTAAGGTTACTCCTCTGTACACAGGTTTATGCCTTGTGGTTTGCCCACAGTACTGTCTAAGGTTAGTCTTCTGTACACAGGTTTATGCCTTGTGGTTTGCCCACAGTACTGTCTAAGGTTACTCCTCTGTACACAGGTTTATGCCTTGTGGTTTTCCCACAGTACTGTCTAAGGTTACTCCTCTGTACACAGGTTTATACCTTGTGGTTTTCCCACAGTACTGTTTAAGGTTACTCCTCTGTACACAGGTTTATACCTTGTGGTTTTCCCACAGTACTGTCTAAGGTTACTCCTCTGCACACAGGTTTATGCCTTGTGGTTTGCCCACAGTACTGTCTAAGGTTACTCCTCTGCACACAGGTTCAAACCTTGTGGTTTGCACACAGTACTGCCTAAGGTTACTCCTCTGTACACAGGTTTAAACCTTGTGGTTTTCCCACAGTACTGTCTAAGGTTACTCCTCTGTACACAGGTTTATACCTTGTGGTTTTCCCACAGTACTGTCTAAGGTTACTCCTCAGTACACAGGTTTATGCCTTGTGGTTTGCCCACAGTACTGTCTAAGGTTACTCTTCTGTACACAGGTTCAAACCTTGTGTTTTGCCCACAGTACTGTCTAAGGTTACTCCTCTGTACACAGGTTTATGCCTTGTGGTTTGCCCACAGTACTGTCTAACGTTACTCTTCTGTACACAGGTTTATGCCTTGTGGTTTGCCCACTGTGCTGTCTAAGGTTACTCCTCTGTACACAGGTTTATGCCTTGTGTTTTGCCCACAGTGCTGTCCAAGGTTACTACTCTGTACAAAGGCTTATGCCTTGTGGTTTGCCCACAGTACTGTACAAGGTTACTACTCTGTACACAGGTTTATGCCTTGTGGTATGCCCACAGTACTGTCTAAGGTTACTCTTCTGTACACAGGTTTATGCCTTGTGGTTTTCCCACAGTACTGTCTAAGGTTACTCTGTACACAGCTTTAAACCATGTGGTTTGCCCACTGTATTGTCTAAGGTTACTCCTCTGTACACAGGTTTATACCTTGTGGTTTGCCCACAGTACTGTCTAAGGTTACTCCTCTTGTACACAGGTTTATACCTTGTGGTTTGCCCACAGTACTGTCTAAGGTTACTCCTCTGTACACAGGTTTATGCCTTGTGGTTTGCCCACAGTACTGTCTAAGGTTACTCCTCTGTACACAGGTTTATACCTTGTGGTTTTCCCACAGTACTGTCTAAGGTTACTCCTCTGTACACAGGTTTATACCTTGTGGTTTGCACACAGTACTGTCTAAGGTTACTCCTCTGTACACAGGTTTATACCTTGTGGTTTGCCCACAGTACTGTCTAAGGTTACTCCTCTGTACACAGGTTTATACCTTGTGGTTTGCCCACAGTACTGTCTAAGGTTACTCCTCTGTACACAGGTTTATGCCTTGTGGTTTGCCCACAGTACTGTCTAAGACTATTCCTCTGTACACAGGTTTATACCGTTCTTAGAATCAGCCACATCAGGAGACGTTCTGTTAGCCTGCGAAAAACGCTAATGTTATTTATATCTCTGCCTCCATACTACATGTTGGGGAATGGTCCCAGGTAGCCCTTGTTAAGCCTTCTGGAAACCACTACCACTGAACAGCTTCAACAGTTTTCTATGTATGTGTAATACTGAACACGATTTACCAGACCAATAAAAAAGGAGCCACCAGCTATTGGACTTGACCTGGGAATACCGCCTAGCTCAAGCAACACATGGGATTATAGTTCAGGTGAAAGCTTTACTTAATCTTGGTAACTTTAATTTACCTTGGTAATTTCTTGCTTAAAGTGAGAGGCTTAAACCCAGCCGTAAAGATGTGGCACAGCTCTAGTCTACTATAAAACCCTCTCGCTGCCTCATCCATGTCTATGCCGTTTTATCTTAACAAGAATTGATTCTGGACAGACTGTCTTAGTTACAACTAAAGTTTCTGGGGGAACCATTATCTTGACAGGTTTGCTGATGGCCATTAGTGTTACTGTATACAGAATAGAACAGCCAGACAAAGCCACACTAACTGATAAGCTTGTATTGAGGATCAGAATGCAATTTATAGTCAGATCGAGCAGTAAACACATCATCCTATTGCACGATATCACCGTATTATGTACATGTGTTACAACAAAGTAACACATAGCCTGCACCCTCTCACACTTGAGGCCTTATACAGACACAAATGGTTTATTATTATCTCTGCAACAGGCAGCCTGCAGATGTTTGTGGGTTTCCCTGGGGCTATGCCCGGTGTCCTCCCAGCATAATGCAGGCAGCCGTCATATAAGTGAAATATTCTTGAGTACGACCGTAAAACAGCAATCAAATAAATAAATATATCTACTGCAGCATTACTATATTACTGACAGCATTAACAAAAAGTCAGCTGTCCCTTGTCTTTGTTATTTCATGCACAGCTCTATTGATAGACACATTTTTGTCTGGAGTAATCAAGTATATGTAAATAATATATAACCTCAGGCACAAACCTGTCTTCAAAATCAATATGGTAACACGTTTTTTTTTCTATTCTTAGCTAGATGTATTATTTGCACGTTTATCAGCTCCAGCGAAGCAAACCTACAGGGCAGTGTATTTGTCTATAGGTCCATATGTCAACTGACAATTGAAAAACTGACATCATAGTTATATGATCTTGCCAGCACTGCCTCCGGTAAACTGGACGTTTCTTTTATCCTTAAAAACGAAAGAATGCCAATAAGTCAATTTATTCGTACTATTTTCTTCAGTGCATAAATTTAAGTATAGAGGTATTTCATGGCCCATGAAAAATAAAACAAATGGTTAAATTTTTTTATTTCCTTGATTGGTGTTTTATGCCGTTCTTAAGAATATTTCACTTGTAAAGCTAGCATTATGGTGGGAGGAAATCGGGCAGAGCCCGGGGGAAACCCACGACCAACCTTTCCACATATGACCAGAGAGGAAGCCAGCATGAACTGGACTTGAACTCACAGCGACTGCATTGGTGAGAGGCTCCTGGATCATTACATCCGTACTGGCGTGCTAACCACCTAGGCCACTAAATGATTAAAAGGTGAACTTGTAAAAAATTTGACAAGCATGGAGATGTTACCTTGGTAGTTAACCTGTTGTTCCATTTTCAAATAGAATCATATAAAGCCTTTTGTCTACTGGAAAATTATGTCAGCTGTAGATTTTATATGTCCTGGTCTGGCCCAGCAACATGTACATATATTAGCGGAAGTCAAGAGTCTGTACAATACCAGGCTTACCGGTATGACGCCAGACTAAAGGTGTCTGTCAACATCAGGCTAAAGGTGTCTGTCAGCACCAGGCTAAAGGTGTCTGTCAGCACCAGGCTAAAGGTGTCTGCCAATACCAGACTAAAGGTGTCTGTCAGCACCAGGCTAAAGGTGTCTGTCAACACAACACTAAAGGTATCTGTCAACACCAGACTAAAGGTGTCTGTCAATGCCAGACTAAAGGTGCCTGTCAACACCAGGCTTTAGGTGTCTGTCAACCCCAGGCTAAAGGTGTCTGTTAACGCCAGGCTAAAGGTGTCTGTCAATGCCAGACTAAAGGTGTCTGTCAACGCCAGGCTAAAGGTGTCTGTCCATACCAGGCTAAAGGTGTCTGTCAACACCAGACTTAAGGTTTCTGTCAACACCAGGCTACAGGTGTCTGTCAACATCAGGCCAAAAGTGTCTGTCAACGCCAGACTAAAGGTGACTTTTATTGTCAGACTAAAGGTGCCTGTCACCACTGAGCTAAAGGTGTCTGTCAACACCAGACTAAAGGTGTCTGTCAGTGTGAGACTAAAGGTGCCTGTCAACCCCAGGCTAAAGGTGTCTGTCAACCCCAGGCTAAAGGTGTCTGTCAATGCGAGGCTAAAGGTGTCTTTCAATGCCAGACTAAAGGTGCCTGTCAACGCCAGGCTAAAGGTGTCTGTCAATGCCAGACTAAAGATGCCTTTTAACGTCACACTAAAGGTGTCTGTCACCTCTGAGATAAAGGTGTCTGTCAATGCCAGGTTAAAGGTGCCTGTCAACACTAGACTAAAGGTGCCTGTCAATACCAGGCTAAAGGTGTGTCAACACCAGGCCAAAGGTATCTGTCAATGCCAGATGAACGGTGCCTATTAATGCCAGACTAAAGGTGTCTATCAGCACCAGACTGAAGATGTCTGCCAACACCAGGCCAAAGGTGTCTGTCAATGCCTGACTAAAGGTGTTTATTAATGCCAGACTAAAGGTGTCTGTCAACACCAGGCTAAAGGTGTCTGTCAATGCAAGACTAACGGTGCCTATTAACACCAGACTAAAGGTGTCTGTCAATACCAGGCTAAAGGTATCTATCAGCACCAGACTAATGGTGTCGGCCAACAACAGGCCAAAGGTGTCTGTCTATGCCAGACTACAGGTGTTTATTAATGCCAGACTAAAGGTGTCTGTCAACACCAGACTAAGTGTCTTTCCGTGCCAAGCTAAAGGTGTCTATTCATGCCAGACTAAAGGTGTCTGTCAACACCAGGCTAAAGATGTCTGTCAACACCAGGCTAAAGGTGTCTGTCAGCATCAGGCTAAAAGTGTCTGTCAGCACCAAGTTACAGGTGTCTGTCAGTGCCAAGCTAAAGGTGTCTGTCAACACCAGGCTAAAGGTATCTGCCAACACTAGGCTAAATGTGTCTGTCAACACCAGGCTAAAAGTGTCTGTCAGCACCTCCCTAAAGGTGTCTATCAGCGCCAGGCTTATCAACGTCAGACTAAAGGTGTCTGTCAACACCTGGTTAAAGGTGTCTGTCAGTGCAAAACTTAAGGTGTCTGTCAACACCAGGATAAAGGTGTCTGTCAGCACCAGGCTAAAATGTCTGTCAGCACCAGGTTACAGGTGTCTGTCAGTGCCAAGCTAAAGGTGTCTGTCAACACCAGGTTAAAGGTGACTGTCAGCGCCAAACTTAAGTTGTGTGTCAACACCAAGCTAAAGGTATCTGCCAACACTAGGCTAAATGTGTCTGTCGACACCAGGCTAAAAGTGTCTGTCAGCACCGCCCTAAAGGTGTCTATCAGCGCCAGGCTTATCAACGTCAGGCTAAAGGTGTCTGTCAACACCAAGTTAAAAGTGTCTTTCAGTGCCAAATTTAAGGTCTGTGTCAACACCAGACTAAAGGTATCTGCCAACACTAAGCTAAAAGTGTCTGTCAGCACCAGGCTAAAAGTGTCTGTCAACACCAGGCTAAAGGTGTCTGTCAGCGTCAGGCAAAGGTATTTGTCAACGCCAGGCTAAGGGTGTTCGTCAACACCAGGCTAAAGATGTCTGTCAACACCAAGCTAAAGGTGTCTGTCAGTACCAGGCTAAAGGTGTCTGTCAGCATTAGGCTAAAGGTGTCTGTCAGCACCAGACTAAAGGTTTCTATTGAAGGTGTATGCTACGTCTTGCCTCTCCCCATATACTCTTTTCTTGGGCAGTTATTCACAATGTCAGATCTTCTAGCCTTTCTCCTTATACTAGCTTTTTACTCAGTTATTCACAATGTCATATCTTCTATCCTCACCCCATATACTAGTTTCTTGCACATTCACAATGTCAGATCTTCTAGCCTCTCTCCTTATACTAGCGTCTTGCTCTGTTATTCACAGTCAGATCTTCTAGCCTCTCTCCTTATACTAGCGTCTTGCTCTGTTATTCACAATGTCAGGTCAAGCCTCATGCCTTATACATGTACCAGCTCATTGAAATCTAGACTACATCTGAAAAAATACCTGCTTGTCCAGTGGAATTGTGCCTTCCTTTATTTTTGTGGTGAAATGAGCATTTCCATTCATGTGACATATAACACCAATTCTGAGTGATATTAAGCTGTGACATCTTCAAGCATAACTGGGGTCATCAAACAGCTAGAGGGTATATGTAGATATTACTTCAGATCCAGCTAGAGACAAGCCAAATTAACTTGAGCCAGACCAAGTTGGCACTTAATCCATATATCATAGCACGCGGCTACGCTGACACAAGTTTAAATCTCTGGCATCAATAAACACAACAAAGTAGTAAACAATCACAAACAAAGTAGTGAATCATTCACATCCATGTGACCGACATTGTCTCATTGTACAAGGCAAGATGCAATGGCTACATGTACGGGAGAAAGTGTCAGATTTCCACAAAAATGCTTCCTTCTCATACACTGTCATCCACTTACTATTGGGCTGATATTTGGCAGCTGGTAAATATGCCATCAACCAACCAATTATTCTGCTCTGAATAAAAGGTGCTTCCGAGGGATCAGAGGAACAACATAAGTTGTCAATAAAGCTTGTTTTTATCACTTTGACCATTTATTACTGTTTGTAAAATGCACAATATAATAAAGCTATGAACAAATGTATTCAAAAAATGTAGATACCAGTCCTAAACCCTGTTCACATGGGCAAAGTAAAGCTGTCTTAACTTGCAAAACTGATTCTGAGCCAATTTGACATCACCTGTGTGAATGCAAATTACTAAACCTGCTTAAATGTGACAGTGTGAACGGGCAAATCCCTGAACTGTCTTTAAAAACCGGTTTGGCCACATGGTGGTGTGAACACACACATTTTTACAACTGGCTTTGATTTAAACCGGTTCAAATTAGATGGGGATTTTTGGCCGTGTGAACAGGGTACATGTAATCAACCATAGTAGCATATTTTTATTTCTTATTTCAAGCCAATATATATAAAAACATTCACAGCACAATATGATGAAAAATGATATTAAAAAATGGGTTCTGAACAGTGTAAATATTTGTGTAGACATTAATTAGAATGCTTCCGCTTTGCTTATAACTATAGAAGTCCTCAACATATTCTAAAATTACAAATACCTTTGAATTGACTTAAGTGTATCAAAACACATCATAGAAATACCTGTTAAAAAAAAATTAACAGACTGATGTAAATCTTTAAAATGGTATCACAGATTTTAATGTATTTGACACTTTCAGCTTAAGATATCCCAGGCCATGAGCAGGCACTTGCAGTATACTAAGGTTCTAAGTGCAGCTTTGGTACCATACACATGTGCCAGGTGGTAGCCCATTTGTAAGTCCAGCTTCACCTACCATACACACGTGACATGGTAGCCCACGTGCAGGTCCAGCTTCACCTACCATACACACGTGACATGGTAGCCCACGTGCAGGTCCAGCTTCACCTACTATACACGTGACAGGTGGTAGCCCATTTGTAAGTCCAGCTTCACCTACCATACACACGTGACATGGTAGCCCACGTGAAAGTCCAGCTTCACCTACCATACACATGTGACAAGTGGTAGCCCACGTGAAAGTCCAGCTTCACCTACCATACACACGTGACATGTGGTAAGTCCAGATTAACTACATGTACCACACATGTCTCAGGCAGTAAGTCCAGCTTAGCTACCTTAGGTGTCTTAGGTGGCAAGTCCAGCTTAGTTACCACACACGTCTTAGATACATGCAGTAAGTCCAGCTTAGCTACCTTAGGTGTCTTAGGTGGCAAGTCCAGCTTAGTTACCACACACGTCTTAGATACATGCAGTAAGTCCAGCTTAGCTACCTTAGGTGGCAAGTCCAGCTTAGTTACCACACACGTCTAAGATACATGCAGTAAGTCCAGCTTAGCTACCTTAGGCGTCCTAGGTGGTAAGTCCAGCTTAGTTACCACACACGTCTAAGATACATGCAGTAAGTCCAGCTTAGTTACCACACACGTCTAAGATACATGCAGTAAGTCCAGCTTAGCTACCTTAGGCGTCCTAGGTGGCAAGTCCAGCTTAGTTACCACACACGTCTTAGATACATGCAGTAAGTCCAGCTTAGTTACCACACACGTCTAAGATACATGCAGTAAGTCCAGCTTAGCTACCTTAAGCGTCCTAGGTGGCAAGTCCAGCTTAGTTACCACACACGTCTTAGGTACATGCAGTAAGTCCAGCTTAGCTACCTTAGGTATCTTATGTGGCAACTCCAGCTTAGTTACCACACACGTCTTAGATACATGCAGTAAGTCCAGCTTAGTTACCACACACATCTAAGATACATGCAGTAAGTCCAGCTTAGTTACCACACACGTCTTAGATACATGCAGTAAGTCCAGCTTAGCTACCTTAGGTGTCTTAGGTGGCAAGTCCAGCTTAGTTACCACACAAGTCTTAGATACATGCAGTAAGTCCAGCTTAGTTACCACACGTCTTAGATACATCCACTAAGTCCAGCTTAGTTACCACACACGTCTTAGATACATGCAGTAAGTCCAGCTTAGTTACCACACATGTCTTAGATACATGCAGTAAGTCCAGCTTAGTTACCACACATGTCTTAGATACATGCAGTAAGTCCAGCTTAGTTACCACACACGTCTTAGATACATGCAGTAAGTCCAGCTTAGTTACCACACAGGTCTTAGATACATGTAGTAAGTCCAGCTTAGTTACCACACACGTCCTAGATACATGCAGTAAGTCCAGCTTAGTTACCACACGTCTTAGATACATGCAGTAAGTCCAGCTTAGTTACCACACACGTCTTAGATACATGCAGTAAGTCCAGCTTAGTTACCACACACGTCTTAGATACATGCAGTAAGTCCAGCTTAGTTACCACACACGTCTTAGATACATGCAGTAAGTCCAGCTTAGCTACCACACAAACGTCCACTGGGTTAATACATCTGTCAGGGATATTTTCAATGTATACCTCATGACAGATGAAAAATAAATTTCATTTTAATCAAGCTTAAGCTCAATTAACTATTTGTTTGAATTTGTCCACTAATAACAATTATATCAGAATAAAGTCCGATGATCACACAAAGGCTTAAACTTGCTAAACACAAAACCTCACTGTGCATAACACTTTACAAAAATTTACAATATTCCATGCATGAATGGAGTTATACAGAATAACAATGTCGTACGTGATGTGATAACCACTTATTCCACATTACACTTGTAAGCCCTGATGATGTCTCGTATGGGAGCCCGACAGACGGGACATTTGGCACTCTGTCTCATCAGGTGCTTCCCACAGCCATAGCATACGCACATGTGGCCACACTGATACAACACTGAATCTGCGTGACTATCCAAACATATGAGGCAGTGAGAGTCGCTCACTGGGCGAGCCCGATTTAACATCTGACTGCTCTCTGCATGATCACCTGAAACAAAATTGACAAACTGAATGAACTATTAAGGTAAGTCAACAACTGTTGCCAGATTGTACTGAGTATAAATCTACCATTAACTGTTACACACATTGTTGGGACATTAACTGTTACACACACTGTTGAGACATTAACTGTTACACACACTGTTGGGACATTAACTGTTACACACACTGTTGGGACATTAACTGAAATCTGTAAATGGCCTTCTCTATAAGTGTCACTACCAGTGGATGTAAACAGAGGAAGAATTGTCCGTCTCAGGTGTGACTGAGTTTATCTGCACATGATTCATCAAACCAAAGTAACACCTAAGTTACCTGAGGCCTGGGACACTGCTGCTGCCACCTCCTGTCTGATCGCACGCTGCACATCCATCTGCATCTCCACACTCAACTTGAGCATAGTTTTCATCTCTTCCATCTGAGCTTTAAGGGCATTCAGCTCACGGCTAAGGTGAAGGTTAGTCTGAGGACAAATTACATCATTATAAAGAGTTACTTACAGTTTTACCACCCATATAACTAGCTGGCACTTACTTACAGTTTTACTACCTGTGAGGCATTTACTTAAAGTATCACGATTAGCTACAGCAAACTTATTAAGACGAACTATGGCTGAGACGGTGTGAAAGGGATCAGTTTAGGTGTTTTCTTTATTACACATCAGACACTGCAGTTTTTAGTACTGCTTTCCAGTGTTCTTAATTTAGTCAGACAGCTAGATGTCCAATATTGATAGACATAATAATATTAAAAATTATATACTCACTGAGTTATCTCCCTTATAAAGAAGAGCTTGAATAGTTGTCTCCCCTTACCTGTGTATACGGCACAGCAGCTGCGCTGATATTTGTCACTGAGATGTTGTCAATATCTGATAGGTCATTGTCCATTTGAATACCCAGATGAGAGAAATCATTTCTTTGATGAAATGGGTTTACAGGGAGCGAGCGAAGAAAGTTCCTGACACGATTTCCATCAGCGCCCGATTGTCCAAGCCTCTGCTGCAATCACAGAGAGTGGAATCAAAAATAATATGTCTGAGCAGTTCAATTCCAGTGACCTGCAATAAGGGCTGCATCAAACATGACTCTACCTTGGAAGTCTTCTCACGTCAGAAAATTATTTGGTAGAGGTGAAGAAAACATGAAGGCACAACTGTGATAAGAAGGTGGCGTTGCTTCTGGGGAGCGAGGGGCAGACTAAGAGCTGAGCCGGGTCAATACTTCCAGTTACACCAATCAAAACACTATCAGACCACACACTGATCTCTACCCCTCCAATGATGTAATTTCTCACTCAAACAAAAGCTTATCTGCAGATACATGTAGTTTACATCTCTCTAAACAGCAAATACATGATACTTTTCCATCTCATTGTTTACAGAACACTGCTGTTAAACTATTACATAACACATGTCTCCATCACGCTCCAGGTTCATGACAGCCTACATGACACCATCATCAGTTAACCTATTATATAAGACAGGCCTCCATCACTCACTCACATCCAGGTGCATGACACCCTACATGACACCATCCTCAGTTAACCTATTATATAACACAGGCCTCCATCACTCACTCACATCCACGTGCATGACAGCCTACATGACACCATCATCAGTTAACCTGTTATATAACACAGGCCTCCATCACTCACTCACATCCAGGTGCATGACACCCTACATGACACCATCCTCAGTTAACCTATTATATAACACAGGCCTCCATCACTCACTCACATCCACGTGCATGACAGCCTACATGACACCATCATCAGTTAACCTATTATATAACACAGGCCTCCATCACTCACTCACATCCAGGTGCATGACACACTACATGACACCATCCTCAGCTATCCTGTTACACAACACAGACGTCCATGACTTTCTCACCTCCAGGTGTACTTCCATCGTGCCTCGGAATTCTCCTTCCAGTGATGAGGACACAAGTCTTTGGTGCAACAACTCACTGATCTCTTCCACTAGATTTTCCCTCTGAACCTGCAGAGCTTCTTCACTCTCCACATGCACCATTCTGCAAGTCATACAGCAGATTTGAACAATTTGTTCTGCAACATTTTATATATAGAATAAATAGAAGAATTATTCCATTTAAACCAGTAAACTTCAAAGTTTCCATATTAGTTTGCAAAAAATATAATTTTCAAAGACAACTGTTCACAGATACACAACATTTTTTTCTATCCATATTCTGTCAAGTAAACAGTCTTTATTCCCACGAAATGGATCAAGTTTCCACTTAACAAGGTGTAGGTCAGAGTTCATTATGTCAATTGGTGAGGGTTAGGGTGGGGCGAGTCATTATGGAACTCTCATCAGAGTCCTGGTATCTCTTACCTTGCCAGGTCAGGAGCTGGTGGTACAACATTAACTTCTGGGTTAGCGGCAACTGAAAGATATATTAAGTACATCAATTAGACGCAAACATGGGTAAAGCAGTGTTCGCCAAATGTCAAGTGGGCTTAGCCTTGGATGTGCTCGGTACACCAGGGATGCGGCAATATATATGTATTTTTATCTGTACTAAACAAAGACTCATGAACACTTGATAAAAAACCCTGTCAAATATTGTCTTTTAGCTATATGCAAGGGAGAGCCCAGTTATTAGCTAATTAATTGGATTTTTTCTCTTCAGTAACAAAAAATCTGCACAGAATTTTTCCATATTGTAACTGATTATAAGAACCACTGCCTGTACAAGTAACAGTATGTATGTATTTGGAACTATAGCCTTATGTACTGATCACAAATAAACTTATATACTTGTATACATCACATTACCATCATATGTACAATCTGACTTATCAGATCTGTCCTCGCAAACTGTGACATTCCAGTGATTGCTCTAAATCAATAGATTGTTTTTAATTTTTGTCCCATTTTACAATTAACTTTCCAATGCTCAGCGCCCATAATTGTCGTATGATATTGTTTATTTTCTCATTTTACCTTCAGTGCTTAAGTTGTACATTTCTCCACTATTAGAGGTTGGGGGAGTCCGTGATCGTGACTGAGGAGGTGATGTATTTCTAGACTCAGGGGTAGAGGTGGGTGTTACATCCTCAGATGCTGGGTGAGAATGCCTGGCCTGGGTATGTGAGCCATCTGCAGAGTTACTGCCCCGTGCCCTCTCATCAGTCCTGCTCTGCATTTGTCTGTCAGGTGATGGGGAATTCTGGGAGGGGACAGGAGACGCCTGGTGAGAACTGCGTGGACTGACAGAGTTACGAGGTGTGATGCTGAAGGAGGACATGTTGCGTCTGATGATGTTGTTGAGATGTTGTCTGAAGACATTACTGCGTAGAAGAGAGGACACAGGTTGTTGTTGGTACAGTCCCTCCACCTCCACCACAATGGCCTCCGGTCGATGCTCTTCCACATCATCCACATTCGCTGGGGCATTCTCCTTCCCCTCATTCTGAGCCTGCACCTCAAACCTCTTGCTCAAGAACTGGTTGATACGCTCTCTGTTTGCTTGTCCTGTCACAGGCTTCTCTCCATGTTGAATCTGATGCAGCTCATACATCAAATTTCTGTGACAATTATGTAAACACAGGACAGGACACATAAGTCCAAATGCAAACACATGAGAAGACATATCAGTCCAAATTAAAAACACATAACATCAATACACACCCTCCATAGAATAAATGTTTCTTTTCACGGAGTGTGATCTGCACATAGGGCCTTATTTATACTGATATGCATTGGAATATAGGTTTATGACATCTGGGGAGATATTTGGTGTCCTTGTGAAGAGATAACAAGCTTTGAGTAGGGTATCATAATGTAATGGTAGCCTATAGCTGTCATTCAGACTAACATGTCCCCATGACACAAACCTAAGGACATGAGAATTAGTCTTTCACACCGCAGCATCAACATAGTTTATTAACCAAACAGAATGGTACTTGGCCTGGTACAAATTAATTGATTAATTCATATAAGTGTAGCTGCAAATATTGTAATGCATTCTCAGAAAGGTAGTAGCTAGGCCTACAGCAAGTACCGGTATACCGTTATGCACATAATAAGCTAATTCCATGCTTTCAGCCTAAATGTTTTAGTTGAACAAGCTGATTATAATGTTTGGGAAAATGAAACGGAACCGACATTGGACTTTCAGCTTGGGGAGGCGTATGTGTATCGGACGTCATTAACGCTATGCAACTTTAGTTGTCCTGGATAACTTACGTCCGACTGTTTTCAAAAAAGGCCTGCATTCCCGCATCCATATCTTCAGTGCTCATCGTGGTTGTTTTTGAAGTTGGGTTGCAATCACCACCGATAACTTCCCCGCCAACAGCTCCTTCGATCTCTGGAGAACTTGATCGGGACGACATCGTCACTGCTTCTACGTTCAGGTTTATATTGCTCAATCCACGATGTGTTCACTACTAAAAATAGCAACCGCATCACTAACACCACAACAACAAAGCACATGTCCTTGACAGCTGGGTTTCCGCGAAATATGACGTATACTGACGACCTTTCACAGTTGATCCGCGGCAGGTCACAGTTTCTTCCCTTGATTGGCTGAAGATGAGCGGAAGTACGAATGACCATCCATCACGTGACTCGCGCCAAACTTTGAAAAGAGCAGACGAAGTCTAAATATAGAGCCATAAATAATACTATGTCGTCAACACTGGACGACCTATTTCAACAAATCATTCAGTCGGAGCAACGAGCTGAGAGAAAGAAAAGTCTTTTGAATGAAGGTAAAAATGACATAGAGCGGTCACATCTATTTAAAGTTAAATATATAACAAATCGTTATGTGACTCATCGCTTCTTGACCACCCAGCTAAACACTGTCTGTAACTTTAGCCTACACAAGAAATCAACAAATGAAACAAGTTTTGACAACTGTCAACATCGCAATCAGAAAAATAAAAATCAAACAATGATACCAACATTTTTAGGCAAATGACATAAAATCAACAAAGTGGTTCCCCTTTACCAGGATCGAATTATCACATTAGCGGCTCAACTAATGGAACAGAAAGATTATATCCCATGCAGCATCCACACTGCCAGTTTAATCATGGAATATCTCCATTTTTTAACAGGCCATTCATTGGCCAATCGGGGAAGAAAGAAGCAAGAGTTTTGGAAGTATTGTGAAACAATGAGTTTCAGAACACTCTTCCTGACACACAGTTTTAGATGTCCTCATAAATGTAATCAGTACCAAAGTATAAATATACAATAGCAGATATCAAGGTACAGATATATTTTATTGCTGTTTTATTCATTATAGTTAAATCAGAGATAGAAAATTGCAAGGTGAAAATTCAAGACACAAAGGAGGAGACATCAGAATTAAGAGGGAAACTAGTTTTAAAGGTAATGCTTCAAAAGGAACATTTTGAACACTGGTCAGAGGTAAAATGCATTTTGCAAGAAAGCTGACTAACCTGACAAAATTGTCATAGGTGGATTCAAACCTATCATTCCATGTGTCACATGACTGTGATCTCTAATAAGAAACAACCTGATGGATGATGAGCCAACTAGGGTGACAATCCTAGATCACCTAAGATGGCAACCTGGTCAGGTTTAGGCTTATACAACAAGTAACTGGAAAGACGTTGTTCGACTAGTTGGCATGCATTAAGCAGAGTATGAAAAAGATTTCTCTTAGTCAGCTAGGGTTCAGATTTTATTGATTTTATGGTTCACTCCATTTCAAAGTTTACTGCCACCTAATAAACTCCCAGCCACATTTTTTTATTTGGCAGAAAGGAAAACATAAGTTTTATTTCATGTACTGGCAATGTTGTAGACTCGTCAGTTGAACAGTGAAGAGCTGAACCTAAAATGGCTTGGAACCAGAGAGGTCATCCTAAGGACACAGTCACAGAAGTTCCTGTCAGATATGAAACTGCTTGAAAATCAACTGGTGATGTGGATTATGTTAAATCTATGTGAAATAAATTTAAAGACAAGGATTTCTGCACTTATTGCGCACATTCTTTGGTCTACTGCACCTGGTTCATGCAACTGAGTTTGTGAAATATCAGTGTTAATTTTTTTTTCACACAAGTCTGAGGTATGATGTTCAATTAAATAACTAATTAAAACTTTGTCTGATTTTCATTTTAGTTGGAAGCCCAAGATCACTTGCAGGAAGAATATGAGGGGTTTTGTGCTCAAACGAGGGAGTTCACAAAAGGTTATTCCTTAGTGGAGAATGGTCAAGAGATGAGGAAGGGTAAAGCTAACAGACAACTGGCCATGGTGATGGATGAAAAGAAGGCCCTGGAAAACGGTAATTGCATTGTTTGTGTAGCGATCTTAGGTAATTAGCAATGTTGTGTTACACAGGCGGGGAATCCCCAACATGTGCGTTGACACTGAGTGAAACGATCGTTCTGATTGGTTGATCGGGAGGATGAGACTGGTTATCCGCCATCTTCCATTAAAAGTTCTATACCATCTAAATAATTTGTCTCGTCTCATCTGTGTTATAGCCTTACATTGCGCCAGACCATAGGAAGGGCAACATTTTGGCGAGCTTGCCAGGATAAGACAAATGTGTGCCAGTCAGGGGTAGTGCGGCAATGGGTTCTGTGGAGACCGAGTTCGAGATTAAGGCTTTGGACACAGCCATGAAAGGTAGCAAACAAGTTCACGCTGATGAGAAGTCAGCAGACAACCACAAGGTTTTCAAAAAGGACTTGAAATTCACTGGACAAATAAATGGATCAGCTGGTATCAGTTTTGCTAATGTGATACGTCAGCTACAAGCCGCAGAACTGAAGGGGTACAGTGAGGCAGAGATTCTTGATGCAGTCGTGACAGCAATCAACCCATCACAGCACCTTCGAAGTTATCTCGAGGGGAAAACAGATCTGGACTTGCCTGTGTTAAGGAAATTGCTCCGACGATACTTCAAAGAAGATTCAGCTACAGACCTGTATAAACTGTTGTGTGAAGCGTCACAAGACACCAAAGAAGACACCTTAGACTTCACCGTGAGAATTCTGGACCTGGGACAAAAAGTTGTTTTTGTGTCACGAGAAGATGACTCCGGGTTAATGTATGACACTCTGTTAGTGCGAAGAAGGACATTGCGTTCTATCCATACTGCCCTGAGGGATGTGGCTGTCAGTCAGGACATGAAGGAGTTGTTGGAGGGAAACCCAACAGATGAAGAAATTGTTGATGCAGTTACAAAGTCCATGTCTGCGTATGAAGAGAGACAAACAAAAAGTGGGACAGTAAAAACCAAGAAGGCCGGAGTACACTCAGCACAGGCAGATGGAGAAACAACGGGTGATACAGTAGACAGTGTGACTGATCTTGTTCGTGACTTAAAAACAGAGGTTATGGCTATGAGAGAAGAACTAGCCAAGCGTCAGACAAAAGGGGGCTGTCAAAATTGGAGAAAATCTGGCGCAGAGAAATGTAACCACTGTTTTATTTGTGGATTAGAGGAACATTTCAAGGCTGGATGTAAAGCTAGGAAACCTGTGGGAAAAGGAAACCGTTCGGGAAACGACAACAGGTCACCACAGAGGGGGAGAGTGATGGCCAGGAATGAATCCCCACCAGGCTGCATTCAGTGTGGCAAAATGCTGACAAAGGTGTTGCAGTGTACAGGATGTAACTCCGTTGCATACTGTTCAATAGACTGTCAAACAATACATTGGCCAAGTCATAAATATGTGTGTTCAGCCATTCAACAACTGGAAAAACCATGAGATTGTTTACGGCCAGAACCATCAACCAGAACTCAAGTACAGATGATAAATTTAGTTGGCAACAGGTGTAAAATGCTGTGTACTTTAGAGGGATAAAAACTGAAGTTTTGTGGGACACTGGGGCACAGGTGTGTCTCTTGCCAATTCACTGGGTTAAAGAACACTTACCTCAATTGGAAATAAAACCTGTGGCAGATATCCTTGGAGACAGTAATTTAACAGTATCAGCAGCTAATGGGATCAGTATCCCATTCAAGGGTTGGCTCCCAATAAACTTCCATTTACGAGGAGACAATAGCAGTCAGAAACTTAGTGTCCTATTCCTGGTGTCCGATGTAAAGGGCATGAGTGAGCCTATTAAAGGATACAATGTGATCAAGTTCTATCTGGACAACAGTCGTGAACCTGGACTTGGCTTTAAGGTTAATTTGATTCAGTCAGGTTTACCCACTATAGATAAGAGAACATTAAATGCTGTGGTTAACTTAATTAATCAGAAAACAAACACAGAATTGGGCTTTGTAACTACAGGTAGAAAAAGCTACAAAGTGCCAGCCGGAGAGACTGTTGTAATAAAATGTTTCACAAGAGCAAGAGTCGATGACCGTTCAGATGTAATGTTAGAGCCAAATGTGGAGCATTTGTGGCCTGAAGGTGTACAGGTTCATGGTTCATTGGTGACTGTTAACAGAGGGACCAGAGTGGCTGTTGATGTAATTGTAACAAATGGGTTAACACAAGAAGTTAGTATTAAAGGGGGTTGCCATGTTGGCACATTGCATCAAATTGCATGCAACGGTCATTCCCATAAATGTTGTAAAGTCTGTAGAAACTTCACAGTCAGGTGTTACACATAATCATGGAAAGGAACTGTGGCATCCGCCAATCAACATAACAAACAGTTGTCTAACAGAAGAACAGAAATATAAAGTCAGGCAAATGTTGTATGAAGAATCTTCCGTGTTTGCAAGGGATGAAAATGACATTGGCTTTGCCCCAGGCCTGCAGTTAGACATTAAGTTAACAGATGATTCGCCAGTTCAGCAGAACTACATATCCGTGCCAGTTCCTCTCTACCAGGAAGTCAAAGACTATTTAATAACGCTGATCGAGAATGAATGGGTAAGGAAAAGTAAATTACAGTTTTCTAGCCCAATGGTTTGCGTCCGGAAAAAGGACGGCTCTCTACGTCTTTGTATAGACTACCGGAAGCTAAATCGGAAGACTGTTCCAGCGAGACTGCCAATCCCAAGAATCCAGGATGCCTTGAACACTTTAGGTGGGAAACGCTGGTTTTCCCTACTGGATCAAGGGAAAGCCTACCATCAAGGGTTTGTAAAGGAAGAGTGTCGGCACATGACAGCATTTATTAGTCCTTGGGGACTGTACAAATGGAATAGGATTCCCTTCAGCCTTTCCGGTGGGCCAGGCGTCTTTCAATCCTTTATGGAGGAAATCCTTAGTGACATGCGGGACAAGATCTGTATTCCCTACTTGGACGATGTACTCGTATTCAGCGATACCTTCGACGACCACCTCCAGCACACTAGAAAAGTGCCTCGCCGTCTCAGGGGCAGAGGGATAAAACTGAAACCAAAGAAGTGTGAGATGTCTCGTGAGGAGGTTTGACATCTTGGCCACCTGGTGTCAAGGGATGGCTATCGGATGGACCCGGCTGAGAAAGAGCCTGTGCGAAAACTCAAAGACACTCCTCCACAGATGGTAGGACAGCTTCCTCGGATATTACCGGAAATACCTGGCCAACTTTTCTAGACGAGCAAAAATGCTGTATGATCTCTTGAAAAGGAAAGAATCCCCTCAGAAGTCAAAACTGCGTAAAAAGTCCAAGTACGCCCAAGTAAATCCTAAACAAACTATCCAGTGGACGGCAGAACATCAAGAAACACTAGATGAACTGGTTGATGATCTGCTGTCCGAACATGTCATAGCGTACCCAGATTTTGGTAAGAAGTTCATTCTTCATGTGGATGCAGCGCAGAAGGGCTTAGGAGCTGTGTTATACCAAACGAGGGACAATGGACAGTTCGCTGTGGTTGCCTATGGGTCGAGGACGTTAACTCCTGCAGAAGAGAAGTATTACCTGCATTCCGGGAAATTAGAGTTCCTAGCCCTCAAATGGGCAATCTCGTGAGAGATGAGAGATTTCGTGATTACCTATATTACTCTCCTGGATTTGAGGTTTTTAGTGACAACAACCCATTGACTTATAGCTTAACAAGTGCCAAACTGGACAGTACACCGAATTGTCGGACTTCAAATTCACAATAAGGTATAAACCAGGCAAAATAAACTATGATGCCGATGGGCTTTCAAGGATGCCTCTTGATATCAATGAAGCCAGGAAACAGCACCCAGAGGTCATCACCCAGGATGCATTGCAAGCTATCATTAGTGGTGTAAATACTACAACCCGTCCGGACAATGTTCTGATCGCTTCGGTGTCCAGTAATGTAAACCTTGTGGCAGAGTTCAAGGTGACCGACTGTGCTACACCGTTGCAAAGAATACCCTTGCAAGAGATTATTAAAGCGCAGAAGGGCGATGAAGACATTGGCGTTGTGATACCGCATGTCAAAACTGGTAAGCGCCTTTCATTCAATCAGATGAAAGTACCCTTACAACTGCTGAAAGAATTCAGCAAGCTGAGCTTCGACGAAAATGGTGTGCTCGTGAGGAAGAACACGTTACCTGCAGGAACAGAACGTACTCAGATTGTGCTTCCAAAGAAGTGGCGAATACTTGTTATGAAAGAACTGCATGACAATATGGGACACATGGGCGCTGAATGAGTGATCTCACTGATACGAGAGCGCTTCTACTGGCCCAAGATGGCGGCTGAGGTAGAACATTACGTCAACAGTGAGTGTGGGTGTCTCAAGGACAAGGTGCCAACCAAAGCTACTCGAGCACCTCTCCAACCAATTGTGACCAGCTCACCGTTTGAACTGGTGTGCATTGACTTTGTCCATCTGGAAAAAGCTAAGGGTGGGTTTGAGTACTTGTTAGTAGTTGTTGACCACTTTACTCGCTTTGCGCAAGTGTACCCCACAAGGAATAAGGCTGGGAAAACTGCAGCTGAACGGATTTTCAGTGACTTTAGTCCCCGTTTCAGATTCCCGGCACGCAAACAAATATGAAACAAGCGTACAGACTGGCTTCTGAAACAGCAGCAAAATCAGCAGCAAAGGGCAAGAAGAACTACAACAGCAAAATGATGTCAAACATCCTTCAGCCAAATGACAGGGTTCTTGTCCAGAATTTATCAGAACGAGGTGGACCTGGAAAACTGAGATCATGGTGGGAAGACAAGGTGCATGTTGTCCAGCGCCTAAGCGATGACAGTCCTGTCTATCAGGTGAAAGCTGAGGATGGAACTGGCAAAGATCGGACATTGCACAGAAACCTGCTCGCCTTGTGATAATCTTCCATTGGAGCTGCCAAAACCTACTCGAACAAAGTCAGGAATACTTCGAAAAGTGAAGGAAAAAGGGAAGCGCGACACTGTGGAACACCCAGAGACTGATTTGGATACTGATTTTGATTGGCAAGAGTGGTTCGTAGAACAATGACAGAGTCCATTCAAGCTTAACCCTCAGGCTGAGTCTTTTCATTCCGAGAACTGAAGTGACACAACACGAGGACACTCTCTACAGTGGATCGGATGCGGCCAGTGATAGTGTTCATTCCAGTTCCGATTGTGACAACGAAGATAATGGAACTGTGCAAACCACAGTCCCGGCTGACTTACGACACAATGGGAAATGTCACTGAGTACCGATCGCCGCCTTGTTTGAGGACAGTAAATTGTGACGGAGTAACCGTGGCGTGGCCATGGCAGTTTTTTCCCCTGGGGATAGGCTCACCAATTCCGATGTTGTGGACCCCATTGCAACCAGTGTGTCAGTGAATTGAAGACTTGATTGTTGGGACTGTGAACTGTGGCAGTTAAGTGTTAAATAACATTTCCTTTGTAGATTTTGCTGTTTAAATTTTGAACTGATCCAGAACATTGGGATTGTTGAATTTTTAGTAGAAGTTATGATCAGTTACAGTTGATTCAGCTGTTGAGTATTACAAGGGCACGAGACTTTAAAAGTGATCCAATGAAAAAGTTGCTGTTTTCAATGTAGTTTTATGAAAGACTGGAAAACAGGCAAGGTAATGTAATCTTCCTACCTAATTGTAGAAGTAGCATCACATGAATCTGTTGAGAACAGAAATTTGACATGGATTTTGTTAGATTGGCCATCTAATAAAATTTGCGTTGAATATGCCTAGGTTATTATCTCATCGGTGATGTAGCGATAGATTTGGTGGAATCAGTTGAAGTGTGGATGAGCCATGAACGTAGCTAATGTCGGGACGACATTTATTTAGAGGGGGAAAGTGTAGCGATCGTAGGTAATTAGCAATGTTGTTCTAAGGGACATAACTCTTAGGTGTTACACAGGAGGGGAATCCCCAACATGTGCATTGACACTGAGTGAAAAGTTCTATACCATCTAAATAATTTGTCTCGTCTAGTCTGTGTTACATTGCGCCAGACCATAGGAAGGGCAACATTTGCGAAAGTTCAATAGCTTTCAAATCAAATTTCCTCATCGTCTGAAGCTAATACATTTGTGTTATGTTTGCTACTTTCACCATGGAGGTTATGTTTTTGCCAGAGTCTATTGGTTTGTCTGTCTGTATGTCTGCAACATTATGGAAAAGTTATTGATGGATTTGGATAAAATTTTGCGCACAACTCTCTCCAATAACCAATCCATTCACTTTTGGTTGTGAACTGGATTGGATTAAGACATACATGTATGCATCTTTCCTTTGTGCTTGGTGGGGAACTTTTGAAATAGTTGCAGAAGTTTACGGCATCATTGGATGATTTGTGTTCTGTTTTGTACAACACCTTGGGAAGCCATAGTTTATTGTATAGGCATTTATTTTTATTTCAGATTTACAAACCTACAAGAAGATGAAAGCTAAAGTGGTCCTGATGGAGGAACAGAAAGAAGCAGTTAGAGCTCGTTTGAATTTGTTACTTGCAGAAGAGAAAGGTATACTAGAACCAGCTGTGGAAGCTTAGAGATCATAGACACTGGGGCATGTGTCTTCATTGATTTTATTTGGTTGTTGTTTAATACCATACTGGAGAATTTGGCAAGTACCTGACAAAGCTTCCCATGTGTGCATACCACAATATTATTGGTGAGTGGTCTTAACAAACATAAGACTGTACATACGGCCCAATTAGTGCAATTCACCAATGCTTCACAAACACTGAGTGAGAGTGGGTGAGTCTAGAAATTTCCTGTCCAAAATTCAGCTTTACAATGTCATGGATTGGTGCTGATCTTTTGTGCTGTGACTTCGTCTCTTTACATGATGGAGGGTTAGTCAGTGCATTTTAACATGGACAGGTAGATACAATAAATAATATTATCCATAATCGATGACTTTCACTTCCTGAGATAATTACTTCAATTTTTTAGGTACTTCAGTACTAAAGTAGAAGTTATTGTTTATTATTTATACATCAGTGAAATCCCAGTATTTCCATCACTGATCTTCACTAGGTAGATATCACTTTTGTTATTAAATTTGGTTATTACACTACTGGAGACCTTCACTCATGACCCACGGTCGTGCACTTCCGCGCAATATATAGTTCGCCAAAAAAAGAGGTAGAAATTCTTCATGTGCTTAATTTACGTAAATACCTATATTGCATTAGCATTAAGCACCTTTGTAGAATGTATAATTACTTACAGACAGCGTTTAAAACTGTAAAAACGTTTTCTGAGCACGGACGTGAACGAAATTGCAGCACGTATGAATAGAATCAGAAATACGACAAATATGGCACATTGCTTATTTTTTTCACGGATGCAACAGACACACTGATATGGATTTATATACATGTAGAGAAAATATCAGGATATAAGCAAGACATTCTAGTATGTCTTGTGCTTGAGTTGCCCACATCACCAATGAGCCAGGATTTACTCCCAATTCTTCGTTCGCTGAAATGTTGTTGGTATTTGTTTGTTTTTGTTTTGTTTTTCTACGCAAATGTGTTCACTTTTTTCTTGTTAGATCTGCAGGGGAAGGTAAAGGTAGAAAAGCAGAAGGTGGACTCTGTAGTGCAGGAGAAGAAGAGAGTGTCTGAGATACCACAGACAGGACCAGAGTTCACCAGGTGGGTTATCTGCAGTTTGAAGGCTTACTGGTACTACTAGTACAACACCAATGTGACATCATTTGCAAAGCATCCTGTTTCACAAAGCGATTATTAAACTGACTATAGCTATCATAACTAGATACATATGTTAAATACATATGTTGCCTTGCTCTTTGCTATCAACTTAGCCTGCAGTCATTTCTCTGTTTGAGTTCCATTGATATCATGAGGTCAAGTTGATTGGTGTTGTAAGAGGTTGCATGAAGGCCTGTCGCTTTACATATTGTACGTACTACTTTTGATCTGATGTTGAAAAGTGACATATATACATACATATATGCCCGTCAACATTCTTCTTAGCCGGAACTATGCAGTATCTAGTGGCTCTTGGGCAATAACATCAACAGCCAGAAATGAAGTTGAGAATTAGACTTGTGATTGTAAGTTTCTGGGGAAATCAGATGTTGGGGGTTGAGGGTATTGAGGGAAGTAGAACATATCATAGATCTAAACAAACAAGGCTTTTTCTCTTACCCAGTACAGGCTTACCACAATATGGCTGTAATAATGTTGATGTGGCATTAAGACATCATAACTATTCATTTACTAACATTTTTACAGTTTTATCAGTACGGGTAACTTAATGAATGTATTTGCTTGGATAAATTAAAGACTTGTTAAAATTTAGGGTAATGTAAATTGTAATCCACTGTTTTCATAGATTGCACAAGGAGCTCGAAACTTTGAAGACACAAAATTATGAGAAGGATTGCCAAGAGTTACAGCAGGAACTACAAAAACTACAGCAATGTCTTTGGCAGAAGCAGGTGAAAAGCCAGAGGGTGTTAGCTGTGGGAAGACATCAAAGGAAGGTCCCCTTGTTCTCCTGTCAGGTATTGCTGCTTTTGTTAACAACCACCAACTGAAAGTGGCCTCATTTTGACGTACAGTTCTGTTAAAAAATAATTTCATCGAAAATTCGACTATGTCTGAGAAATTAGCATCAGGTGAAAAATTAAAAAACACTTTTATCAAAATCCTAATTAGAGCCATGGCTCTGTTTTAGATTGTCAGTCGGGTTACGCCCAAGAAACATTGTTAATGATGGACTGGAGTGGCAGTTATTGCAGTCAGGTATTGCAATTAACACAATACCTGATTTTTGTTGAATTGTGTATTAACCTTCATGCAGAGAGGGTATTCTGACTTCGACAAGTGAATAGGCACTTATGTACAACAGATGAAGTGGTTTGCACAGTTATTCCCCTTTATGTGACTTGTTTCATAATTATCCTCCTGTGACCCCATCCCCTCCCCCCACTGATAAAGTGTTCTTTGGTTTTACTGACGCATTTATTTTTCTAACTATTTATGTAGTAAATTTGTCCACTTTAACATCAAAAATATATTTTCCCTAACTTCCATGTGCCACCATGTCATACCACAACATGCAGCTTGCACTTTTCTCTACAACATATCAAACAATCAACCTAGCATGACCACCAGTTTTTGAGCTGTGGTTGCTGGAAATGAAGTCATAACATTTTGTCACCTTCTTAACCTCCTGGAATGGTGGGTAGTAACACCGGGCAAAAAGCTCTATCAGTTCTATCCAAAACTGACAAAATTCTGATATATTTTAACAAGGTGTGAAATAACAGTGCAGAAATTTGTAGAGTATCAACAACACAACATGTCTGTCATGTGTGTGGCAGTATTATCCAATCAGTTCCCCTTCACTCTTCAGTTTGGATCCAATTATACAAATGTCACATATGTAATCTTTAGCCCAAGCCTCTTTTGCCAATAAGAAATGAAGGAATGGATTCAGAAACTTGTTCAAAAATATTTGGAAGGATATTGTCTATTTGTTCTTTTTTTTATTTTTTATTAACTTACGCAAGCTCTCACTAATTTATGAAAAAAAAATGGGTGATGACAAAATGCATCTGAGCATAACATCCACACCAAGATTAAACTTAAAAAAATTAATAAACCTTGCAATTTATCATGCCAGATAGGGCATAATCTCTTTAGTCAACTAGACATTTCATCTGAGTAAGCAGTCTTGATATTTTTTACTTTTTTATTCACAGTGTATTTTTTTTTGATGTTTTATTCCATACTCCAGAATATTTCACTATTTCACTATTTATACTCTTTGAAGATCAACTTTACTCAGAATAATCCAAATCCCACATGCTTGTCTCAAAGACACAAATGTGTTCTCTTTTTTAACTTTTTCAGTTCCTTTTTTTTTAACAGCCACATACTAATTTGCCAACCAGCAATATTCTTAAAGTGAGCAACTTCTCTCAGTCCACACGGGGAAGCCCCCATATTTTTCAGTAAATATCAGATCTGCTCTGCAGGAAAAGGTTTGTACATGTTTCCTGCTGCACTTATCATTGTTTTTAGATTATCCTCTATTTTTCTATATGTTGTAGTGTAGAAGGAGAATCAGGGTTTTGTTTTTTTGTTGAGGTTTTCTGCAGAGACTTCAGGTTAGTTAGCTCTGTCATAGACACAGGTACAAAAGGGCATTGTCAAAACATCAGTTTTATCAGGGGAGGTTTGAGTTTGCACTCTTTTATTGCTGCAGATAAAAATGTCCTACTGTATCATGTGACCTAACAGAAATGTTTGGCAGATATATATGATTACATTTACTACAACATTGGCCTCTGAGAAAAGTTATTTAGAATAGACCTGGGGTATACATACTATGTCCCAGAATAGAGGAACAGTGAAAAACATTAAGGGGCTGAAAGTTTTGTGGACTTATGAAGTCCCTTAAGGAAATGTGCTCATCCAGAAAATACTGAGACAGCTGATTGGTAAATTATTGTGAACAAAAGTTGTCTAGCATTTTGGATACATACATACATACATATTTGGCCCGCTAATATACTGATAAGGAAGCTTGTAACCAATTTTGTATTTGCAATTTACAGCTTAATATGTACAAGTCATATACAAGATTTGTTACCGCTGTAAACCTCATTATGTGTGTGCTATGCACATCGTTAGATTCACTGCACTAATCAATCCTGGAGTAAATGTTTTGGGGAATTTTTGTTTATTTTGTTGACAGGGATCAAACCCAGATGTTGGTTTAGAGGATGATTTGAGTTTTGCTGAGTTAAAGGATGTATTCAGTGAGGACTTGACTGCTGTACCTCAGGGAAGTTTGTCTGACATGGGGCACGGATGACTAATGACTGTAAAACTTCTATATTATGGATGTAAAGAAGCATTTGTGAAAATTTGTACATGTAACTGCAGCTTGTTATGCATGTATAGGGTTGAATGTCTTTTGTGCTTTTTTGTTTGGCATAATCACTTTGTCAGGAAAAGTATGTTTTAGTGCTAGACTTACCTTTTCCTTTTAGGATATCATCCTATCTTCCCCAAAACAACCCCTCAAAGCACATTTGTAAAGATTAGTATAATTCCCAGAATTTAGAAATAATGAGTCGCAGAGCAAGCACAGTATATCCTGTTCATGCCGAGGATTAAATAAAGGAATAAATGACATGATTCATCTGAAACATGACTTCCTCAATTATCACAATACCTGCTATACAATACATTCCATGATTACAAAAATAATCAGAAAATAATAGCGAATATCATCTCACTTAACATCCTTCTCTCCCAAGTTAAGCAAGTCCATGTCAATGTATTTTTCCCATTACGTGCACAGAATATTCCCTCTAAACACAGACATACATCCAGGATTGCACTTGTTGAATAAAACAAAATGTTTTCAGATGACACAGTATTTTAATCTTTGAACTACAGCTCACAAACAAACTGCACACTGCTATGTTCACCTTTGGAAATTCATATTTTGATTTATTTATTTCATTGGTATTTTTTGGCGTACTTATGAACGATGGCTGGTATTATAAATGGACTTGAAACCATCTGCAGGTTATTGGCAAACCTTCCCAAGATTGAGCGAAGAGGAAGCCAGCATGAACTGGACTTGAACTCACATCAACAGCATGGGTGCGAGCCTTTCGAGTTATGCGCAGCTCTGACATGCTAACCACTCAGCCATGGAGGCACCAGTTCATGTTTTGCATGGAACCTCGTGTGAGTGTAGGTAGTGTCTGCTTTCCATGGCAAGAAAATTCAGAAACCCCACCAAATTGATAAGAAAAATATAGAAAATCCCATTGTATGCATGAAATATTTAAAAAATTTAGATGGAGTACAATGCATTTTCTTCCAAGGTAGTAATGGCCAATGTCCTCTATCAGGGCCTAATCTGGCCTCAGAAGGGCAGGGGGTGGAACCACCGGTGAAGGGCACCTCATTGTTGAATATTTCGATTCTCATACATTTTTAAGGGCCTCGGATCCTACGGTTGACCTCCACCCCACGTGTACACCACAACACATACCTGGCCCAAAATTCAGTCTAAGGATGGCTTGTATTTACTGATATGTGGAGAACTCTGCCATCCGGAATGACATTTGCATCTGATCATCACATTGTATCATAGGTACTCCAGGCCATCATTAAAAAGTCGTTTGTTGCGGGTAACAAACACTGTTTATTAAAGTCGGGTCGGTTGGTCGGCATTTTTTTTTTTTGAAAGTAATTCCCCAACGGCATAATCTGAATGCTAATTCAATTATCACGGGTTCAGTTTTCCTCACCTGCTTCAGGGCATACATTTCCAATTTTAAATACTCTGTAAAAACTTTGTTGTTTTCATAACCAAGTTCTTTCACATTGAAGTCAAATATTCCTTTTTGATCCTGGATCCAACCTTAAATTTGAGTAAATTTACAAACTTTAAAGCTAAACCACTGAAGTTGAAAGGTATCCATTGCTTTCGCCACACAGAAATTGTATTTGCCAAAAGTAATGTGGCGAATGGGCTAGTCGAAGCCTAGCGACTAAGTAATCCGAGTCTTATAATGAATTCAAGCCGTTTATTGTTCTTTTCTGTTTTTTTTTTTACCCAAAGGGCACTTCGAGGGAACAGCAGCGTCTGGTAATCGGAGGCTGAGAAGGGCTGGATTAGGCCCTGTATATTTTGCTGACTAAAAATTCCAAACAAATACGTAAATAAAATTTACATGAAAGAGTGTCATTCATTACACTCATTTAACACCAGTGCTTTACACAATTTTTGAATCTTCCTGGAGTTGGGTAAGATATACAGGACAAAAAGGTACCCAGTGGTTATTAAAGAATCAGCATAACTGGTATTGCTCATATAGTATGTACTGATGAGAAGACGAACATTTGACAATGAGAAAAGTTTGGCTGACAGTAAACTGGAGGTATCAAGGTCAGCATGTGAATCGACAAGGTCAATAACCACATGCTCTCCAATACCACACTTGGTGATTATGTAATACCAAATTATTGTCATTGCCATGTCTTTGGTTACATGTACTGTAATTGCATACAAAAACTACCTTCCCTGGGAACCACGAATAAAATACATGATCTGATAATTTATAGGCAGTGTAAATATTTGTTTTCTGTCTGAAGTACATAATATGCTCTGCATCTAAACTTCCCTCCTTACATACCTAGATTAAATTAGAGAGATGTTTTAAGGTGATGATGCAGTGGGAGGAACGGAAAATTGTCGGGCTTAATGGCACAAGGTTCAGTAGCCTAAGATATCCATTCTTGTTACATACCCCAGTATTACTTGTACTGTAAGCGTGGTCCCAAGCAACTATGGGTGCATTCACAAGGTACGATTTGTTATAGCAACTTTTTATAAAATTTGAGTAGTTAAATGAAAATATTTAAGACTAAGTTTTTTTTTTCACACGGTGTTATTTGTTAAATTATCAAAATCTATGAAATAACTATTTCTAATAGTTAATTGCACTGTGGGAAAGTGGTTTTCCTTGTAGGCTCTGCCTGCTTTGGTTGTATGCTTAGTCTGATTTGGTTGTAGGCTCTCCCTGGTGTTCTTGCATTCTCTGCCTCATTAAGTTGTAAGATCTGCCTGGTTTGGGTGTAGGCTCTGCTTCAGGTCGATTTCGTTGAAGCTAAGTCACTTAGTTAAGTTTGCCCGTAACTCTCATGACGACAAATGCTGTAGATATATAAAGTGCACTTAGCTAAGGGCAACTTAACACTAAGTATGTTTTATAAGCTGGCCACTGGTTCTGTTACAGGCTGGCAGACAGAGAGCCTGTCAGCACTAGACCTGGACACTAGAGTAGACAACTGCATGTCTAACTTCTAAACTACATGTAAACAGTTACAATACATGTACATGTATATACAGGTGTATCTCAGTGAGCCATGCCTACAGGATTTACACAGTTCCAGGTTAACAACTGATGGCTGTTTGATGCCATAGAGATATACACTGAACGTACATTGTATTAACCATGTAGGTGAAAAGCCTCTGGATACATGTAATTGGTACTTCTTGTAACCTTCACAATAAGTTCTCCTTGGATTTCAGATGCTTTTCAAAACTGCATGAGCTTCTGACAGAGGATACCAACATTACAGCCATTCATGCTGTCTTTCTTCCCAACACTGAACTAGAAATACATCACAGGAATGGACTTCACTTAAAACAGCAACCAGCATATCAAACAGAATGAAGTTTATTAAAAACATGACAACAGTTTCTAGAAAACATAGATCACCAAGTCCACATTTAGCTGTTCACACTCACTAGCTCATGCCACTCACTTTTAAGCACAGGAATATCTAAGAGCTTTATGCCTTACCACTGATGGTTAAATTTTTGTCATATATATTGGGATTGTTTTCCATGTGACCTATTAGAACAATGCAGCCGATGGATTAAACTTTTCACACCTGTGACAATAACAGCTATATACTGCACCTTCAAGCACAAAATTATGAACACACATGTACATATGCCTTTTTTTCAAGATTCACAGTAACTATTGTAATTGATGGTCACAAAAATAGTGTGACATGAATGCAAAACTCTTTGTCATTTGAAACCTGACAGTTGTATAGGATGATTAAGAATGATCTCAATAATGGAATTCGTCATACAAATATTACAAACATATTACAAACATGTGCAGGAGCAAATGTCTGCAGTGAACTACAGGTTATTTATTCAACACAGGTAAAAGTATGAGTCAAAATTATTCCAACACATCCTGAGAAGTTTGGATAGTACCTTAATGACAAAGAGGCTTTTCACTCTCGGGAGCTGTTCATACACAAAATCAAGAATACCGGTGAACATTTACTTCATTAAGTTCACACATGCAGTCAAGTTATGGAATTTAATATATTTCTTTCAAATCTGGCCATGTTCTGGGAATGTTCCTTTGTTATACAGCACCATTTGCATAATAAGGCAAATAATAAAACACATTTTGAAAAATTTCCAATCTTTGACAGGAGCCATGATTCTTAATAAAAACATACAGTATCATGTATCCATAAATCAGCAACACTAATTATCATTATAAGTACATGTTTTTAAATTTCTTAATTTACATGAACATGCAAGTAAATAGTACATGGGCCTATATACTGGCCGTATATCTAAATGTAACACTATTAATACTATGTCGGATGGTCGTGGGTTTCCCCCGGGCTGTGCCCGGTTTCCACCCACCACAATGCCGGCCGCCGTCGTATAAATGAAATATTCTTGAGTAATTCCTAAAACACCAATCAAATAATAACAAAAATAATATTAAGACTGTGTATTTCTAAACATCTGAAAACAAAATTTATCTCCAAAATCAATGAATTTCATTCTAAATATGACATAAACCATCTAAGGTATTCTGTGAGGAAATATCAGTGATCAATACATTCAACAATTAAATAAAATTTGTCAGAAAATGAATACTTCTAGTCTATTTGTGCGCATACCTTATAACTATCAGCCAGCTCACATAAAAGGCCTAACCAGTTCCTCAACCACTGATGTTGAAAGTGTACAGAATAATAGTGATAAATGAGCAATTACGAAATGGATTTCTACTTTTGTAGAGCAAAATGTATGAACAACATTAATTTAAGAATGAAAAATGATCCCAAAAGTACAAGATAGGAAAAGAAAGACAACTTTGTAAATTATCTTCCGGGACGAAAATGTAAAATTTGTTGAAATGTAACACATTTTTCTCTTACGGGTAAGTGTATAGCACTAATCTTTCAAAACATGCACAAAACACCTGGATTATTCAAGAGCTAATTGGAAAGATTTGTGTCTTGACTGATACTGCATGGCTGAAAAACAGTGAAAGACCTCAAACTCACTAAATACAGGTGGCCTCTGAAAGTTCAAGTCGTGTGCCCAACATTTTTCTGGGCACCGCTACACGTATTCATGGTTTGAAGACAATACAAATTTATAAATAGTGGCCGACTATAATCAGTATTCTGAAGACCTGAAATAATAGACTGCTTTGAAGTTGGGAGAACTAGATCGAAACCCGGGTTGGGTAATACCGAAGACTTAAAAATGGTATTTTTTAAAAATACCGTGAAGCCAGAGCAAGGAAACAGAACTGCTTTGCCCAATACTGATACTTCAGTGACGGCAGAACTTTGGCTGCATGGAATTCCCATCACAAGAAGACACAGTATATGTATAGTGAATAACTCCTTCTAAAACCCCATGCATACATACTTGAATAACATAACTGATGCACAAAAAGAAAAACACACTGCATAATGACTCACAAAGAATGATTTATCAGTGTGTGTTATTCCTTTCTCGAATAATGAAAGTCTGCAAAAGACTGATATCTTGTAGCACAGTAAAGGCCACAATGAAGAGGAGTACAAATATATGTCCTGCGTTCACATGGTCATTTGATCAACAATCTAACTGTTCTCCACAGAGCATCACCATTATCTTGGCAATGATAACTATTCTTATACAGTGTAGTCTGTCCATGTCACTGATGTAGTTAGAACCCTGCATACATGACAATCAGTTTATGATGGAACACTGCAACAGTGCGTAGTGTCACGGCATCAATAAGTATGCAGCCTGCCCATTCCAGAGACAGCAGCATATATAGTTACCCAATCATAGCAGGAAGCACCTTCTAATCTTAGTTGGCTCAAAGATACACCACAGCCAGGTATACTGTCAACATCACATTAGTCGCATGGTAACCATGAATCAAAGCATGCACGTACAGTATAAGCTTTGCATGTAGCAGGGGTTTCAGGTCATGAGTGGTAGCCCGCTGACACTAATCACCAATCACTACTAGGGAGAGAGGACTGCCTCCTCGTACTCTTGCCCAGTGTTGGTAAGTTCCACCTTGGGTTTGGCAGCAGGGGAATGCACCTGGGCTTGTGAATACGTACTGTAAGCCTCGGGATCACTCACCTTATTCATCAGCCTTGGTTTGGCACTAGGGACCAGAATATGGTCGTAATTGTTGTTTACAAAAGCGTTGGACTCAAAGTCCTTGAATGTAATTGGGGGTGGTAGGTTGTGTGAGGGAGGTGGCACTTCAGTAGTCTCGTACAGACCATCATCAGTAATGCTGTGCTGATTGTAATTTTCTATGTGTCTTTCATTTTCTATGCCCTGATGTTTCCAAGCCTTTGTCCTCTCTTCGACACGGGAATAAGTGCCAAAATCTGTGCCTTTATTATTGCTGGGTTTTGATTTGGGCTTGGTATTTGTGACTTTGGCGGGAGATCTATTCTTCTGGCTTGCCCCTGCTGGAGTAGGCAGTGTCCTCGGTTCCACTTCATCGTAACAGTCTTCAAGCTCATAGGCCGCGGTACCCTGTAACACACCACCACTGACAAATGCCAGATCTGGCTCCTCATACGGCCTCTCAACTGCCTTAGCCACATTAGTCTTGGGAAACGGCCTTGCTCTAACAGATTTATTGGCTGGTAACGAATACAGTTCCTCTGGTGTTGAACCATCAGATTTACCCACAGGATTCACTGCCACTTTAAGCTCTGGTTTCACAGTACTCGGAGGAGGAGACGGCTTTGAAAGTATACCCATTGGTTTGCGCTCTACATGTTTTAATCGACTGGTTGCATTTGGGTCTAGATGTGGTAGGACCTTTTCCATTACTGGGTGCTCTGGAAAATGCCCTCTGTCAAGCAGATTAGCTGTGTTGCTGAACATTTTGTCAGGTTTAACTTCATCTTTCTCCTTCGATTTAGATTTACCCAATTTTTTCTTGTCCTCTTTGGGTTTAGCCTTCTCTGCTTTCTTTTTTTCCTTTTTGCTGAGTTGACCTGCTGACCCATGGCCCAGAGCTGTCTCTACCCCGAGCGATATATTCTTGTTGTTGTCTACTGTCACCTGTTGGTGTTTGCAGACTGGGTAACTTCTCCGATCTTGATCGGCGTTGTGGTTGCCTTTGTGATCAGAATCCACTGAGTGGCTTCGAGGAATACCAGAATCATTATTCGTCAAACTAGCACCTTGATGTGCCTCGATTCCCGCAGTCTTCAGATACAACATATCTATTTGACGCATTTTTTCCAATTTGGCCTGCGCCAGTTTGAAAATTTCAATTCCCTTCGTTGTGTGGAATGAAAAGCATCCTGGCCCTGTGGTAGATCTCCGACCGACTTCAATGGAAAACACAGTGGGAGTTTTGCCGTAACGCCTAATACATTTGTAGGGCCATATACATAGAGGTTTGCCGAGAGTCTTGTCCACCAGGGACAGTGTGAAGTCTGTGATGGTCAGCAAATATGTTCCAATAAGCTGCAGCCTCTCTGTGTCAGAATTGGGCTGAACAGATACTTCAAACTGCATCTCTGAAAACATAAGCGAAACAATTGATGAATAAGAAATCCCAGATCTGTGCTGTCCACCAGCCTCATACTGTAGTAGTGCATGTGATTAACAATCAGGCATGTGATACTATTAGTATGATGGCGTATTATGTATCGCTTACAAAAGACACAGTCCTATATACATGTAGTGCTCAACTAGTACTACTCCTTTCAAAGACAGACGGAGCTTTCTGCTCAGGTTCACTGCACCCTGCCAGTGCAGGGTTACTGCACTCTGCCAGTGCAGATCATTGATATACATTCATTGACACAGCAGTGAATCACATGTAGATGTCACTCAGCAGCCACGGGTGACAGCAGGCTATTGCAGAGAACACATGGTATTGTGATCAGTTTGAAGCCAGTGCTGACCAGGAGCAGGCACGTATCTCCACTAAGATCTGTACACGAGGATAATAGTTTTCCCACCATCCTTCCACATTGCTTTAACCCCAAGTTCGAATACAATAACTGCCAGTCGACCAGGCGGTCAGCAGTGCATTCATTCATCAGGCTTGTGGGGTACCTTGTTACTGATGTACAGCATTGAACCAGTAGGGCAGGCCAAGTACATGTCCACTGTTGCTTACATGGCTGGAGCACTGCTTTATTCCTACGCATACATGCAACATGTGCGCTGTCAATACTGGTGTAAAGCAATTGGACATGTCCGGTAATGGTAGTGCCCAAGTGCCAAATATACACAATATCCATGTGATATGAAGATCCATATGGTTAATTAATGGAATAATCAAGGAAGCTCAGGACTTGTGTAGATTTGTAAATGAACTGTTCCCCTTATATTTTATGACATACCTGAAACCTGATTACAAATAAATTATGAGGCTGGCGGACAACATGAGGCTGGTCCTGTCATGGCCGTACCTAACATCTTGTTTTTGTCCATGTATGTAATTCACTCCATTTCTATTTGACAAGATCACAGCCTTACCACAAAGTGTAGAAGTAAGATTAACTAATTTTTTTGTTTTTTTTTGGCACAGATGTCATTATGTAAACCACACAGTTTGTCATTACCTGGAGCACACTGCCACGTAGCAAGATGGTGAGATCTTATCATTGGCCCACACAGTTTGCCATTACCTGGAGCACACTGCCATGTAGCAAGATGGTGAGATGTTATCAATACGTAAACCACACAGTTCGTCATTACCTGGTGCACACTGCCACGCACAGAGATGGTGAGATGTTATCATTATGTAAACCACACAGTTTGTCATTACCTGGAGCACACTGCCACGTAGCAAGATGGTGAGATCTTATCATTGCGTAAACCACACAGTTTGCCATTACCTGGAGCACACTGCCACGTAGCAAGATGGTGAGATGTTATCAATACGTAAACCACACAGTTCGTCATTACCTGGTGCACACTGCCACGCACAGAGATTGTTAGATGTTATCATCATGTAAACCACACAGTTTGTCATTACCTGGGGCAAACTGCCACACAGGGAAATGGTGAGATCTTATCATTATGTAAACCACACAGTTTGTCATTACCTGGTGCACGCTGCCACGCACAGAGATGGTGAGATCTTATCATTACCTAAACCACACAGTTTGTCATTACCTGGTGCACACTGCCACACACAGAGATGGTGAGATCTTATCACTACGTAAACCACACCGTTTGCCATTACCTGGTGCACACTGCCACACACAGAGATGGTGAGATCTTATCACTACGTAAACCACACCGTTTGCCATTACCTGGTGCACACTGACACACAGGGAGATGGTGAGATCTTATTATTACGTAAACCACACAGTTTGTCATTACCTGGTGCGCACTGCCATGCACACTGCCATAAAAGCGAGATGGTGAAATCTTATCATTATGTAAACTACACAGTTTGTCATTACTTGGTGCACACTTCCACGTAGCCAGATGGTGAGATCTTATTATTACGTAAATCAAACAGTTTGTCATTAGCTGGAGCACACTGCCACGTAGCAAGATGGTGAGATCTTATCATTACCTAAACCACACAGTTTGTCATTACCTGGTGCACACTGCCATAAAAGCGAGATGGTAAACCACACAGTTTGTAGATGATGCTCACATGTAGATGATGTGGGAGACATATGAATGTAAAACTTCAGCTCAATACATCAAGTACTTAAACATTTACCCTAGCATGGGTTCTATTGCATAAAAGGGACGTTGTAATAAATTAAACACAGAGCATCAAAAATGAAACGTCCCCTCCTTCTTGTTATTGTACGCTAATGTTACAAAACCTGAGCTCAGATGTCACTCTAACATTTACCTCTTTACCTTTTTTCGGTCATATGACAAGCAAACATGAACTTAGACTTGGATTTTGTAATTTACAGTAATTAATCCGCACTCAGACCATTAGCTTTGGAACATACACTTCCTTGTCACTGTGCTTTACTTGTACCGCATGCAAAATGCTGAGCTTAATACATGCAGATCTGCCAGCAATCTGCCGATGATTGTGGTTTTTCGCTTGGCTCTGTCTAGTTCTCTCCCACTATAACGCTGGCCGCTGTCATATATTTAGTGAAATATTCTTGAGTATGGCGTAAACCAACAATCAAATAAATCAAATCAGTACTAACATTTACTCTAACATGCTTTGATCGTTCAACGTGGATGTTTGTGGGGTTACAGTCTCATGCGGAACTATTTAATCATCATTCACCAATTAAATTGTTTCAGATGTGGGCTAGAATCACGTGGAGCATATTTTACATAAAGAGAATGCAAATGTTTAAACTAATAGTAGAGACAACAGATGATTTTTTTTGTTTTTTTGACATCACTTCCTGCCTCATTACCTTGGCCAAAATGACTCTGAGGTTCCAAATTTGTGTTCAAAATTTGCTAGAGAAAAGTGCATGTGCTGTAAGAAGTATGATTAAGATAAAATAATGTTGATTAATAGGTACATGTTGTAATATATCACGAGATATCTTCTCTGAATAAAGCAGTGCGGCTTGGGGCCTTCAATGATGAAGACGTGTTGTCTTATCTTTCTCTGGTGTATTACTGTGCTAGACTACAGAATGGCGTGAAGTCTTTCTAGCACGGTAGATCAATATACAAAACATGTACGTTTCATTCCTCATTTTTTTTGTTTTCCTTTAACAAGTTCTGCCCTAAATTTACCAGCCCTGTACATCTCAGCCTGTGTACATTCTGAAGATTCATTCTCTCAAAGAAAACATTTTCATCCAGTTCAACAATCAAGAATGCAAGAATTTGTATTATACCTGCAGAAATTTTCACTACAAGCTACTTATCTCTATAGATCACTGAACTCCTACATGAACATGCATGTTTTTAATGTTCACACGTCAAGCATGTATATATATGGATAATATTTACACACATATCCATCCAAACTTCACAAGCCTTTTCACACAGCAGTATGCAAAAGTACAATTTTTCAAATACGTTTCATGTATGTTTCATATAATTTAACATTAAAACAACTGATGCTGTCATTTAATCTCAGTTATAAATTAACAAACGAACTGTTTGGACGTACGCTGTAAGCTCTGATTCATCAGTTTACAACTGCATGTGAATGCAATCAAGGCTAATAAGGAAAGGGAAAGGGAAAGAGAAATAATTAAGGAAGTATGCTTGTATATTGTTTCTAACCCAAACATGATTGCACAAATCCCTGCACATGTAGATTAACACCAGCATATGTACATGTACCCTGTCCACTACCTACATGCACAGGTACAGATATGTGCATCATCCAAGGTTGCCAGATTTTCCGCTTTGCACAACAGTAAAAAAAACTTACGAGGATCAGCTGATTCGTAAAGGATGTTCTCATCAAAGAGATGAGCATTGTTGTCATCATCAGCTTGAGACTCGCCATCATGACTCACACTGTCCTCAGCCTTTCCATCTAAATGACGCGCACAATCACCTGCAGTTCTGATCAAGCCCTGTAAGTAGCCCTCCCAGTCATTTATCTCCAACTCGTCCTTACAGGCAAAACAAAACTTGTCTTTCTTTGTCGTCACTTCCAGATGGTTGTCTCCAGCTTTGTGTTTGATGATGACCTTCTTCAGGCCCTGCAGGTTGAACACCTTCCATAGCTTAGCAGTTTTCCCATCGTTCTCCTCCACATCGTAGGCCTCTATTCTCTGTGGTCGGATGCCCCAGGCTGGACACAGGTAACACTGTTTTGTTTGCCAGGACTTTGACTGGTAAATACAAAAAACAAAACAGTGATACAAATATACCAAAACTTCAGCAGACAAATTTTTACTGCAGAGCTTCTGTCAAGTTCAATGTAAAGTTCATCCTAAGTTTAGTATACAGTCTCTGCTCATTAAGTTTACTGTAGAGTTGCTAAGTTTACTATACAGCTTTTGCTAAGTTTGCTGTAGAGTCTCTCCTAAGTTTAGTGTTGAGTCCATGCCAAGTTTTCTATGAAGCAGCTGCTGAGTTTACTGCAGTCCTTGTAAAGTTTGCTGAAGAATCGCTGCTAAGTTTCCTGTGAAGTTACTGCTAAGTTTACTGCAGTCCCTGCTAAGTTTACTTCACAGTTCCTGCTAAGTTTAGTGTAGAGTGCTTTCTATGTTTACTGTAGGGTACCTAAAAAATTTACTGTAGGGCTCCAACTGAGTTTACTGTAGAGTCTCTGCTAAGTTTAGTGTTGAGTCCATGCCAAGTTTTCTATGAAGCAGCTGCTGAGTTTACTGCAGTCCTTGTAAAGTTTGCTGAAGAATCGCTGCTAAGTTTCCTGTGAAGTTACTGCTAAGTTTACTGCAGTCCCTGCTAAGTTTACTTCACAGTTCCTGCTAAGTTTAGTGTAGAGTGCTTTCTATGTTTACTGTAGGGTACCTAAAAAATTTACTGTAGGGCTCCAACTGAGTTTACTGTAGAGTCTCTGCTAAGTTTGCTGTAGAGCTCCTTTTAAGATTACTGTAGAATTCTGGTTAAATTTGCAATGTACTGTAGAGCTCCTACAAAGTTTACTGTTGAGCTCCTGTTAGGATTACTGTAGAATTCTGGTTAAATTTGCAATGTACTGTAGAGCTCCTACTAAGTTTACTGTAGAGCTCCCGTTAAGATTGCTGTAGAGTTCCTGCTAAGATTACTGCAGAGCTCCTGCAAAGATTACTGTAGCGTTCTGGTTAAATTTGCAATGTACTGTAGACCTCCTGTTGAGATTACTGCAGAGTCCTGGTTAAATTTGCAATGTACTGTAGACCTCCTGCTAAGATTACTGTTGACCTGCTAAGATTACTGTAAAGCTCCTGCTAAGATTACCGTAGAGGCCCTGCTCAGATTACTGTAGAGCGCTTGTTATGATTACTGTAGAGCTCCTGCTAAGATAACTGTAGAGCTCCTGCTAATATTACTGTAGAGCTCCTGCTATTATTACTGTAGAGCTCCTACTAAGATTACTGTTGAGTTCTTGCTAAGATTACTGTAGAGTCCCTATTAAGATTACTGTATAGCTCCTACTAAGGTTAATATACAGCTCCTGCACAGATTACTGTAGAGTCCCTCCTAATATTACTGTAGAGCTTCTGTTAAGACTACTGTAGAGTCCCTGTTAAGATTACTGTATAGCTCCTACTAAGGTTAATATACAGCTCCTGCACAGATTACTGTAGAGTCCCTCCTAATATTACTGTAGAGCTTCTGTTAAGACTACTGTAGAGTCCCTGTTAAGATTACCGTAGAGCTCCTGTTGAGATTACTATAGAGGTCTTGCTAATATTACTATAGAGTCCCTCCTAACATTACTGAAGATTTTCTGCTAAGATTACTGTAGAGTTTCTGCTAAGATTACTGTAGAGTTTCTGCTAAGATAACTGTAGTATCCCCCCTAATATTATTGTAGAATCCCAACTAAGATTACTGTAGAGCTCCTGCTAAGATTACTGTAGAGTCCATTCTAATATTACTGTAGAGCTCCTACTAAGATTACTATAGAGCTCCTACTAAGATTACTGCAGAGTCTGTGTTATGATTAGTGTAGAACTCTAATGTTGTAACAGTTAATCAGCAACTCAGCGATGCTGGTATGTTATAGATCCACTGTCTGTTTTGGGAAATCATGGACAGTCACATAACCGTCAACAGTTTAACAGCTGCCTAGTTACCATGTAAGTCTAGGTTAGAAGACTGGCCTTAAATTTCTATTTCTGAAATAGGGTAATATGACTTAACACTTGAAGCAAGAAAACTATCCATGGTTCCTGTAGTTTATGATGGTTCAAACCCCACAAAGAGAGCTTGGGTTACAATTTAGTGCAGATTACAAATTTTTAGCTCCCACAGCTTTTGAATTACAGGCCACTGATATTATGTACAGGTACCTTCAAAACCCTAAAAATAGTGTTGTGACTACATCTGAAAAAGTTACACACGAAACATCTGCAGAAAACACAAGCATATTCCAAATCACCTGCCCAGCATATACATCAAAGTTATATTTGTTAATCGACACAAACCCTGAGCTTCATTGATTAGTCCATATTATTAACCTTATGGGGCTTCATAGCGCATACATATTATCTACATTTAGCCCTTGGGCACAACCATTACCGGACATGTCCAACTGCTTTACACCAGTATTGACAGCGCACATGTTGCATGTATGCGTAGGAATAAAGCAGTGCTCCAGCCATGTAAGCAACAGTGGACATGTACTTGGCCTGCCCTATGGTTCATACCTCGGTAACGGGGTACCCCGCATGGCTACTGAATAAATGCTCTGTTGATGACCTGCTGATCAACAGGCAGTTAATGCATTAGAATTTGGGGGTAAAGCAATGTCCCAGCCAGTAAGCAAATGCAGACATTGTAGGTGGTCCATCCAGGTTGTCAACAAAAATTTAATGTAATCATTGCATAAAATTCTAAATTAACTTTTGAAATCACTACTGTACAAGACATACATGTACTTATTTCATGCACAAATTGCTAACATTCGATCTTCCTTCGCATTGTTTACTAAAACATACTTGTAATGAGAGCACATGGAAATGTTAACACTCAGAAACCCATGCTTTTAATTAACCCTGATTGATAGAGATAGTGCTAGGGGTTTAACATCGTGCTCAACAATTTTTCAGTCATAAGACGACGAAGGAATCCTTAGGGTGTATGGATAGTACCTCCTTGTTGCAGGACGAATTTCCAACACTTTTATCTAGTGCTGCTTCACTGAGACGACTTACCAAAGGTAAATAAGCCGCCCCGCCCAAGCCATTACACTGATACCCGTCAACCGGTCATTGCACTATCCCAATCATGCTGAACGCCAAGCGAGGAAATTACAACTACCTCTTAAAGTCTTAGGTGTGACTCGACCCAGGATTGATTCTTGATCTATTGCTCTCGAAGCTGACGATCTACCAACTGTGCTATCCGGGAGCTCCCTGATTGACAGAACGTGATACTTTAAAGTATTGAACTGAAAAGTACAACTAACTATCTAACAAGCATATATAGTACCTGCATTTTTTAAATAATATCAATATCCACATGACATTCTTCTTGTAGAGCAATGCTTTAGGGGGAGTGTCGGAAAGGATGGTGGGAAAACTATTATTCTATTGTACTGATCTTAGTGGAGATACCTGCTCCTGGTCGGCCCTGGCTTCAAACTGATCACAATACCATGTGTTCTCTGCAATAGCCTGCTGTCACCCGTGGCTGCTGAGTGACATCTACTTATGATTCACTGCTGTGTCAATGAATGTATATCAATGATCTGCACTGACAGAGTGCAGTAACCCTGCACTGGCAGGGTGCAGCGAACCTGAGCAGAAAGCTCCGTCCGTCTTTCAAGGGAGACAACCTAGCATTACATGTATATAGCACTGTGTCTTTTGTAAACCATGCATAATACACCATTATGGTATCATCAAAATTCTAAACATCATATATTCAACCAAGGTACTGCAAACAGCTTTGATAGCAAGTTTTGGAGGAGTATTACTGTAGACAGCTCTGACAGCCCCTCTTGGAGCAGTATTACTATGGACAGCTTTGACAGCTCGTTTTAGAGGTGTATTACTGTACATAGCTCTGACAGCCAGTTTTGAAGGAGTATTACTGTAGACAACTCTGACAGCCCATTTTGGAAGAGTGTTTGGAGGACTATTAATGCAGACAGCTCTGATAATACGTTATGGACGAGTAAAGCTCTGTCAGCCTTCTACAGGTGCATTACTGTGGACAGCTTTGACAGCCGGTTTTGGAGGCCAGGGGTATTACTGTTGACACCCATGCCCGTTCTAGTGTAGATAACCCTGACAGCCCGTTTGGAGGAGTAAACACACGCAGCAACAAACCAGCTACATGTAATTTGTTGGATAGATCCAAATATAGGAGGTTTGCTACCAATATACACATGTATGTGATCGGGATGAGAAAACCAGAAAAGTTTATTACAATGATTCTAAGAAAATTAAAGTTTGACATACATGTACAAATACAAAAGTTTCCTCCTGTAAAGTTGTGTAAGGAAGATCAGTGGGAATGGCTTTGCCAGAAGGTTTTACACTGATGAGAGTGGTACATGTACATCCCTCAGACCACGTCAAAGGCATACAGTGTAACCCATACATGTGGCTCCACCCTCCAAAAGGGATACAAGGGTACACTGCCCAATTATCTACACAAGAATGTGACATCATTTTTACTGAAAACTGAATATGAACACCATGACACTTACTGCATGCTAGGTGTTCACACTCTGTTATCCCCAATGTGGGCTACACTGAGGATTAACCACAATTCCCCACGAGCAGCATTCATCACACATACATGCAGCATTACAAAAAAATTCCTTTAATGTCAATATTAATTTGTGTTCATAAAATAAACCAGCTACTGGATTTGTGGCAGACAAATTAACTTCCTCCTGTCGTGCTTGAATGTGCATACATATTGTGTAGAACCAGTATATGGCTAACCACAGTTTCAACATACAGCTTTATTTACACACATGTGACCTAAATGCACAGTTCTGATATCAAGTAACCTTGGAGGTTATAGGTCCTTTCATGCGCACTATGCCTGTCACCTATTCAACTATTAGTGGATACATCCAAAAGCATAACATAGAGTCAACGTTTACCACACAATTTAAAAAAAATGTCCAAAAATAAAACTAGACTAGCACGCTGTTTTACACTGAATGTACTCCATGTACATTATAAATGTATGTACCCATAAGTGTCAGGTCAGTAAAGTCTTGTTTTTAGTTTACATCTATAGGTCTATGACAGGTTCAGAGCCAAGAGTACAAAGCTCAGCAGATATCAGTCAATGGCAAATTACCAGTAGCTTATCCACTTTCTGTACACCCTCAACAAAGCCCATGGACACATATACCTAGAACACTGTACAACCTTACCCACTCCTGTATGTCCTCAACAAAGCCTATGGACACATATACCTAGAACACTGTACAACCTTACCTACTCCTGTATGCCCTCAACAAAGCCTATGGACACATATGCCTAGAACACTGTACAACCTTACCCACTCCTGTATGCCCTCAATGAAGCCCATGAACACATATACCTAGAACACTGTACAACCTTACCCACTTCTGTATGCCCTCAACAAGCCTATGGACACATATACCTAGAACACTGTACAACCTTATCCACTCCAGTATGCCCTCAACAAAGCCCATGGACACATATACCTAGAACACTGTACAACCTTACCCACTCCTGTATGCCCTGAAAAAAGCCCATGGACACAAATACCTAGAACACTGTACAACCTTACCCACTCCTGTATGCCCTCAACAAAGCCCATGGACACATATACCTAGAACACTGTACAACCTTACCCACATCTGTATGCCTTCAACAAAGCCTATGGACACATATACCTAGAACATTGCACAACCTTACCCACATCTGTATCCCCTCAACAAAGCCCATGGACACATATACCTAGAACATTGTACAACTTTACCCACTCATGTATGCCCTCAACAAAGCCCATGGACACATATACCTAGAACATTGTACAACCTTACCCACTTCGGTATGTCCTCAACAAAGCCCATGGACACATACACCTAGAACATTGTACAACCTTACCCACTCCTGTATGCCCTCAAAAAAGCCCATGAACACATATACCTAGAACACTGTACAACCTTACTCACTTCTGTATCCCCTCAACAAAGCCCATGGACACATATACCTAGAGCACTGTACAACCTTACTCACTCCTGTATGCCCTCAACAAAGGCCAGGGACACATACACCTAGACCATTGTACAACCTTACCCACTCATGTATGCCCTCAACAAAGCCTATGGACACATACACCTAGAACACTGTACAACTTTACCCATTCCTGTATGCTCTCAACAAAGCCCTCAACGACATATACCTAGAACACTGTACAACCTTACCCACTCATGTATGCCCTCAAAAAAGCCCATAGCAACCTTCCTGACACATGTACATGTATTATTTGAGCAGCCAGTTTACAGGCCCAACCTTCCTGATATATGTGCATATATAATGTTTGAGCAGCCAGTTTACAGGCCCAACCCTCCTGATACATGTACATGTATTGTTTGAGCAGCCAGTTTACAGGCCCAACCTTCCTGAAAGATGTACATTTATTGTTTGAGCAGCCAGTTTACAGCCTCAACCTTCCTGATACATGTACATGTATTGCATGAGCAGCCAATTTATCTGTCCAACCTTCCTGATACATGTACATATATTGTTTGAGCAGCCAGTTTACTCCCTGATACATGTACATGTATTATTTGAGCAGCCAGGTTACAGGCCCAACCTTCCTGATACATGTACATGTATTGTTTGAGCAGCCAGTTTACAGGCCCAACCTTCCTGATACATGTACATGTATTGTTTGAGCAGTTAGTTTACAGGCCCATCCTTCCTGATACATGTACATGTATTGTTTGAGCAGCCAGTTTACAGGTCCAACCTTCCTGATACATGTACATGTATTGTTTGAGCAGCCAGTTCACAGGCCCAACCTTCCTGATACATGTACATGTATTGTTTTAGCAGTTAGTTTACTTGTTTGAGCAGCCAGTCTACTTCCTGATACATGTACATGTATTGTTTGAGCAACCAGTTTACAGGCCCAACCTGTCATATATACATGTACATGTATTGTTTGAGCAGCCAGTCTACAGGTCCAACCTTCCTGATACATGTACATGTATTGTTTGAGAAGCCAGTTCATAGGCCCAACCTTCCTGATATATGTACATGTATTGTATGAGCAGCCAGTTTACAGGCCCAACTTTCCTGATACATGTACATGTATTGTTTGAGCAGCCAGTTTACAGGCCCAACTTTCCTGATACATGTACATGTATTGTTTGAGCAGCCAGTTTACAGGCCCAACCTTCCTGATACATGTATATGTATTGTTTGAGCAGCCAGCTTATATGACGGCGGGCGGCATTGTAGTGGGTGGAAACCGGGAAGAGCCCGGGGGAAACCCATGACCATCCGCAGATTGCTGGGCGGAGAGGAAGCCAGCATAAGCTGGTCTTGAACTCACAGCGACAGCATTGGTGAGAGGCTTCTGGGTCACTACGCTGCGCTAGCGCGCTAACCGACTGAGCCACGGAGGCCCCCAACCTTCCTGATATATCTACATGTATTGTCTGAGCAGCCAGTTTACAGGCCCAACCTTCCTGATACATGTATATGTATTGTTTGAGCAGCCAGTTTACAAGTCCAACCTTCCTGATAAATATTCTTTTAATTCACTCCTATTACAGTCAAACCTTTATAACACACCTTGAGCATAATTGATAGGCTCATACAGCACTTCGTCACTTCCTTTCAACTGCAATAAAGAGTGTGTCTGATTCCCACGACCCAAGCTTGCTGTACATGAATACAGCACATTATAAAGCCCTCAGAATAAGTGCTGATAATACGCCCTCTTCACACACTCATATCGTCATACATGTGCATCTAGTCATCTGCAGTTGAGTTTTTGCCAACCCAAAAACTGAAAATGTGGGTAATTTACGGTTGGAGATTGTCATAAAATACGGTTCCCAAATATTAGTTCCAAAGCAATCAGGTTAAACCATGTATTAAGAAGTTACTGAAAATGATAACACCAACATAGCCTACCTTAATTCTTCTAATTTTTGGGACACTTGGTCTGCTCTTTTCAGCCAATTTACATGTAAAGCAGGAATATGAAGTTTCTTTTTTTCAGATGGCTACCAATTGTCCATCTAACGAACAACAAATCCATATCTTTAATTTTCAAAAGATGTGGGAAAGAAATGTAATTCTTTGCTTTTAGCCAGACTAATCTCGGTATGTATTCACTGAGCATAACATGTATGTAATATAGAGTGTGTCAGAAACATGTGTCAGTTTTTCAAATGTACATGTACATTTAGCTTTCAGAAAAGGGCACACTACTTGCAGGCCTGATTTAGCTCAGTGACTGACTTTGTACATTATAATTCAATACCTTAACCATGTTAACAAAGTTTACACATGTTTACATTTAGTAACTCTGTGCACACATGATAACATCCAGCAGCCAGCATACCAGAGCTACATGTAGGTGTCATGGTACAGGATGACAGCGGCTAGGCCAACTCTGGTCACACCAATCACTTCATGCACCAAGAACAAAGCTTAATTCTGTTTCAATAAATAAAACAGTCACACCATCAGCTAGGATTGTGACAAAGGCTTAGCACTTCACCCAAGGTCTTGCACATGTGGCAGTGAGAACAACAAGAGCTTCCATATTCATGTAAGGTGTGTTCGACATTTATTTCTGAAAACAATCACACTTTCTGTTGCAATCTCCCCATGACAAACATGAACCAATAAGTAGTGGAACAAACTAAACATATGATGAGTAATCAATGAACTACTGAACAACAAAATAATAAAGAACAATGCAACACAAGTACAATATTTAACCTAGGCCATTCATTTTACCATTTTACCAGACATTTAGCGGGATGTCACAGACACTGAAAATTTTTCCTTGTTAGTTCATGCACTTGTATAGAAAAGATACACTTGCAATAATTGCCATCCAAACAAAAAAAAGAATTGTACCTACCACTGTTAACACTTCCAGTGAATGTAAACAGGCATGCATACTGAAATTTGGCTTCCACTTAATAAGATAAGGAATTTATGTTAATCCCACACACCAACTGTGCCTGCTGTCAGTGTCATACATGCAATCTTGTTTTCCCACTTAGCAGCCTAAGTCTAAGCCAAATGAAGAAAATTTACGCCCAAAATTTTTTTTTTTTCAAAATTTTCATTTTTGGGTATTTTTTACACATGTTAATTACCCCTATATTTCAAGCATATTTTCCGTTCATAGTACGATTTTTTCGGATATTACTTCATCATTGATCTTGCTTGGAGTGCAACTAACACTCAAAACCCCCCCCGCCGTGCCCCTAGCCCAGTAGAATCGTGGTCGCTATAGTGATGAAATGGAGGGTTTTTATTTAACTGATTAGTCGGTGATATTTTGTTTCTACTGAGCTGAGCTTTTCTTAGTTCAACCAAACAACAGATTCATTCATACATTTCCCTAGTGACGTTTTTTGAGCCAGTATTAGTTTTAACACGAATAGTAGGATGGTTTCGTTCGTCAGCTTCCTCAAATTTCCTTGCAATATGATACATCAACAAGAACGGACAAGAAAAATTGAGCGATCCAACTTTTCCCCGCATGACCACTACAGAATACTCTCAGCTGTCAAAGTCAAACTCACCGTAAACAGTCAAAGATTCTTGGTGCAAACTGATACCATGGTATGCCAAAAGACATGTCTTCCATAATTTATAATTTTACCATTGTCTCTGTTCACTTGCACGGCACATGATTTGTTGTTTGCTGGCTGTTAGCTCTTTATACATGTTTATACAGTGTATAAGCAAGGTGACATGTGCTCAGACTCTATATGGCTTTGCTGGGCTGGCTTATTATTCAAATGATCCATGTCAACTCTGCACGTCAAACTTGACCAGTGGTGTCTCACTGCCTTACTTGTCCCAGTCATTGATTTACCTTGAGGACAGTTTGGTGGAGAACCCAGACACATGTTCCTCAAACATGGAGGGTTAAATTATTGCTTTACCTGTCCAAGTTTTGTTGACAGTTTGGTGGAGAGACCAGGCAGATGTTCCTCAAATACGGTGCCTCACAACACTGGTTTTCGCTACCATTTTGGTGACAAGGTACTGTAAACCACTTATTGTGGCCAAGTCCTTCCAAGGTCAAGGTCAGTGAATTAAGTTATTTACTCTAGGTAATGTTTACAAATAAATTTTTGGAAGTACTGTCCAACTGACTGTACCATCGCTTTAATTATACCATACATCCTTTGTCCAGTGGGATCACAAGCTTAAAGATCATTTAAAATAATAATAAACCTATTTGTCCTGCACATTATATTTAGACTTTCCTTTTTGCAAAAGTTGACATTAAAGGACACCTTGTGCCTAAGTTTATACCTGTTTCATTCCGGCTGCTCGACATTTTATCAGTCTGGCAGTCTAGAACCATAAGCATTGTAAAGAAGTAACTGAACAGGTTAGGGAGCTAGGTTTGTAACTGTTTTCTGAAATTTTACTATGTATCCTTCAGGGGGGAATGGCAGCAAGCCACGACTAGAACAACGTGAACATGGTCATTCAGCTTGTGTCCAGCGCCGAAAAATTACGTGGTCTGGACTCAGAATCATGAAAATAAGAAAACGTTTCCTTACCAAAATCCCCTTCACACAAATATCGAGTTCTCCAGATTTGAGAGGCTTTGGGGCGCAGCCTTGTGGGATGGATGACATCTTGCAACTGGCCTGCTTCAATTACAAGGTACAAGTTGGCCTACAATCGACCGTCACATTGTACTAGAGATGAAACTGGCGTGGTCGTCCCAAAAAATCTGCTCATGTGATCACGTAGTTGTTACTTTACTTTACTCATTCTCAGTTTTGTTCCCCACATCAAACAAGATTTCCAAGAGGGAGATAGAAGGGGTTGCAAAACCAGGAAGTCCTGGGACTACAAGTAGGCCTAGTAGGAAGATCAAAAAGTTTCTGAGCAGCACATTTGAAGATTTCCTCAAACTGTTGTCTACTTCACGACAACAATAGCTGTCTCAACAGACGATATGAATGCCACACAAAATCTGTTGGTGGGAAAGCACTGACACAACTGTCCGAATTATGTGAACGTAGTAGGTATCACCTGCAGAACCATATCAAAACAACACCCAGCTGAAACGTGATACACATCCGGTCACGTGGCCTGATACAGCAACAACAACGACATGTTAACGTCTTATAGACGTTTAGGCGAATACAGGATTTCATTTCTCTTCACGCAGGCTCTGCAATCATGACTGAATCCAAAAAGGTTTGAGTTTACTCTGTATTCTTGACAGCGCAGCATTTATTTGATTTTGTGATGTACAGTTAATTTAATTAAAACATTACGGCGGTCCAAGCCTGAGATAGGTACCTGAGTTGAGCATCATCAACATGCATCATGTATTGATGTATTTTTGCTCTTTACTGCAGTACTGTAGGTCAAGTCCAGTTCATGCTGGCTTCCTCTCCGGTAAGTGGGAAGGTCTGTCAGCAACCTGCCGATGGTCGTGGGTTTCCCCCGGGTTATGCCCGGTTTCCCACCCACCATAATGCTGGCCGCCGTCGTATAAGTGAAATATTCTTGAGTACGGCGTAAAACACCAATCAAAAAAAAAAAAAAAAAAAAAATTAATACTGTAGGCTTCAATGTTTAGGATACAATAATGAAACATGACTTTATTTTCGGTTATATTATTATTTAACCTCGTAAGATCCGTCATGTGAATAGCACTATGTAAACTGGTTTGAAGCGAGATGTTTAAATATATATATATATATTATATATATATATATATATATATATATATATATACACATTTGTCTCCTCTGGCTCTTGCTTTAATAGTTGTTGGTATGTTTTAGAGACTGGATTACAGATTGTAATATGAATGTTAATAGAACAATGCTAATCCTTGGTTGTGATTTGCCTTGTTTAATTCACAGAGGTACTACCAGCCAGAGAGCGACCATGGGAGTGACTCAGGTGATGATGACTATGTTCCTTATGTCCCCATAAAGCAGAGGAAAATGCAGCAGGTATAGTCGGGTTAATGTTTCTTTTATACAGAGGTTGACTGACTGTTTGAGGTTGGTTTGTTTGGAGTAGGTGGGCTGGTCCAAACCAAATGTGTGTGCTCCATTTCTATACCTGGGGTATTTACCTGCCATTGACAAGAATGTTGAGGCTGGCAGTAGACTGGGACACTTTGAGCAGTGTACACCCAAGAATCTAAGGCCCATGTGGCCATGGAAATATGCGTTCTTGCAAAAAATCGACCAAAAGGCAAGAAACATGTGTGACTGCAAAAATGCAAAAGGCTGTGGAGATGTATTTTAAAGGACAAGACTGAGCTACAACCCCACTTACAAGGTTTATTTTTTTCTGTTTTCTTTTATAAAGTACAGTAACATTATTCAAATGCCATGTTCAAGCTGAGGTGCTTTCTCTGACGTCTGCGATAACTAGATCAGCACTGCTCTCATTTTAGAAGCCACCACTACAAAACTGAAGCATAAAATTCAGCGACAGTCAAATACCCAGGTCAGTCTTGGTGGTGCTGTATTTCCATGTGTTTCAGAATGGAGCATGAGCGTGTAGTTGTACGACAATCCTATTCTAATTTTGTGAACATTTACCAGGGGTCAAAATGACCAGCACATCCCCTCCCTAGGCTACAACCTAGCTGAACCAGAAATACCCCGGCTGTGCATCTGCAGTCTATTTAAACAGGGTAGTATCCTTCCAGTATGTACAATTTTCTGGAAAACTATTTATTACCTAAGCCTCTCTGGCCGAAAAAAACAAATTTTATCTGCCATAGACTACTGCGTAGACTGTTATAAAAAAAAACACTTTCGACAGAGTGCTAGAGTAAATGTGACGTCAACTTGCTTTTGATAATGGAGGCGTTTTGAAGTTGTGTCAGGAAGTTTCAGTAAACTTTTATTGGGTTGAAAAAAATCTAGGAAAATATTTAATGCTGGTTTAAGATATTTTCAATGGTAGTCTTTCAGTCGACACAAACGCTGGTCAGGTGCTTTCACTTTAAGGTTAACTTTTGTCTCAAAAGCTGTAACAAACTGCCACTGCAGTCTTGTCATGAGCTAACTCTCCTTCATTATATGGCTATAGTCTTACATATGGGGCTATCTCAATCTGTATCAATATACCATAAACACTGAACTTGTTCTACATGTGAAAACTGGAACTGTGACCTGTGGGCAAGGCTTTTAGTTACATGCCAAAGGTCCTTGTTCACTCCAAGCAATCCATTTTCCTCAGACTGTTAAAATAAATGATGATGATATTGTAAAATGAAATGTTCTGGAGTACAGCATTAAATTGCTCTCAAATAAAAAATTTTGTACATATTAAAAGCAGACTTTACATATAGCAAACAAAACAACACTTCAGTTTTTATGACATGTTTGGCGATGAGTATTTAAGAGCATCCTTCAATTAAGCTGTTCTTTCTGTGTATTCCTTTTGAAAAGGTGTGTGCCATCATTTTTGACATGAATTCTTCAACTACCCAGGTTCACTTAGCTGGCATGGTTAAGAGTTATTCACTCATAGGTGTACAGGACGTCTGAAGTCAACTGGGCTAAGGACTAAAGAAAAAGATGTATGTAAGACATCCTGGAATGTTGATAAGAGTAATGTTGATAGATTGTGTTAACAGTTGCAGCAGCTGCAGGCACGTTTGGGTCATGGGACGGTGTCTGTGCCAGAGGAGCCGCAGGAGGAGGAGGGCGAGGTGGCAGGGGTGGAGGAGGACGAGGAGGTAAACCTTGGCCCCATGTCACACATCAGCCTCCTAGATCAGCACAGTGAACTTAAGAAGAAGGCTGAAGGTCAGTAGACTCTCTCTCAGTACATCAGATATGCTTGATGTGAGAGTAATAAAGACACCCGTCTTTTTGCGCACAGCCTTCAAATAAAACCTATACACCCAGCGTAATACAAATGTGTGCATTCTGTCTTCAAACATGTTCAATATGTACACTCAGCTTATCTGCAACCAGCCTTCAAATGTGTTCACGCAAACATGAACACCCAGCTTATCTGCAACCAGCCTTTAAATGTGTACACTCAGCCTATCTGCACCCAACCATCAAACACGAACACCAGCCTGTCTGCACCCAACCACCAAACATGGACAGCCAACTTATATGCACCCAACCATCAAACATGAACACCCTGTTTATCTGCATCTATTCATAAAACATGAACTCCCAGCTTATCTGCACCCGACCATCAAACACAAACACCGAGCCTATCTGCACCCAACCATCAAACACGAACACCCAGCCTATCCGCCCCCAACCACCAAAAACGAACACCCAAATTATATGCACCGAACCATCAAACATGAACACCCAGTTTATCTGCATCCATCCATAAAACATGAACACCCAGTTTATCTGCACCCATCCATAAAACATGAACACCCAGCTTATCTGCAACCAGCCTTCAACCATGTACGGCCGTACGTGAGAAGGTCTGCTAGCAACCTGCGGATGGTCATGGGTTTCCCCCGGGCTGTGCCTGGTTTCCACCCACCATAATACTGGCCGCCGTCGTATAAGTGAAATATTCTTGAGTATGGCGTAAAACACCAATCAAATAAATCAATAAATCAAACATGTACACCCAGCCTATGTGCCCCCAACCATCAAACATGAACACCCAGCACACATGAACACCCAGCTTATCTACACTCAACCATCCAACATGACCATCCAACTTATCTGCACCCAACCATCAAACAAGAGTACCCAGCCTATCTGCATCCATCCATCAAACATGAACACCCAGTTTATCTGCATCCATCCATCCAACATGAACACCCAGCCTGTAACTTATATACACTCACTAATATACACTCCTTTATATACACTCAGTCTTCAAACATTAACACCCAACTTTCCTACACTCAGTCTTTAAAAATGAACACTGAACTAACTTATATACACTTAGTCTTCAAACATGAACACCCAGCTTTTCTGCACGCAGACCTTCAAATGTAAACAGCCAGCTTTTCTGCACGCAGACCTTCAAATGTAAACAGCCAGCTTATCTACACTCAGTCATCAAACATAAACAGTCAGCATAGTATTCTCCGCGAAAGTTTCTCGTAAATATTATGTTTTTTGTGTTTGGAATAGCTCGTAAGGAGACAGCCCGGGAAAAACTTCTGAAGGAAGAAGAGAAGATCTTGGAGAATGTTGCTCAGAAAAAAGCCCTGATGGGTGTGGCAGAATTGGCAAAGGGTATTCAGTATGAGGATCCTATCAAAACTGGGTAGGTCAATGTATAAGGCTTGTGGCAAAGTGGTTAGTGTGCTAGCACAACACAATGACTCAAGAGCTTCTCACCAATGCAGTTGCTGTGAGCTCGTGTGTTTTCTTCATGTCTGCTTGGGAAGATCGGCCAGCAACCTGTGTGTGGTCGTGGGTTGCCCCAACTCTGCCCGGTTTCCTCCCACAATAATGCTCGCTGTCGTTGTATAACTAAAATACTGTGAAAATACTTAATTTTCACATGGAACTAATTTTTTCGGATTTCGCGGTCAATAATTTACCGTGAAAAATAATTCCAGCAAAAAAGATATCCAGTATTGAATCACATACTACAGGTAGTAGTAATAATGAAGTGAAATCTTTGTGCTAAGAAAGCCTGACGGCCAACTAAATGTTTTAACAGCAGGGAAGGGAAATTATGGTTTAAATATATACAAACTCTGGTGCTAAGGCTTGATGGGTACAAAACAATGTGGGAGTTTATTCATCTGGTTTATCAATCTTACCTATGCCCGTAAAGTGAAAGAAAAGTAAATTCCAACCTGTGCTGGCTTCTACTGAATGTCGCTCTGATACACGCTATCTCATTGGCTGGGTCTCTCCTGTCATCCAGGGAGTGAGCTTCTAACGCACTATGAAGTGTGTACAACAATACAATGACCTTTTGACAGATATGGCAATGTTTGAGGACAGTTAAAACTGAAAACAATGCAAAACTTACTGTGTTGCTCGATAAAGAATGAGTGACTGTCATCAATAATGGTGAATTCATATGTTTTGTGTTGAACTGCTCAGAATGTGACAGGTCACCTTACCAGGTGTATAAAAGTACTCATGAATGATTCGAAAAGAAGTGACACTTGTTTGAGTACTGCTCACGGCAGATGTGAAAGGAATCTTACATAGTGATAATCCATCCCCCATTGTTTTCTCTGATCCAGATCACTAGGATTAGCGACATTGCAGGTAACAAAGGAGGATTAAAGCCACCCATGATGATACCTGTTTGACGTGCTTGAATAATTTCGGCCATATTATATCTTGGAAGATTTTAAGACTTGTTTTTCAGTCTTCTCTTATATACATGTATGTGAAAATTAATTCCCCTGATCCTATTTTTGGAGAAAATAAATTCCAGTGAATAATAAGTTTTTTACAGTATAAATAAATGTGAAGGAAATATGACAGAGGAATCCACAGCACCTGTCCAATTACCTGACAGGTCCCCTGACATAAAGCTACACCCAACATTGTGTACATGAACTTCAGAAAGAAACGATCAAACCACTGTGCCAGCACGGGCCCACATCAAGACTTAAAGGAGAATTCCAAAGTAGAATTCTGCTATAACTTACTGAATCAAAAATGATTCCTTTGGAGCATTAACATTGTGTACAAAGCCTTGTATATCAGCAGAAAAGGTATTGAAACCTACTCACTGAGGCCTGTAGGTCGTCATTATTTTATATACATGTAGCCAGACTAATCACCTTAACATGAATCGTCTAACACATAATCTGAATGTATTAGTGTAGAGAGAGGATGGTCTGTTCACTATGAGTGAGATACATGTATGTCATGCGTGTGAAGAACATGTCTTAAAATGATTAGCACATGTATTTTGTTTTTGTTATAAATATGTGTTGGTTCAGGTGGCGACCCCCTGATTACATAAGTGAGATGTCAGAGGGCAGACATGAGAGAGTACGGAAGAAGTGGCACATTCTAGTGGAAGGAGACGAGATCCCTCCACCGATCAAAACATTCAGGGAGATGAGGTTTCCTAAGCCTATCCTCAATGGACTGAAACGGAAGAACATTGTTCGTCCAACACCCATTCAAATCCAGGGTTTGCCAACAGTGTATGTTTGCCGTTGTTATACATAGGTGTTGTTATTGGTGTAGTTAAAGTTTTATCTATCAGTGTTTGGACTGCCAGCATGAGGCGTTTTCATTTCTGTTGATCAGTATATACATTTAATGTACAGTGATCGACAGTGAAAAAAAAAGGCTCATAACATCATAATGTTAATTGAAGTCAGAATTCTGTATTTCTGTTTTTGGACTGTCCATCAGCATGTGCATTTTTAACTGAAGTCAAAATTTTTTATCTCTCTTGTTGGCCTGACCATAGCCATCTGCAGTCACTGTGAACATGTACATTACCAACTGTAGTCACAATTCTGTCTCACTGTCATTGTGTACGTTACCAACTGTAGTCAGAATTCTGCCTCACTGTGGGCATATACATTACCAACTGTAGAGGAGGATTAAATGTTCTGCCTCACTGTGAACATGTACATTACCAGCTGTAGTCAGAATTCTGCCTCACTGTGGGCATGTACATTACCAACAATAGTCAGAATTCTGTCTCACTGTCATTGTGTACGTTACCAACTGTAGTCACAATTCTGCCTCACTGTGGGCATATACATTACCAACTGTCGTCAGAATTCTGCCTCACTGTGGGCATGTGCATTACCAACAATAGTCAGAATTCTGTCTTTCTGTCTCTATTTACATTACCAACTGTAGTCAGAATTCTGTTTGACTGTGGGCATGTACATTACCAACTGTAGTCAGAATTCTGTCTTATTGTCAGCAGGTACATTACCAACTGTCATCAGAATTTTGTCTCACTGTTTTTATGTACATTACCAACTGTAGTCAGAATTCTGCCTCACTGTAGGCATGTACATTACCAACTGTAGTCAGAATTCTGTCTTATTGTCAGCAGGTGCATTACCAACTGTCATCAGAATTTTATCTCACTGTCAGCGTGTACATTACCAACTGTAGTCAGAATGCTGTATTACTGTCATTTTGTAAATTATCAACAGTAGTCAGAATTCTGTGTTATTGTTTGCATGTACATTACCATCTGTAGTCAGAATTCTGTCTTACTGTGGGCATATACGTTACCAACTCTAGTCAGAATTCTGCCTCACTGTGGGCATGTACATTACCAACTGTAGTCAGAATTCTGCCTCACTGTTTGCATGTACATTACCAACTGTCATCAGAATTCTGTCTTACTGTCAGCATGTACATTACCAACTGTAATCAGAATTTTGCCTCACTGTTTGCATGTACATTACCAACCGTAGTCAGAATTCTGTCTCACTGTTTTTATGTACATTACCAACTGTAGTCAGAATTCTGCCTCACTGTAGGCATGTACATTACCAACTGTAGTCAGAATTCTGCCTCACTGTAGGCATATACATTACCAACTGTCATCAGAATTCTGTCTTACTGTCAGCATGTACATTACCAACTGTAATCAGAATTTTGCCTCACTGTTTGCATGTACATTACCAACTGTAGTCAGAATTCTGCCTCACTGTTTTTATGTACATTACCAACTGTAGTCAGAATTCTGCCTCACTGTAGGCATGTACATTACCAACTGTCATCAGAATTCTGTCTTACTGTCAGCATGTACATTACCAACTGTAATCAGAATTTTGCCTCACTGTTTGCATGTACATTACCAACTGTAATCAGAATTTTGCCTCACTGTTTGCATGTACATTACCAACTGTAGTCAGAATTCTGTCTTACTGTCAGCATGAACATTACCAACTGTAGTCAGAATTCTGCCTCACTGTGGGCATGTACATTACCAACTGAAATCAGAATTCTGTCTCACTGTCATCTTGTACATTATCAACTGTAGTCAGAATTTTGTCTCACTGTTTGCATGTACATAACCATCTGTAGTCAGAATTGTATCTCACTGTCATCTTGTACATTACCAACTGTAGTCAGAATTCTGCCTCACTGTGGGCATATACATTACCAACTGTAGTCAGAATTCTGGGTTACTGTCATTTTGTAAATTACCAACTGTAGTCAGAATTCTGTCTCACTTTCATCTTGTACATTATCAGCTTTAGTCAGTATTCTGTCTTTGTTTTTCAGGCTGTCAGGCCGTGACATGATAGGCATAGCATTCACGGGATCAGGAAAGACGTTAGTTTTCACACTTCCGCTGATCATGTTCTGCTTGGAGCAGGAAAAGAGGCTGCCTTTCCTCAAGAATGAGGGGCCCTATGGTCTTATCCTCTGTCCATCGGTAACTCACTTAACTTCACATGTGTTCACATTAACTTACATGTAGCTTACGTTGTAGCATTTAGTTCTGCTACATTTCCAACAGCATTCATGTTCATACCACTATTGGAAGGATTAATTTGGTTTCATTCATTATCTGAGATTGTTGCATCTTTGTTGAGCTTAATCTGTCTTGTTTTTGCAATGGTGAAATGATCAGGAAATCAACATGATTTTGTGTTATAAGGCACACTGATCATTAAATGTGAATCTAGTTCCTCTTTGCTGTATGAATGCTGTATATAGTTCATTGTTTGACAGAGGGAACTGGCTCGACAGACATTTGATATCATTAAGTTTTACTGTAAATACCTGGAGGATGAAGGGTTCCCATCATTAAGAATTGCTCTGTGTATTGGGGGAGTGGCAGTGAAGGACCAGATAGATGTTATCAGACGGTAAGTTAAACCACACCAGTTTGATGGATTTATTTTTTTATTTATTTGATTGGTTTTTTACGCCGTACTCAAGAATGTTTCACTTATACAACAGAGGCCAGCGTTATGGTGGGAGGAAACCTGGCAGAGCCTGCGGAAAACCCATGGATGAAATTTTGTGTGTATTGGTGGGGGGCATGTGATTGTCACATGCACATTAGCCCTTGCATTGTCCCCTCCATCACTACTGCTGCATTATCCCCTCCACCACTACTTCTGCATTATCCTGCCCACCACTACTGCTGCATTATCCTGCCCACCACTACTGCTGCATTATCCTGACCACCACTACTGCTGCATTATCCCCTCCACCACTACTTCTGCATTATCCTGCCCACCACTACTGCTGCATTATCCTGCCCACCACTACTGCTGCATTATCCTGCCCACCACTACTGCTGCATTTTCCTTCCCACCACTACTGCTGCATTATCCTGCCCACCACTACTGCTGCATTATCCTGCCCACCACTACTGCTGCATTTTCCTTCCCACCACTACTGCTGCATTATCCTGCCCACCACTACTGCTGCATTATCCTGCCCACCACTACTGCTGCTGCATTATCCTGCCCATCACTACTTCTGCATGATCCCCTCCATCACTACTGCTGCATTATCCTGCCCACCACTACTGCTGCATTATCCTGCCCCTCACTACTGCTGCATTATCCTGCCCACCACTACTGCTGCATTATCCTGCCCACCACTACTGCTGCATTATCCCCTCCACCACTACTTCTACATTATCCTGCCCACCACTACTGCTGCATTATCCTGCCCACCACTACTGCTGCATTATCCTGCCCACCACTACTGCTGCATTATCCTGCCCATTACTACTTCTGCATTATCCTGCCCACGACTACTTCTGCATTATCCTGCCCACCAAGGGGCCTCCGTGGCTCAGTCGGTTAGCGCGCTAGCGCAGCGTAATGACCCAGGAGCCTCTCACCAATGCGGTCGCTGTGAGTTCAAGTCCAGCTCATGCTGGCTTCCTCTCCGGCGGTATGTGGGAAGGTCTGCCAGCAACCTGCGGATGGTCGTGGGTTTCCCCCGGGCTATACCCGGTTTCCACCCACCATAATGCTGGCCGCCGTCGTATAAGTGAAATATTCTTGAGTACGGCGTAAAACACCAATCAAATAAATAAATAAATCCAGCCCACCATCATTACCACTATGTTATCCATCACTATTGCTGCATTATCTACCACTATTGCTGCATTATCCACAACTACTGCTGCATTATTCACCACTACTGCTACATTACAGGGTGCGCAAAGTCCTTAAAACGTCTTGAAAATGCTTGAAAAAGTACAATTTCATTTTCAAGTACTTGAAAGTCCTTAAAAAGGACAAATACTCCTGGAAACTCTTTGAAAATCTTAGTTTGTCCCGAATTTAAATATTGTCTGCTGACCACCGAGTCTGTATATCGGGGGTTCGCTGAGAATTGTCTCATAATCAGGGCTTCTGCTGGCCCTCGCCATTGTCACAAATTTAGAACAGTTTTTTTAAATGGTGATAAAATTTGAATGTTTTTGCGACAAATTAAAAAAAAACAAAAAAAAAAAGTTATACAAAATCTACCATGAGAGTTTTCTGGGTTTTTTATCAGATTTTCGAAATTTTTCTTATGAAAATAATCCACTTACTTACAACGGCCTCATTTAGGCGAAACAACAACAACAACACAGTTGCATGGCAATTACGTGACAGAAATCTACAAAGGGGGTTCAGCATTGATGCAAGTTGACTTACATTAAATAATGCTTGAAATCATTTTTGTTAAATATTGATTGAGAATCATGGCATTTTGGAGGATGCCAATTGTAAAAAAAAAAAAATTGTCAAGGGAAATAAATCAAGGTAGAGTTACACCTGTAAATAAAGTTACCTCCCATGAATAATTTAAACTTTTCCATTTAATAAACTATTTTGTTTGATCCAAAGTAAATTAAAAGTTTCAGAATATGTACTGTTACATAAATGTGTACGCCATCTGGTTTTTTCTCCTGTCAGACTGTATTACCCCAGTGTACTGATCATAATGTTGCATTTAAATAAACTGAAGTTACAAATTAATTTGGTCCCAAATTTTTGTGATAGAGGAAAATACATTTTACTAGGATCCTACAGATAGGTTGAAAAAAGGATTGATTTTTTCTTTTCAAAAAACAAAAACATCCTACCAAGCATTGGTCCATTATTTTGAGGGCAGTTGTTTTAAATGTAACATTTGATAAACTCCAGATATAGCTGAAAGAGACCAAACTGATTCTAGCAGCTAGACCAAGGCAGATAAAAAGGAATTACAGAAGGAGACCTACAAGGGTCATGGATGCTAAGGAAGCATGGCTAAAGAAAAGTAGTATTTACTACAAAATCTGAAAAGTGGCTAAAGTGACTGGCTGAAAAAAATACTGACCCAGAGAAAGCCCAGCATAATGATATGTGGTGTTCATGTTTTTTTACTGAGCAATCAAAGAATGTGTCGCATTACAGAGGTGAAGGGCAGATATTTCTTGCAAAAGCAAGTGTACTATTCAGTATACATGCATGCAAATTAAAACATCTGTAATTCAGACTTAAAAGAAAGTCTGTAATTTGCGCCATGGCATGTTTGAACTAGCCTTGAAAATGACAAAAAACTCCCAGAAAACTCCTTGAAAACTCTGTCAATTTCATTTTCATATACCTGTACGAGCCCTGTATCCTGGCCATCACTATTGCTACATTATCCTGCCCATCACTAATGCTGCATTATCCTGCCCACCATCATTACCACTACATTATCTTATCCATCACTACTGCTGCATTATCCACCACTCTTGCTGCATTTTCCACCAATACTACTGCATTATCCACCACTACTGCTACATTGTCCACCAATACTACTGCATTATCCACCACTACTGCTGCATTATCCACCATTGCTGCTGCATTATCCACCACTACTGCTGCATTGTCCACCACTGCTGCACCACCAACTCAGATCTGAGGTGGTTTTATTTGTTCAGTTGTTTATTCCAATCAAATTTATGGTACAGTTTTGTATATTTATTTATTTGTTTGGTGTTTTGTGCCATACTGGAGAATATTTCACTTACAGTACATGTATACGAAAGTGACCAGCATTATGGTGGGAGGACACAGGGCAGAGCGCAGGGAAAACCCATGACCATCTGCAGGTTGATGGCCATCCCATGTATGTCTGAAGAGAAAGCCAGTTGTTTACTTCAACTCATGGCAACCACATTGGTAAGAGGCTCCAGGGCACACTAACCACCTCAGCCAAGGAAACCTCCATTTGTGTATAGTTTTTGAGGCACGTACATATTGTGTGCTCAGTAAAATGTTTTCCTGCTGACAGTGGGGTGCACATCATGGTGGCCACTCCAGGGCGGCTAATGGACATGCTGGACAAGAAAATGGTCACTCTGGACGTCTGTAGATACCTGGTCATGGACGAGGCTGATCGCATGATTGACCTCGGCTTTGAGGAAGACGTCAGAACCATATTCTCCTTCTTCAAGGTAAAAACATGATATGTGTTTTTCAGGATTCTACTGGTGTTGCGTTGTCCTAAGTGGCAGCTGAGTGAGGTAAACAAGAGTGAACCTAATAAGCCTTTGTTATGACAAACTCTGTGCAAAACGGTCATGTTTTACTCATTCATTGCAAGAGAACAATGGTCTAGTCAGCTTGGACCCCAAATAGGTGGAAACCGTATCCCATGAAGGGTACTGTCATCTTCATTTGATGTCCAACATCATCTACCTTGATTTACTGAGCCATATTAAGTATTCAAACCCTACACTTTCCTTCATAAATATGCATGATCCACGGCCCAATCAGGCTCCATTTAACAAAAGTTGACAGACACCTTAGTTATTGAAGCTAACAGCAGTTCAAAATAACATGGCATTGAAAAGTGGCTGTAGTGACAACTATACAATGTATATGGAATAAATTTATTTCAAAGAAAATGTAGAAAAAGTGCTACAGCAAAAAAACTTTGACTTGGTTATCCAGGGCAATGGTCATTTTGAGGCAGTCATGATTGTATATGCATTTGCTTCCAAAGGAAGAAATACACACTTGTTTGGGACGATCAGTGATTGGCTGAAAATCCCCAACTGGAAGTATATGGGCTGCAGTGCCATTGGCTATAGAAAGAGTAGATTTCTGAAGACTTTCATATGTACAGGAAAAACAAGAGTGATTAAGAAGCCTATGGCAAAGTATCAGCCTTGTTGGTAGAAAGATGGGGTACTGTATGCAAGATCAGAGTATAATAGAAAATATACATTTGAGTATAACTCAACCTAGAAATAAAAAGCAACAAGCATTGAATATTCAGAATTACTTCAATTGGGAAACCTGACAAGCCATCTTTAAAAAATGAGTATATAATAATACCACTTGTATTCACTGCTACATGTAAGGAAAGTCAGACACTAGTCATCTCTACAACTCTTTTTTTTCTTGGCCATTGCTGTGTATGGTATCTTGTTTTTTTATATCCGTTTAGGGTGGCATGCCCCACCTATCCAATTTTTAGTCTGATCTATTTTGTGGGTGACCTTTTTGTTTTGTTGACCTTTAATACTTCGTTAACAGGCACCATTTTCTACTCCAGGGTCAGAGACAGACTCTGCTTTTCTCTGCTACTATGCCAAAGAAGATTCAGAACTTTGCCCGGAGTGCCCTGGTTAAGCCAGTGACAGTGAACGTTGGGCGGGCAGGTGCAGCCAGCCTTGATGTCATACAGGAAGTAGAGTATGTCAAACAGGAAGCCAAAATTGTCTATCTGCTGGAGTGTCTGCAGAAAACAGCCCCCCCTGTAAGTGACTCATTACTTTTATTGTTTCATTTATGGAATAAAATCTTGAAACTGGTTAGAGTATGTTGGAAGAAGGGGGATCGGGGGAAGCAATGGGCGTAAGTAAATCGTAATTTTGTGTTTGTTATCAGGGAGCATGAAAATACGCCAGCTGGATGGGTGAATTAGGGGCAGGGGCTGTAGTGTTTTTCTTGTTGTTTTTAGCAAGTGGTGTTGAGGGTGGGAGGGAGACTTACAAGGTTTTGTGTTAGCCAGGCGGGAGGTGGTGTGATGGATAATTTGACAGAAGTTAACCATTTCCCTTACTAAGAGTGTTAATAGAAATGGTGGTCATGGGTGTTATTTGGCCTTGACATGAGGAAACTGACACATTGTGCCTGATTAGTCAGGGTGAGACAAAGACCTTAAAGAGTCTTAAGAGGTACACTTAGCTAGTACTTAGTAGTCAGACTCACAATTGTGGGTGTGGCCTCAATTCTTAAGTAGTAACTCCAGTATTCACGATGCGACTGGGAAAATTAACAGAAGTGGATCAAGGGAGACAACTCATTTAAGCCTAACAGTTAAACCAAGGTGGAAGTGTTGAAATGGTACAGTGCTTCTTTGAAGACGAAGAAAACACTAAACTGAAGTACATTTCAGATGAAAGACCATTAAACACTGTGCAAGAAAGTATTTCAGTTTATTTTTTTTTTTAAATTTTCCAACCGAGGTATATGGTTTTAAAACATGAGATTCCCTCAGGTAGCCTGTAGTAAACTGTAGAGGGTATGGATGATGTCACATCCGTATATTTTGCTTGAAATAGCTCATTTCAAGGTTCATTCAGCAAAAATGTATTAATAAATCTATATGTGTATGCATTTTTAATCATAGAATCTTAGTCTGTGTGTTAAGTCGCAGAAACCTGATGTGATCACTGTCCCAATATTGTCATAAACGACCATTACAGAATCCAAACTTTCAAATGCATTTTGCCAGGTTGAAAAAATTCCCCCCCCCCCCCCCCCCCAAAAAAAAAAATAAATTTTGTGGACATGTGTTTAATGTTACTTGATGTTGGTGTTTTTTCTTTGCCTTCAAATTTCTTTGACACTGCATGGTAAAATGTATACAAAATCAACGCTTATTGGCTGACAGTGGAGAAAGGATTTTTGTGTTAAACTTTGGTCAAGCTTGAATTAATATGCCATGCCAAAAATACTACACTGAAGCACAGTCTGTACTTGCCTATCTCTCACAGCAGCCAGTCATAAACAATTCTGTGTCCCTTTAACTGTCTTTATCAAAGTCATATCAGTCATGAGACGGAAGTTAAGGTTATCACTGTGCACAAATGTCTGGAGGTGAACAGCTCAAAAAGTGGAACACCTCTGTGACACCACTAATGACACTTGTAGCAGTGAATTCACCATCTTATAAAGTCAATGTGATGATTGTAGAAATGTAGACCATTAGCTTGTAAACATAATTTTACAGCAGAACATTGTAGCAGCTCACTGGTTGTTGTTGCAGGTGTTGATCTTTGCTGAGAAGAAGCAGGATGTTGATGCTATTCATGAGTATTTACTGCTGAAAGGCGTGGAGGCAGTGGCCATCCATGGTGGGAAAGGTGGGTGTCTTTGCTTGTCCTGTGTCAGAAAAATGCTAGTAAAATTCATTCAGTGACATATGTCAGGGTACCAGTGTTTACAGTACAGCTGGATCCGAACCATCAATCCTACACCCATTGTGGCCGGAGGATACGTCGACGGTGGGCCGATGGTCAGCGTAAGATATGCTGACCTTGTACCTTACCGTACCGTCGTAAGGGACCCTCAGCCTACCATCCGTGACCGTCGGCCCATTATGTACATGTACACGTGAACACATGCGATGTAGGCCCCAGGCCTATACATGTACATACATGTACACGTGAACACATGCGATGTAGGCCCCAGGCCTAGACATACATGTACACGTGAACACGTGCGATGTAGGCCCCAGGCCCCTTCCTACACCATTGAATGGTTGGAAGTGTGTTTAGACAATTAGGTCTTCTAAATAGTTTGATTGATAGTTACATTCTTTTAACTGCTTCCAGAAATCCATTATAGAGAATTGAGTAGCACCAGGCAGTTTGTATTTTCTTTGCTGATTTAATAATTTTCTGTGCAAACTTGCATGTTTGAAGGCTTCAAAGATTGCTGAAATTCTGAATGTGGTAAAAGATATTAGTGCAGTAAGTTAGTAGTTGTAAACTGTTGTGACAGCTTGTACCCATCTAAGGTTGCGGAATGGGCATCCATTGATTTATTTATTTTATTTATTTATTTATTTGATTAGTGTTTTACGCCGTACTCAAGAATATTTCACTTATACGACGGCGGCCAGCATTATGGTGGGTGGAATCCGGGCACAGCCCGTGGGAAACCCACGACCATCGGCAGGTTGCTGGAAGTCCTTCCCACTTACGGCCGGAGAGGAAGCCAGCATGAGCTGGACTTGAACTGACAGCGACCGCATTGGTGAGAGGCCCCTGGGTCATTACACTGCGCTAGGGCGTTAACCGACTGAGCCACGGAGGCCCCTGGCATCCATTGATCACACAGATTTAATGTGGGATTCACACCAATCAACATGCTTAATTAAATAAAAACCTTAATCAGAAGGGCTTTGTAGAGTGTGTTGCCATTTGTCTTGCTCATTGGATAGAGAACTATTTAAAATGGGAGTTTGTTGTGTGTTTGAAGATCAAGAAGAGAGATCAAGGGGTGTAGAACAGTTCCGGGCTAAGGAGAAGGACGTCCTGGTGGCCACCGATGTGGCATCTAAGGGCCTGGATTTTCCAGACATTCAACATGTGATCAACTATGACATGCCAGATGACATAGAGAATTATGGTGAGTACTAAGACATGCCAGATGAGAGAGAATTATGGTGAGTACTATGACATTCCAGATGACATAGAGATTTATGGTGAGTACTACGACATGCCAGATGAGAGAGAGAATTATGGTGAGTGCTATGATATGTCAGATGACATAGAGAATTATGGTGAGTACTACGACATGCCAGATGACATAGAGAATTATGGTGAGTGCTATGACATGCCAGATGAGAGAGAGAATTATGGTGAGTACTATGACAGGCCAGATGAGAGAAAGAATTATGGTGAGTACTACGACATGCCAGATGAGAGAGACAATTATGGTGAGTTCTATGACATGCTAGATGACATAGAGAATTATGGTGAGTACTATGACATGCCAGATGAGAGAGACAATTATGGTGAGTTCCATGACATGCCAGATGACATAGAGAATTATGGTGAGTACTATGACATGCCAGATGAGGGAGACAATTATGGTGACTTCTATGACATGCCAGATGACATAGAGAATTATGGTGAGTACTATGACATTCCAGATGACATAGAGAATGATGGTGAGTACTATGACATGCCAGATGAGAGAGACAATTATTGTGAGTTCTATGACATGCCAGATGACATAGAGAATTATGGTGAGTACTATGACATTCCAGATGACATAGAGAATGATGGTGAGTTCTATGACATGCCAGATGACATAGAGAATTATGGTGAGTACTATGACAGGCCAGATAAGATAGAGAATTATGGTCAGTACTACGACATGCCAGATGAGAGAGAGAATTATGGTGAGTGCTATGACATGTCAGATAACATAGAGAATTATGGTCAGTACTGTGGCGATTTTGCTAGAGACAGTATATAATTTTCTGCCTTGTCCATAACGTAGACACAGGTTTTACCGGTAGAATGTAATTTTTATGGGTTAGGACATATCCTTAAATTAAATTAGAATTTTTGTGGAATATTTTGAAATATATATATATTTTTTTTTGTAACATATAGAGACAGGATATTTTGTGGACTCATGAGAGCAAGTTGTTTTTGGCGCCTTAATATAACTTTTGAAGGACACAGTTTCCGTGGACCCCTGTCATTTCCAACGTAAGAATTTTAACACTTGATGACTTAATTAGAACACCATATTTCACGTATAATACACTGACATGTTGAAGGAGTTTCTCTCCAAGCTTGGTGATCAGATATTGTTTGACTAGGTTGCAAACAACAGTTTTTTTTAGCGACCTTAAGCTTGGCGAAACATCCGCCATTGTTAATATTTTGAAGTGACAAATTCGAGTAGAGTTTCCATTACTTTTGGACATATTCTTGCTGTAACAAACCACGTACGGCATCTTTCCAGTTAAAACAACATTAGTACTCACTGACTGTGGCATGATTTTGGCATAAAACGTCCTTTGTACCAAGTTTAAGACACTAAATCATTTTTTTTTTTGGTGGTTGTTGTTGTTGCTTCGCCGCGCACGATCGTCGTTCACGGTGAACTGCCGCTAGACGAGGTTGTCTACTTTACGACATCCTTTAGTGTTAAACTCATATTGAAGAGTTTCAAAAGGGGCATTAACTTGTATTTGCGAAAGTAAATAGTTATACTCTACAGGCTCATCTCCCTTCTACCTACAAGTTATTGTTCATCTTTCCACTATTTAAAAAACGTTAAACCCCAAGCACTCACTATTTAAAAAAAAAATCCTATTTACAGTTAGATTATTGTGCCATGACATTAGATACGCATGTACATGTATAGTATTTCTATACACTGATGTTGTTACTTTGGTATTAGCCAATCAGTGCCCTGAGTACCATACTTGGTACTCATGAATATTTATGAGCGTAGACTATAAATACTGGGCAAATTCCCACTTTTAGTCCCAGATGATCTCGGACCACCGTCGTGTTAACATCTAAATTTCCACCTAGTTAGCTTTCTAAGGCAGGTATTTTACATGTATATAAGCAGTGTAAAGTGGTAGCTAGATAAGTTGTCAGCACTAAAGTGGGATTTCAGCTTTAGAGCATACCTAGAGACAGTGGGACTGCTAGTTCCAAATTGTGACACAAGTGTTCCCAGGCTGTGGGACTGACTTTCCCAGGCTGTGAGACTGATATTCCCAACCATGATTGAGACAGTATATCTCAATAGTTTGTAACTGGGATTTTCTGGACCAAAATTTTATAATTCCCAAGTATGAGCTGAAACATTTATACTGGGAGAATTTGTGCATAAGTGCCCCTGAGCAATAGTGGGACTGGGATTCCCATCCCAGTTTCGGCACAGTGAGATGCCGAGTCCCAGAATTTGGAACTCGTTTTCCCAAGTTATTACTGGACCAATTCTGGAACTGTTACTCCCAGAGAAGACCTGAAAGTATTATTTACTGATACTGTCCCCACACATGGCTGACATACTGTCCATATAACACCAGTAGGACATACCACTATCACAGCAGCACTAGGTTTAATACCTCCCTGAGATATCCCTAACACAGTTATCTGAACCATCTGAAGTACAGATGTTGTGCTTGTACACAGTACTGGCACTTTTACATATATATATATATTAACATACTCCTGTCACTCTATTTTAATAAAACTGTTGCTGCTGTTTGTTGAACCTTAAAAATCGGACTTTTCTTGGTTATTCGAAGTTCAGAGCTAACTAGTGGTTTTCCCAAACATACTACTGAATTCAGACCGAGCTGACATTCAAAAGAATCCATAGTAGCGAACGTCTCCAGCAGTATACAGATATTGTTCCAGAGTTCGACACTGGGTGCTTCACGCTACCAATATTGTGCTTTCCCCTGTAGTAAATGGTGTGATTTGGAACTGGGATATCTGTATCGTTAAGAAGATATATATATATAAAAACAAATCGCTACAGTACTATGACATGCCAGATGAGAGAGAATGATGGTGAGTACTATGACATGCCAGATGAGAGAGAGAATGATGGTGAGTACTATGACATGCCAGATGTACTATGACATGCCAGATGAGAGAGAGAATGATGGTGAGTACTATGACATGCCAGATGAGAGAGAGAATGATGGTGAGTACTATGACATGCCAGATGAGAGAGAGAATGATGGTGAGTACTATGACATGCCAGATGAGAGAGAGAATGATGGTGAGTACTATGACATGCCAGATGAGAGAGAGAATTATGGTGAGTACTATGACATACCAGATGACATAGAGAATTATGGTGAGTACTATGACATGCCAGATGGGAGAGAGCATTATGGTGAGTGCTATGACATACCAGATGACATAGAGAATTATGGTAAGTACTATGACATGCCAGATGAGAGAGAGAATTATGGTGAGTACTATGACATGCCAGATGAGAGAGACAATTATGGTGAATACTACGACATGCCAGATGAGAGAGAGAATTATCGTGAGTACTATGACATTACAGATGGGAGAGAGCATTATGGTGAGTACTATGACATGCCAGGTGGGAGAGAGCATTATGGTGAGTGCTATGACATGCCAGATGACATAGAGAATTATGGTGAGTACTATGACATGCCAGATGAGAGAGAATTATGGTGAGTACTATGACATGCCAGATGGGAGAGAGCATTATGGTGAGTACTATGACATTCCAGATGACATAGAGAATGATGGTGAGTACTATGACATGCCAGATGAGAGAGAATTATGGTGAGTACTATGACATGCCAGATGAGAGAGAATTATGGTGAGTACTATGACATGCCAGATAACATAGAGAATTATGGTGAGTACTATGACTTGCCAGATGAGAGAGAGAATTATGGTCAGTACTATGACTTGCCAGATGAGAGAGAGAATTATAGTGAGTGCTATGACATGCCAGATGAGAGAGAGAATTATGGTGAGTACTGACATGCCAGATGAGAGAGACAATTATGGTGAGTACTATGACATTACAGATGAGAGAGAGAATTATGGTGAGTGCTATGACATTCCAGATGAGAGAGAGAATTATGGTGAGTGCTATGACATGCCAGATGAGAGAGAGAATTATGGTGAGTACTATGACAGGCCAGATAAGAGAGAGAATTATGGTGAGTACTATGATATGCCTATTGAGAGAGAATTATTGTGAGTTCTATGACATGCCAGATGACATAGAGAATGATGGTGAGTGCTATGACATGCCAGATGAGAGAGAGAATGATGGTGAGTACTGTGACATGCCAGATGAGAGAGAGAATTATGGTGAGTGCTATGACATGCCAGATAACAGAGAATTATGGTGAGTGCTATGACATGCCAGATGACATAGAGAATTATGGTGAGTACTATGACATTACAGATGATATAGAGAATTATGGTGAGTACTATGACATGCGAGATGACATAGAGAATTATGATGAGTACTACGACATGCCAGATGAGAGAGAGAATTGTGGTAAGTTCAGCAGGTGTTATTAAAGAGATGTGCTGTAAGGTGATATGGAAAATTATGGTGAGTTCTGTAGGTGCTATTAAAGAGACGTCGTGTAAGGTGATATGGAGAATTATGGTGAGTTGTGCAGGTGCTAAGACGTGTCCTATAAGGCAGTGTGGAGAATCATGGCGAGTTGTGCAGGTGCTAAGAGGTGTCCTGTAAGGTGATGTGAAGAATGATGGTGAGTTGTGCAGGTGTTAAGACGTGTCCTGTAATGCAATGTATAGAATTATGGCGAGTTCTGCAGGTGCTATTAAAGAGATGTCCTGTATGGTGATGAGAATCATGGCGAGCTGTGCAGGTGCTAAGAGGTGTCCTGTACGCCGATTTGGAGAATTATGGCAAGTTGTGCAGGTGCTAAGAGGTTTCCTGTAAGGTGATGTGAAGAATTATGCTGAGTTCTGCAGGTGCTAAGAGGTTTCCTGTAAGGTGATGTGAAGAATAAGCTGAGTTCTGCAGGTGCTAAGAGGTGTCCTATACAGCGATGTGGAGAATTATGGCAAGTTTTGCAGGTGCTAAGAGGTGTCCTGTAATGTAATGTATAGAATTATGGCGAGTTCTGCAGGTGCTATTAAAGACATGTCCTGTATGGCGATGAGAATCATGGCGAGCTGTGCAGGTGCTAAGAGGTGTCCTGTAAGGGGATGTGGAGAATCATGGCGAGCTGTGCAGGTGCTAAGAGGTGTCCTGTATGGCGATGTGGAGAATTGTGGCAAGTTGTGCAGGTGCTAAGAGGTTTCCTGTAAGGTGATGTGAAGAATTATGCTGAGTTCCGCAGGTGCTAAGAGGTGTCCTGTACGGCGATGTGGAGAATTATGGCAAGTTGTGCAGGTGCTAAGAGGTTTCCTGTAAGGTGATGTGAAGAATTATTCTGAGTTCTGCAGGTGCTAAGAGGTTTCCTGTAAGGTGATGGGAAGAATTATGCTGAGTTCTGCAGGTGCTAAGAGATGTTCTGTACGGCGATGTGGAGAATTATGGCAAGTTGTGCAGGTGCTAAGAGATTTCCTGTAAGGTGATGTGAAGAATTATGCTGAGTTCTACAGGTGCTAAGAGGTGTCCTGTACGGCGATGTGGAGAATTATGGCAAGTTGTGCAGGTGCTAAGAGGTTTCCTGTAAGGCGATGTGAAGAATTATTCTGAGTTCTGCAGGTGCTAAGAGGTTTCCTGTAAGGTGATGTGAAGAATTATGCTGAGTTCTGCAGGTGCTAAGAGATGTCCTGTACGGCGATGTGGAGAATTATGGCAAGTTGTGCAGGTGCTAAGAGGTTTCCTGTAAGGCGATGTGAAGAATTATGGCGAGTTGTGTAGGTGCTACTAGGTGTCCTGTAGGCGATATTGAGAATCACGGTAAGCCGTTAGAGCCAGACATGATGCAGTCCTAAGGACATATAGATTTATTTATTTGATGGGTGTTTTACGCCATACTCGTAGGTCATATAGAAATTTATGATGAGTACTTCGCTGAGTGTAGTGTTTAGCATTAATTACTTCATGAAATAAATGATTTTTTATTTCATCATTTCGCCACAGACAGATCTTGTAACAAAGAAATGAGTTTTCAGTTTGCCCTGTTTTGTAGTTTCTTGCCTGTACTCTTGAAATGTTTCTTTATCTGCAGTCATGTAACTTCCTGTTTTTGTTTTAATAGTTCACAGAATTGGCAGAACTGGTCGTTGTGGAAAAACAGGTGTTGCTACAACTTTCATCAATAAGACTGTGGGTAAGTCAGCATTTGTCCATTTTTCTCATGTGCAGAAAATGGTACCAGAATCTTCCTGTCTGAAGAATGAGGCATTTATTATGTAATTCTTGTACCAGTGTTATAATCATACCTTTCTCAAGTCGTTGAAGAATTGAGACTTGTGTGCACACGGGTTGGTATTTTAACTGTTGTCCTGTATTTAGATTTCATTTTCGTGTCTTGCAGATGAGTCGATACTGCTTGACCTGAAACATCTCCTTCGAGAAGCAAAACAGAACATTCCACCCTTCCTGGCTACCCTCCAGTCTGAGAGTGAGAAATACCTGGATATTGGAGGTAGGTGGCACAACTTCCTCACTGTAGCCGTGCTCTGTTTCAGTCGGGACATTATGTTCCTGGAAACTAATTACCTAAACCCAAAAATGCTGTGTTAACTTAAACACCAACGTGACCTTCTAATATAGAAAATTATGTAGATTTCTTAACTGAAGAATTTCATATAAGTTTAGCACTCAAGTTCAAATTAAATATATTTATATATGTACTAGGTGGACTGTGGTCCAAAGTTACTTTTGTTGACTGTAATGTTATACTCCACGTTGTGTAAGTGAAATATTCGTGAGTAGGGCATAAAACATGAATCAAATATAAATAAATTTATTTGTACATTACACTTTGCACTCAACCATTTTATGTTTGAGTTATGTTTTTAATGAAAATAATTTTTTAACTGTGGTAAAAACTGTTGACCAATGAAGAAACCATTCATTCTTAAATCTTGTATTGACCTGCTGCGATTTTGGATTCAGGTCCAGCAAATGTTTACTTGTTACTTAGCATGTAGTTTGGAAGTGCTGTGAGTTACTACATTGCTGACATTTGTTACATCTGCAAATTGTTCAAATAATACAAGTTTGCCTTTGTTAATAATTAAAACAGTGAATATTCGGAAGAGTAAATCTACTATTTCCTGTTCAAAGTCATGCTTCAAGCAGACAGGTCTTGATGTTTCACTCTTCACCGTGAAGTACTTGTGTGTTTTATCTGCACACATTTTGTGCCTATAACCAGGTGTTTTTCTGTTTTGCACAGGCGAGGTTGGCTGCTCCTACTGTGGTGGTTTGGGTCATCGTATTGCTGACTGTCCAAAACTGGAGGCCATGCAGACCAAGCAGGCTCAAAACATTGGCAGGAGGGATTACCTGGCTCACAATAGTGCAGACTACTGAGTTGTTTTACAGCTGCGTGTTAGGTATATTCCAATCCTAGTGGAGTTGTGTGTGTGATAAATCCATCCTGATGGCTCTGCATTTGTGATAATTTGTGGGAGTAATTAAGGCCTTTTCTGGAATCCACAGCTGGTGAAGTGTTGCAAATACCACCTCCGTCTTCACCCTGTATGAAAGCTTAGCCACCAGTGTTGCCTAGCGCATCGGCAAGGAAAGCTGAGACTAGACTTGGATGTGGAGTCTTGTTTTCTGATATCTAAGCAGGGGAGAATGGTCAACACTAAGGTACATACCTTATGTGATGTGGACCTCCCAGTTACAGTGTGACTGTGAGGATATATATCTTGACATTTGACACACCACTGTAAACTTTGGACACACAGTTATGAAGAGGTGTCTGATGAATACATTTCTGTGCCCTGTGGCTACTCATCATTCAGTATTATAGGAGATATTACCTATACACACAGGCTAGTGGTTCAACCAATCTGTTCAAAAAATAGAACTTCAAAGAGTATATACATGTGTATGAACTTGATGTTTTTGTGAACAACACCCCCAACCCACCCCCCTCCAAAAAAAAAAGCACTAGACCAGATATGTACATGCATTGATAAAGTATCTCAAAAGTTTAGAATGTATCCTTTTTATTTTTGTGATGTTGCACAACTGAAATATTGCAGCGTGAACAATATCATACACATTAGGAAAACCAAGACGACCAGATTCAAAGTTCATTTATACCAAGCATGTCAGAAGAAAATGGCTGTGGCCGTTTAGTTCTGTTTCCACCCTCTTGAAAAATAGCGAAGTTTTTAGTACGTTTTCTATTTCATTAAAGCTCCTTCGGAAACTAAGAGTGTTTTACATGATTGGTGAGTGTCATCCAAATCAAATACAACTATACCACACTAACGATGAGTATATGTGTATTTCTTGCCCTTCCTGTTTGCAGACTTCACACCAGACATTGCTCAATTAACAATGGCACTTGCACTGGTGTGCCCCTCATTGTAGTTACAGCAGATAGTGCACTCCCTTCCCAGTGCACATGTATATTGATGGCAACTGCTTTGAAAGCGGTATGGGTGCTTTACGGAAATGGGAAAGTCTGCATAGCTTTGTATAGCCATTTTGACCGATCCCAGCCATACATGTACATGGAAAGGTCTCATCAAACTGTGCATGACTGTGGGTTTCATCCCACCATAATGCTGCCCGTGATCTGTAAGCGACACATTCTAGAGTATGGCACCAATCAAACCCATGACTGATCATTCCTGAGGACACGGACAGGAGGATATGATGAGCCGGCTTACCTTAAGAGTGTTATGTAACCAGTTCCAATAGCACAGTAGAGTGTCCGCTTTGGGAGGCCATAGCTTGCCCCTGGGCTCTGCCTGGTTTTCTACCAACATAATGCTGGCTGCTGTGGTACATGTGAAATGTTCTTGAGAACTGTGTAAAACAGCCGTCAAATAAATACCTTACACAGGGGCAGTGTGCCGACTGTTTCCTACTTCAACAATATCTGGCATCAATGATCACCCACAGGTGAACCATAAATAGTCTGCATCTCCAGCAACAAATTTGATTTGACCTTCCCAATTTGATCATTCCTGGCAACTTGTCAGCATGTTACAATTTACAATGGTATGGTCATTTCCATCAGTCATTCTGGATTGTCTTAATTAGCCATCTATATCCAATTCGAGAGCTCTCTTTGCTAAGGTAATCTACAGACGAAGGCCGTGACTCCTCAATGCCGAGTAATAACATACTATGTGAACTGAAAATCACTTAGTAATTCCATTTATCGAAGTGAAAACCATTGTGCTTCAGTCAACTCCCACTTCAGACAATTACAGGGAATTTGAATTCTTACACATGCCAGATTTTATGCAAAAACTCTATTTACTGTTGCTCACTTGTTAGAGAAACCATGACTGCATGGCATTAGAATTCACTTTGTTATCAACAGCCACATGTGATGGTCTGGATATGAAACTTTATGATTTTCAGAACCCTACTTTACATTAAGACTCCCTCGCTGTCACTGCTTGTCGGGCTTTGATGTCTAAGTTCTTCTATAGAACTTTCAACCATCACATGAGTGAAAAATTCTTACCTATGGCCTTAAACACCAATCCAATACACTAAATATTATTTACCTGGGCACGTCGTTGACGAATTGATGCACTCAAACCCAACTTATGATTGGAAACCAATAAAAACTGACAAAGGCATAAAATGGTGTGAAGTGGACTTTAATTTTTTTTTTCCATTGTCTGACATAATTTGACAAATGGTCAACAACATAGCATGGCTGTGTTGATAGCACAACAGCTGGTTGGTGATGTCCAGGTTAATGAACGACCTTCACAACACTCCCACAGAGGTCACACAACATCGGGAGGTCTTAAACAGTATGTCTAGGTAGCACTGTCCTCCATAAATTATAATGCTTGTACTTTCAACCAATTTCAGTCTTAAAGTATACAGTGTACTTGATAAACTTTTGCACTAGCATCCTGATAAGAGTACAAGGCACCACTATACAGCCTGTCATTTGGCCAGTTTTACAGGTCTGGTTATGTCCCTTGCCACCCACTGGTGGATCAGAAAATGAGAATTGAAGCCAAATACCCAGTAACTCCAGCACTTCCTGCTGTTTGATAAATATGGCAATGAAATCTTAATGAAATATTCAAAGTCAAACCATGTTTTAATATTCCACAATCCAACACCCACGAAGGTCTGTGAATTAATCTGGCACCAGCAGTCGATACCAAAACACTCTGCATTCCACAATATCACCTATGCTGGGAATGTTTAACAAGCACCGGTCGTGGCAACATTTGGGTGAACATTTTACATCTGCTCTCTGTTGACTGATAGAACAGTTTAAACACACAAACTGTTGCACATACTGATACTTGGCCTGCAGCCACCTTCCATGAAAGGGGGATTTGTGTGCTCTGCAGAATTACAAACCTCAATGGGACAGCTACACTGAACTGTTCAAACTGCTGGCAACAAGTTAAGGTCCTAGTTACACATATCAACCATAGTCTGAAGTTGAATGCAACTACATACCATGGCATTACACTTCACAGTCATATTGCTATGGTTGAAGACAACTTAGCCTACCAGATTAGCAGAACATAGATCCAGTTGGATAGGTGCTCAAGCTAGGATATCCAGACCTTGCCTAGCCTCAACTTCACACTTTGTTATTGCCTCAGATACAGATACCAATTAAATGGAATTACATGTATATTGGTCCTGCTCAGAGTATATATTTTTGTTTGCTTTTAATTTTAGTTTTCTTTTTCTTGCCATTTAGCAATGCTCCATTTATAATGCTCAATCAAGTCTGAATACAAAAATTTAATTCACTTCCATGTAAATTTTTTCATATTTGTCAACAAGCCAAATAATTCTCAATACATTGTTTCATCTTTCATAAAAAGTAGAAAACTGATAAAGGCTTCACACTGGTCTGAATGTTTTACTTTTGTGTAAGTATACATGTAGACACACTAATGTTGCTAATACTGACCTGAGCGACTCCACCAAACCTTAGGGTCTGCACAAGGCATTATCACATGGGCACAGCTGGAGGAATGACAATAGCAGGTAACAGAACTAAGTTTAAATATACAATCATCATACAATAAATTACTCTATCAAATTGTTCTCTTTGCATACAACAGAGGGAAAGTAGCACTCCTAGAATTTCAAACATCCCACAATAACTTCCCGTTCATACATAACAGAACTGGAATAACTGATCATTTCTAGCTTGATCACTTTTTTCTTTGAAGGCCGAGACTTCTAGTCGCTCACGTTACATGACAATATGCTGAACAAAATTCTCACAAGATCCCATGAAACAAACAAAATTTTCACAAGACCCCATGAAACAAACTAACTTCACACAAACAAGGGCTTCATACTATACTCACATGAAATTCATCCTACTGCTGGGGTGACAGAAACATATGCTGCTTAATACCAGTTACAAATAACACAGCCTGTAAACCCTGTCCAGTAGATTCCCTCATTACATGGACAGTTACATGTCACAGAGGGCTACGCTCATCTACATCAGCTTCAACTGGACTAGATAAAATCAATTTCCTGACCTATCCTTAGATGATCAGAATTCTTTGGGGGGGAAAAAAAAAAGAGCACTATTCAAATGTTCATAAAGTCAACACCAATAAAGGTCATTTTTTGTAGAAAAAAAGTTTAGTAGAGAAAACATAAATCCAAAATTGATCAACACTGATGCAGAAGTATTTTTTTTTTCGTACCCAACGTCTACCTCAGACTTGTCAAGATTATGTCACTGAGACAACTCTCAACGTTTCTGTTCATTTTGAGCATTTCAAAGAACCAACCACGAGCTAATGTCAGTGGAATCCATGACATTATCGTCGTACTATGCAGCACGTAGAACATTGCACTTATCTGGAAAGTACATCATGGAAAAATGCAGTGGATCATTTATCTGGAGCACTCATTTGTGGCTATGGTCTGTCACTGCTCAGCTTAGATATCATCCTGGTGTTAAATATAGTCAATGCTATAATCAGTCAATTCCATTTCCTCAAACATTGGGAAAATAAGGGTCAGCTGACTGTTTGTTATGTGGCCTCCCAGAGAAGTGCCGGCCTGAAGATCAGAGCACACTGGTGTTATCATGGAGAAATTTGTGTGCTTCCCAGCGGATTTCCCAGCTGTTAAATTCCCAAGCCCTGGCTACACTAATGACCTGCCTTTAGTGAGGCCACATTTGGATCTGCCAGAAGACCTCTTGTGTTGCTGCATGCCATAAAGCCACTCTCTCCTGTTGTCTCCTCTTGGATAAAACCAGGCCACAAAACAGTCACGGCACGGCAGGCACGGTGGGAGGCTGTAGTCTGCCACAACTCACCAACAACAACCTAGCATTAAATTATCCCTAAACCTGTAGGCAGTTCAGGTTAGTCTTTACTATGGAAGATGTATAGATTATTTGTAGCTGCTACTGCAATTACATTTTCGCTTGGATGCCAAGCAGTGTGCAGTATTTTCTTGTTGAAGTCCAAACAATCTACACTAATCTCATCTTTCTTTCGCTTTCCACCTGTACAAACTTTTCGAGGCTTAAGAACAGTTCTAGTCTTCATGTTGTCCCTGCTAGCTTCTAACGTACCATCTCGCTTGGACTCCCTGTCAAACATCCTAAAGAAGTTGTTGTACGAGCCAGTCATAATATGCCTGGAACAAAACATACAAATACATTTTTATATATGTATATATATTTATATATTACTTCATTTAAGCTTAAAAGAAATTTCGTATTTTGTCATAAAAGCAAGTATGGAAAATAATTGCAAAAAATTTACACATTTTCCACACATGACCTTGTCCACAATTAGCAGGAAATATCATTAACTTCAGTCTGTGCAGGTTTTGTCTGATTTCCATTTAAGACCAATGCTGAACTTTTCCTGAAATAATTGTGTGCTGTGAATTTCTACAGGTAGTATCAGATGGCAACTGACAGGTGATGTACATTGACTGGACACTTTGCTTTGGTCCAGGTCACTGCTAGAACCAACATGGTCACACAGAATACCTGCATGCATACTGTGTCTAAACAAAACAGAACCGAACAGAATTGTAATGCCACCAGCCCGACCATGAACATATCACCGTGTGACAATTGCACATGGTGCTGACAGGCAGTCTTACAATCCTGGCTGCATAAACCACTTTTTCTGGCCCCAGGTGGTCTAGTCATTTCAACACCACAGACGGAAACAAATCACAGAATTTACCAGCTGACTGGTCAACTAGCCAACTAAAGTCATTAGCAAAGCCTATTAACTCACCTGTCGTTTCCACTCCAAGAACATTCAAACTTGTCAAATATACAGTCATTCTCATACAAGGAACAAAGCTTGCTTCTCAGGTATTCATGCACTTGGTATGTTTCTATTGGCTTAGAGTCCATCTGCAAATCCCACACTTTGACAGACAAGTAATCCCTAGATATCATGTAGCGACCACTATTACTAAATTTGACGTCCGATATACTGGAAATGATTTCAGAGAAAAAGCTTCGGGTTGTTGGATCCTCTGGCTCTTCAAACACTGAAGAGTAAACAAAATAAATGGATTTAGACTATATGAACAGCATGTCTTAAATCATACATATGGTAAATGATCTAAAATTTTGTCCATGACCAAGTTATTTTCGATGGTTCTGAGATCTCTGCTGATCTTAGAAATGTTGGATGAGGTTTGTTTGGGAGGCAGGATGACTGGAGAACTTCAGCCTTCACCACAAAAAGGAATATCTTAACACATTTACTTGCCTCTGCAAAGCATGATACTGGGTGAAATGTTTGGGTCATTTGCTGCACATATCAAAAGTTACCATGCTGAAATAAAACGCTTTAAACTCTGTTTCAAAATAAAAAACATACAAGTACATCACTGTTTCTGCTTCTCCTGACCAGAAACGGCCATCAAACTCCTTACAAGTTTATGAGTAGTTTGGCAGTGGTGATGAAATTAAGAGAAACATTTTAATTTTGATTAAGCCATAAGAAGAACCAATCATCCAAACATGTACCTCTACAAGTCGAACGCAATATCAGCAAATGGCTTCTTGTAATTACAATCGACAGTAATGCCCAAATGTGACATGCATACTTACATTTGGCATGACGATCACACAAGGCTTGAGCCCTCATGTCACACAAACGTATGGTCCCTTTGCTACTACTGTAGACAAAGTAATTACACTCATTGGGATGAAATTCTGCTGCAGTTATCACCTCTGTTAACTCTTCCATATTGGCTGGTTTTATATCAACAATATCTACAAAGCCATCAAGGAAAATGTCATGCTTAAGCCTTGCAACACACTAGTGCTACACACCAACCACTGGCAAATGATAACCAGGCTTACCTAAACAACACTTGGCCAAGCCAATAAAAATTGCTTTGTCAAATACCAAGGGCTCATTTTACCAACTTGATAAATATAATGCTCAGTGTGTTGGCCTTAAGTTTTAATGTGTTGGCCTCAATATAACACTTCTTGACAGGACACCCTGGGCATCCTACATCAGACATTCAGTTAAAGCGAGTGAGTGGTTGGGGTTTAACGTTGTACTTAAGAATTTTTCAGTCATATGACGACGAAGGAGACCTTAGAGTGACTCCTTTCCGGATTTCCCGCGCTCTTTCATCTAGTGCTACTTCATCAAGACGACTTAGCAAAGGCAAGTAAGCCATTATACTGATATGGGTCAAGCAGTTGTTGCACTTCCCCTTTATGCTAAATGCCAAGCGAGGAAGCTACAACTTCCTCTTTTAAAGTCTTTCGTGTGACCTGACCCAAGATCTCCCGCCCCTGAAGTGGATCAACTCAGCCACTGGGGCCGCTGACATTCAGTTAAAGCCTACGGATTTAACGGTATATATCCGAGTTGATAAACACCACGGCAAACTCTTCTTTCCAGTAATGTGTAACTTTTATGCTCCCTCCGTTTCTGTAGACTTGCAATCCGAATATTTACCACCCCATTCTTCCAGCATAGCTGATTACCCACAAGTCAGCAAGGTGTACAACACTTTGACCCTTCAAATACATCAATAACACAGCTGAGAGTTATTGTCAAGAATCGTTCCTCCTTGTGAAAACAAAACAAAATAGTACTGTAGGTAGTAGGTATCAAAGCCTTAGAAAGGATACTGAAACTTTGGTCTGTGACTTGTAGATGCCAAAGGTTGACCCTGAGGTCGTCAGCAGAGAGGTAGGTCTCCTGATCACTGTTCACAGAGATAGAATTGATGTGGTATGTGTGGGCATTGGCAAAGATCCTCCTTGGACTCGCCTCCACCATTAATTCCATGGGTTTAAAGATTGGTACCCTCAGTCCTGTCAAGGACATTGGGTCCCGTAGCACCCCAGAGTCATCCTTCAAGTTGTAACCTTCCGGTCGCTTGTCACGCTCTGTCACTTTCCACAGTTTTATGGTTTTGTCTGCAAGAACAACACAGCAAACTTGATCATATCTGCGTAATCCCTCCGTACACAACAGGGCACGTGAGAGCTTGCTTTATGCGAAACTAAATGTAACAAACCCTCTCCTCAAAATTCAAATTGAACAATCTTGATATCCCAATTATGTCATGTAGCTCCTATTCAAACAGATTTTCAGAAGTGAATGCTCAGGGATGTGATCCATCAGTTATGTACATCAAAAGACTTACCGTTTGTGGAGAGGAGGAAATGAGCTGGGTTAGAACGTTTAAGCCATCTGATCTTGTTAATTTTTTCCTCTATTTCTAAGCTTTTCAAATAGTCGAATTCGGGCTCATGGCTCTGGAAAGTGCTGTATACATTGAACTCCCCACGACAAGGGATTGTTGATTTGCCCTGAAAAAGACAAGGATATGGTAAGTGTCTTCAGTGTTCTGGAGACAAGAGATCAGAATATGTATGGAGCATGTAGGGCTATACAAAAAGATGTTATAAGAGAAATCATGATGCCGGAAGTCTATCCTAATGTGATGAAGGGTCACAAATGTTTTGACACACGAAGTCACTATTTATTCTTCATCGAATCTACAAAGAAGAATCTACATCAAAGGGGCAACGATTCCAAATCTGAAGCTGCTTATAATCACTGTTTTCTAATACTTACATGCATCAACCAAAGATTTCACTTTATTCCAAAATGTAACTGACCTGTTGGTGGAGCTCTAAACAGACACCGCAATACGTTTTACATGCCACTGTTAAAGAAGAGGCCTACTAAAAGTGACAATGTATTCATACTATGAGCCACTGAACCGTATAATTAATTGTACATATTGCTCTCTTGACATGAAGAATCATCATCATAAGACATTAATATACTCCTCACCCATTCTGTGTTAAACTACACAGCCATGTACATGTAGTCATGAGTTGACTTCACAAGCAGATCAACCTTAGATGTGAAATATGATCCGATTGGTCAACATGCTGCACAGGTCAGCACAGGTCAGCACAGCCTACAGGAATGCATGCAAAGCAGGTCTAGACTCCATAAACATTTATGTCTACCAAAATTTAGCTAAGTGAAGAATTGATTTCTAAAAAAACAAAAGAAATTTACTTGAACTTGCATTAGTAGATTTTTGAATCACTGAATGATAGCGATTAACACCATATTTGCAATATTTTAACCAGAATGTTGCAAAAACTTGCTAGAACCAGGAAACAATTATGTCTTGAAATGCTGAATGAAAATATCGAACATCAAAACAAAAGGAAAGAAGATGCTTTCAAAATCAACTAAAAACCAAAAATCATCCAAAATCCTTATTGACTACATATGTACATAGTTCTCATAATGAACATCCTAAAAAAATGTTCATGTATAGAAAAATGTACAGAAAAACAGGATATTCTGTTCACTGGTCCCACAAAGAGGATCTCAAGTTAGCTTGTCGAGAGGGCTGAGGGTCTACTCTTTTCAACCCACAGATCTCCAGTGACTGGCATGCAGCTTTTTGAGCAGTGCTATATTAGGAGACCAAACCATGAACTTCCTTTATGAAAATGTTCTGACAAAAGGCGTCACAAGAGACTAGTCACGTCTTGTCTTGTCTGCAGGTAACGGGGCTGAAGGCTAAGAGGACAGCACAATCAGCACGAAAACCCCTACACATTGATGTACCTGTTTGTATCATGGTGCCTTCACATTAGTAAGTAAAAGCACTCAAGTGTCTGACAGGATAAAATACTGTTATAAGAATACAACAGCAGAAATTGAAACATACACTGATTTATACCAGTTAATTGGGAAGCCAATATTCATTGGAAGCAGTTGCTAATACCTAAATGAACAAACAGATCTCGTGGCTCAATGATTTAGGGAAGCTTTCTAGATGTATGGCTTGTACAAATCATATTGGTGCAATAAATCCTGGTCTAATGTTGATCAACCCAAGCCAAAAGAAAATAAAAGACAGTGACAGACTTTAAAGCCACTTGGTCATGTCAACCTGTACAGGTTCACTGGCACTCAATGGGTTCAGCTACAAGACAAACTCCTACCTCTACCAGAGGCACTGATAGGAAATCAATAGCTTCATACTGCTTGCTTAAATGACTGCAACTTCCTGGTACAGGATTTTCTATTTTTACCCTTCTTTCACTTCACGTATGGCAAAAACCATTATCTCTTTTATAAGTGAAAACAGGCACCAGGACAGCGCTTAGCATGGTACTTTAACACAAGAATGCACCCCACAGTCCGCAGATGTCACTGTGGGAATATGAAGCGTAACAAGTGATGGCTCTAGGACAGCACAAATGGTGGAAGTTTTAAAGCACACGTGAGCTACTACAAAATGCCATGTAACAGAGAAATCAGGTTTGACTGTCACAATCAAATGTGTACTGTTCTCCACAATGCAAGGTAATCAAAGGCTAGATGTCTTTGTCCTTTACAGAACCAGGGGAAAAAGACTAAATGCATTAACAGGACGAAAACGCTACCTTGTCGCGCTGGAAAATGACAACACGTCCTCCTTTGTCACCTGTAGCCAGGAATTCTCCATCGTCACTGAACTCCACACAGGATATGATGTCCGCTGAAAAGACAAACAGTATGTCGTGAGGCAACTGCCTTTGTAAACTTTCAAAAAAACAAAACAAACAAAAGTCTTGCTGCAGGAAAACAAGCAGTCACTGCTACAGGAAAACATGTAGATACTGCTGCATGCAAACATGCAGTTACTGCTGCATGAAAACATGTAGATACTGCTGCATGAAAACATGTAGTTAGCGCTGCAGGAAAACATGTTGTTAGCGCTGCAGGAAAACATGTAGTTAGCGCTGCATGAAAACATGTAGTTACACATTAAGAGATCTGACTAAAATACCTCTGCTTCACATATCAGAGCTATTGTACCATTACTAACTCAAGTTATCTACCTTTTCAAGAAACCACAATGTAAGTCTGTGTATACACAGGGATTCATACATGTCAATCACCCCTGTTTTCGATGCTAAAATTCAGTTAAAAACTGAATGCTGCGGCTAAAAAAAAAAAAATAATCTCTATTTTTTTGGTACAAATACTCAAAATTTGGACAAAACAGAATTGCACTGGAAAATATACGCATAGCTTTGAGCGGTTGACTTCAATTGTCAGTGGTCAGGTTGAGTAAAGGAATCAAGCAGCATTGCTTCCCTATCTACAATGTTCAAAGACCGTCATCAGAGAAGTCTGTCAATGTCCTAGTCTGAGACCAAGTATCCCTTTAACATATGCTAATCACATAACCATCTGTCTTCAGCAACTTTCTGGCCTGTCCAGCAGAACCAGGTCAATCTGTATGGCTGTGCATTAAATCTGTGTTGACCTGCATAACTCAGTAGAAGTACAGAGCCTTGTGCAATGTCGTATTTACGATTCACTGATTCTCTGTATCAAAAAAAAAAACTACAGTGTACAGTGCTAAGTACTGTGTATAACAATATAAAGCTGGCACATGAATCGGTTTTACATTATTGATTACTGAATCCACTCTGAATTTACTACTGGCAATTTAAATTAGCTCAGTCATGAACGGGTGTATATATCTGTGGGACAAGTAATCATTGTGACAAACTGAAACTGATTCATGTAGGTGTCAAATTTTGTAGTAACAGACTCAAAAGGGAAGATTTCTGCATCAAACCTACATCAAAAAATGCCCACGAGTGCCCCTTTTTGAAGTTGGCATCAAACTGTAATATAACACTGTTTCCAGCTTGAGGCCCCCCACTTGAGCCCCCTGATTTGGCACCCAGAAACCTACTGTTTGGGACATCCCATATTAAGCAACAGGGTTAGTCAGGTATAAGGATAATTTTTCTCGATCCCCATCAAAAGGGTATTGGGGGATCATGTAATTGGCATCATTTCCCAAGCTGTCAGTGACAATCAACAACCCAATAATGCCAAGGAAACTTTCGTGGATAGAAAATGTATCTTTTTACGGACACATTGGATACATGAATACATACAGGGAAGTTCATATACAAGGACAAGGCTGATGCTTCACCCTCGTGCTTCATGTAACAAAACATGATCTTGATTCCCCTCTTCCTGAAGTATTAAGTGTTTTATAGGCAATGTCAATTACGCCAAAGCTAGTCAGTGATATGAGGTGAGGCTCCCATTGGGGCTTACATTCAACATAGCCAAGCACACAATGTACCTACTAAGGATTTTCTAGTGCTTCTTTATTAAAGATAATAACCAACAACTGAAAATGGATGGTTTACAACTGTTTTATTATATACATATACATGTATCTCTGATCAGGATAAGCCCTCTCTTTGTTTTCTAGGCCTATGTTGTTTATTTCTAATATAGTATTTGTTTCTTTTCTCACAAAGAACTGAACATGCAGGTTTTACAACACTTTACTTATAAACCTCTAGTCAGTCGGAGCAGGACAAGCCTTATCTCTATTTTGCACGTTTACTTTTGAATTGTTTGTTAGTTCCTTTCTTTCCTTTAATAAAAATCAACAACTGAACATGAAGCACCAAAGTTTAAAAATGTTTTATTAGTCAATGTATCTCTCTCATCGGGATAATGAACTTGTACCAGTACCAATAATAAAATCATGATCAGAACTGAACCTCAAATGAAATTAAACTTTCTTGATGTATATATTTCATATATGCTATAACGTTCACAGAATTACCACTCCCTACAGTGAAATTAAACTCAATACCAGGTTATTGTCAGTGTTTGAAATATAAATAAACTCAATATGACCAGAAAAAAAGAAAAAAATTAGGGTTTTCCATTGTAAAAATTTGGACTTCTATGAATTACTGATACATGGAAATACATGTACATGGAAACATGATTACGTGTTAACCATTAAATTACAGGGCTGCAAGGGGAAGCTGGTGCCACTTTCAAAACAAAGACAAAACTTTTTACAGTGGAATACTGACATTCAATAACCAACAATGTTAGGTACTCTGGAAAGGGAAGGTGCCAAAAAAACAGATGACAAGGTGCTTTCTGTTTGCTCATCCACCAAGATGGTACAAGACAACAGCATACCAGGGTTCGACAGCATGTATAACATTATCTGTCTGTAAAGTAATTGGCCAATTTATACTCAACAAGCCTGCAAATACGTGGCCAGACACTGTCTGGTACAAAAACGACCAATATCAGTTTTTTGATACTGGTCATTTTTTGCAGTAAAAATTCAGAGATCCATAAAAAGCTAAGACATTCACTTCTTTAACTGTCTATCTACTCATGATCATATTTCCATGAGCGTGTTTCAATAGGAACATTCAACTGTCAGCAGCACTGTTTTATTGATATTTTAGAGATATCATTGAGCTCACCTATCTACAATAAATTAAAAATGCTTATCAGGCCAATAGGTCTTTACAGTATTATACATGATCTAATTTCCATTACCTAGCCACTGCACATTCACACATGTTACTTGAGCTCATAACAATAATCTGGGCCATTACGCATTGAAGAGAGATGGTGTGTTAGCTTTCATTCATGATCCTTGTAGTAAGCAGTGTTTTATGCAGATAAAAACAAAACAGGGTCTAAACAAAGTTAATCTAAACAAAAAAAGTGTCTGTGACAAAGTGACATCACGGCCCTGTTTGAAGTTGTCCCCACATTATGCACGCTTAGTCGGTCAATGGTAAGATCTAGCAGCATCACATAGGCATAATACTGTGAAAGTGTCAAATCAGCAGAATCACATGAATTTCCCACACAGAGAGGAACTGAGAAGTTTATTTGGTTGTGGAGGAAAAGGCAAAGAAATCTACTACAGCAAAGATCTTATTATACATTTCTAGTTTTGTCTTTCTACGGTCTGCATTTAGTATCTCCCTGAAAACTTGAAAAAAAAAAAATTTCCAGCAAAAAATTTTAAATATCAGGCACGAAGTCACTGGTACCTGACACATTGTCAACGGTTAATCAACATGTCCCACTTGTACATCAAAATCACCAGAAAACAGGCTCTTTCACATCTCAGACAGGTACAAGCGAGCCTTTCATTTCATCATTCACATCACAAAAAGTAATCTCATATAAAACATGATAAAAGTCAATGCCAAGGCCTGGTTTTTCATTCAGTGTTACATTGCTGCCTGTGTCATTTTATTAACTTCAATCTATAGAATGTCGCAGGTAGCAACATTTCATGAAATAAACCATCAGGCGCATCTCTATTTATATCAAGAAAATTTCTTCGGACACCTTGCTTGCCAGTACATTTGATAAAAATAGAGAGTAGCACAAAACAAATATTGTACATTTGTGTTCTATATTACAACTAACTTACTGACAAATACTATCCAAAAAAAAAAACAATAGTCTGAGATTGCTCTAACGTTAGGTTTCGAAAAATACTGTTTGGCCAAGAATGGCCAAAACCAACTTCAGAGCATGCTTTAATTAGAAACCTAATGCAGTTACCTGCCCTTGTCAAATATGTCGAGGCTGTCAGTACACTGGGTCACTTTGATCATCACCAAGAAATCTCCACACCACATGGCTAAGGTGCTTGCAACAAATTGACAAGAGTGAAAAGACAAGGAACAGAAGTGTCTGCAAACTTCAAGCCAATGAGATATATTTGATGGGCAATTTTAGTTTTGAACGCCATTTCAAACTGCCACGGTAACTGTATCAGGTTCATAAGCGGAGCACGTTTTGGCGATAGTTTGTGGCCCCTAACGTCAGAACAATCTCAGAGCAAAGGGGGATAAAATGAACGTTCTGTATTACCTACCATACAACAATGCCGCAGATTGGTTATCTTGCAATTGTAATGGGCTCTGAACAGTCAGAATTCAGCATGTTGAACTTTAGCCTATGTTAAAGTCCCATTTGTTTTGCATTTATGGTGGATTAAATTATAAAACCCCTGCCAACAACCAGCTACACACATCTAATCGCTGTCATGTTGACAATGCAGTAGACGTCGAAATGTTATCCTCAGTTACTCAAAATGTGTGAAGTCAGTGTGAAAATACTGCAAATTACATTGACTGGTAATACAGAAGGACAACGATCAAACTGAACTCCGGGATACCGTACTATGCAGTGATCAGCTGTGCATACAGTATCTGTTCATGTTTCTTAATGAGTAAAAAGAGATCAACGCATTGTAATTGAGGAAACAGGTGCTAAAAACCGTCATGATAGGTAATCTTGGCAGGTTATCAATAAATACACGAGCACCAATTTCACTTCGAGATCAAAGTGGAACCAGTGATAAAATCCTGACACGGCAGAGAAAAATACATCTAAGCACAGAGGTGTGTAAATAAATTTGAATAATATTTTGAGATCAAACAGCGACACTAAACATGCCAGTCAATTTCATTTTTACCTTCAGTGACGTCTTCTTCGATGGTTCCCTTTACTTGTGAAAAACACCACTGTATCTCTCCGCCATTGCCTGAAAATACAGAAATTGGTACCATCTTACGGATATAAATGCTTATTACACTGGTTCAATACAGAGGACCAGCTCTAGTACACGCCTCAGATGTAGGGGGTATCCCTTCGATCTATACATCATATTTATCTTACCCGCCATTGCGTTGCACAAATATCCATCTTGACCGATAGCTGAATGCTCATTCAAGCTTTCATCTGACATTATGGCTTTAAATATCAGGTTAATTCCGTCAGATGACACAAGATAATACCGATCCTGGTCACCGACATTTGTTTCAAAATGGCGCACTATGGCTCAGAGAGACAAGGTAGCATGACGTCACTCTCTACATCCGCGGAACTCTGGGTAATTAGGTCAGGACATTGCTACTGTGTTTCGAGCAGGAGACAAAATGTGAATCAAAGCAAAACACAAACATTTAATCCACGTATCGCGACAGCATGAGAAATCAACGTCTATGCTAAGGGCAAAACAGAAATAACGTGATGTACTACTACATGTAACGTGTCCTCGACTCCAGCCTTTGAATACTAATGGTCTGTCGCATGTTTAAAGCCAACTCTCATGACTATATAGCCTAATGAATTAGTTTTATTTATCTATTTGAATTGTCTATTACACCGGACTCACTTATTTTCACTTAATATTACACTTATTCGACGGTGGCCAGCATTGTGATGGGAGGACACCCAGCAGAGCCCGGGGGAAACTCACGACCATCCGCAAGTTGCTGAGAGACCTTCCCATGTCTAATGAATTAGGCTCACGTTGCGTGCTGAGGATAGTATCTCCACTGTTGCCCTTTGCACTATGCTTCACTCCTGACTATGTTGCACTCCTGCATGACTATGCTGCACTCTTGCATGACTATGCTGCACTCTTGCATGACTATGCTGCACTCCTGACTCCTGACTATGTAGACCTAATGCCACACCACTTTCAGCAGTTAATTAAAGGTTTGCAAAACTTCCAAAGCTTCAATCCGAGACCAAGAGAAAAATTCATGCATGAACCAAACTGCCACCGTTTTCAAAGAGACAGACAGAAATTCTTAGAAACATTTCAAACCATTATGAAACTAGTTTTTCCTTTTCACAATGACCGAGAACAATAAGTTAATACTGACGTACGCAAAAAAATAGTTACTAGGCAATGCTCAAATTTGATGTAGGCCTTTGTAATGAGCACCCTGGCACGATATACCCCATAATGACTACTTACGTTGAATGTTCATACAGATAGTTTAACTACAGATTCAGTAGACCTTTACATCATGTAAATAGATGACTAACTAGAACACATATTCCTGTTTACCTGTGATTTAGTTAGCCTACTTATTACAAGTATCTTAAAGAATTCACACTTTAAATTTTGTTTTGCCGCGGGTCGTAATTAAGATGAACAGATTATAGACATGTACACAGGTAGCATCCTTATGCTCATTTCATTTCAAACATCCAAGCAAAAAATATACGCCAGGTTATTAAGTCTTAATTCCAATACATCTCAACCGAAAGCTATTAACAGTTGAACCTTGAAAATTGTCACACCAAAAGCCAAGTCTCGATGACTAAATACTCTACAAAAATGTTAATGTTGCATCTGAAAAAAGAAAGAAAGAAAAAAAAATGATTATCGCTAATCAGTGACAGACATTGTTCAACCAGATACGCACATAGGCAATCTACAGTCATATCGCTAATCAGTGACAGACATTGTTCAACCAGATACGCACATAGGCAGTTTGCAGTCATATCGCTAATCAGTGACAGACATTGTTCAACCAGATACGCACATAGGCAATCTACAGTCATATCGTTAATCAGTGACAGATATTGTTCAACCAGATACGCACATAGGCAGCCCGCAGTCATATCGTTAATCAGTGACAGACATTGTTCTCCTGGATACGCACATAGGCAGTCTACAGTCATATCGTTAATCAGTGACAGACATTGTTCTCCTGGATACGCACATAGGCAGTCTACAGTCATATCGTTAATCAGTGACAGACATTGTTCAACCAGATACGCACATAGGCAGCCTGCAGTCATATCGTTAATCAGTGACAGACATTGTTCTCCTGGATACGCACATAGGCAGTCTGCAATCATATTGTTTATCAGTGATAGACATTGTTCTATCGGACACGCACATAGGCAGTCTGCAGTCATATCGTTAATCAGTGACAGACACTGTTCAACCAGATACGCACATAGGCAGCCTGCAGTCATATCGTTAATCAGTGACAGACATTGTTCTCCTGGATACGCACATAGGCAGTCTACAGTCATATCGTTAATCACTGACAGACATTGTTCAACCAGATACGCACATAGGCAGCCTGCAGTCATATCGTTAATCAGTGACAGACATTGTTCTCCTGGATACGCACATAGGCAGTCTGCAGTCATATTGTTTATCAGTGATAGACATTGTTCTATCGGATACGCACATAGGCAGTCTGCAGTCATATCGTTAATCAGTGACAGACACTGTTCAACCAGATACGCACATAGGCAGCCTGCAGTCATATCGTTAATCAGTGACAGACATTGTTCTCCTGGATATGCAGGCTCATACATGTATTATTGTTACTTGCTCTTCAGTGTAGCCACAGATACATTGGGTACTATAATATCTTCATTTATATACAAATGATACACATACTGTCAAAATGTATTTGCATTAATTACTTTTGAATCTATATGTACCTATACACTGTAACCTAGATACATTAAGATATAATAAACCACTTTGGGTTTCCGTTCCCGCCAAATTTGTAATCAAAATAAATGGGTTTGCGCACATATAGGTTCGCAGACACATGTCGATAAAATAAGAAATTATATTTATCACCGGTAGTATTTATCTCACCTCGATCACCTCCCAGGTTACAGACTGAATGGATTAAATATGTTCAATGTTGAATAGTGTGTAACCACTGGGAGTATTCATGCCAATGAGCGGAAATAGTGTTTATAGTCATCATGGATGCACTGTCTCAGCAAACATGACAAGAACTGCATGTTTATGGTTATGGACGCTGATTGTCTCTTCATGGTAATGGGCGCCGTCTCTCTGTACATGGTAATGGGCACTGTGTCTCTGTTCATGGAAAGGGGCGCCGTCTCCTTGTTCACGGTAATGGGCACTGTTTCTCTGTACATGGAAAGGGGCGCCGTCTCTCTGTTCATGGTAATGGACACTGTCTCTCTGTTTATGATATGGGCGCTGTCTCTCTCTTCATGGTAATGGGCGCCGTCTCCCTGTTCATGATAATGGGCACTGTCTCTCTGTTCATGGAAAGGGGCGCCGCCTCCCTGTTTACGGTAATGGGCACTGTCTCTCTGTTTATGGTAATGGGCACTGTCTCTCTGTTCATTGAAATGGGCACCGTCTCTCAGTTCATGGAAATGAGGACTGTCTCTCGGCTCATGGTAATGGACGTCGTCTATCTGTTCATGGAAAGGGGCACCGTCTCCCTATTCATGGTAATGGGTACTGTCTCTCTGTTCATAGAAATGGGCACTGTCTCTCTGTTCATGGTAATGGTCACTATGTCTCTGTACATGGAAAGGGGCGCCGTCTCTCTGTTCATGCTAATGGGAACTGTCTCTCTGTTTATGGAAAGAGGCACCGTCTCTCTGTTCATGGAAATGGGCACTGTCTCTCTGTTTATGGGAATGGGCGCTGTCTTTCGGTTCATGGTAATGCTCACTGTCTCTCTGTTCATGGAAATGAGCACTGTCTCTCGGTTCATGGTAATGGTCTCTGTCTGTACATGAAAAGGGACGCTGTCTCTCTGTTCATGATGATGGGCACTGTCTCTCTGTTCATGGAAATGGGCACTGTCTCTCGGTTCATGGAAATGGGCACTGTCTCTCGGTTCATCGTAACGGACGTCGATTGTCTATTCATGGAAATGGGCACTCTCTCTCGGTTCATGGTAATGGGCAATGTCTCTCTGTTCATGGAAATGTCTCTCGGTTCATGGTAATGGTCACTGTCTGTACATGAAAAGGGGCGCTGTCTCTATCTTCATGATAATGGGCACTGTCTCTCTGTTCAAGGAAATGGGCACTGTCTATCGGTTCATCGTAACGGACGTCGACTGTCTATTCATGGAAACGGGCACTGTCTCTCGGTTCATGGTAAAGATCACTGTTTCTCGGTTCATGGTAATGGCCACTGTATCTCGGATCATGGTAATGGGCGCCGTCTATCTATTCATGGAAAGAGGCATTGTCTCTCTGTTTATGGGAATGGGCACTGTCTCTCGGTTCATGGTAATGCTCACTGTCTCTAGGTACATGGTAATGGGCACTGTCTCTCGGCTCATGGTAATGGACGCCGTTTATCTGTTCGTCGAAAGGGGCACCGTCTCTCTGTTCGTGGAAATGGACGACATGTATCTGTTCATTGAAATGGGTGCCATCTCTTTATTCATGATAACAGGCACTGTCTCTATGTTCCTGGAGATGGGCAATGTTCATGGAAAGGAGCGCCATCTCTCCGTTCAGCAGCAGCAGCAGCAGTCTCCACTGTTAATGCTTTGAACTAATTGTGGCTTAATATTTTTCAATAAATAACTTCTGAGATATCTATTACTGTACTCTTCACGCAATATTCAAACAAAAAGCTAATGTAATATTCGCCATTTAACTAAGGTTGCATGCACTTGAATATCTCTTATACACAAAAGCATATTGACTTATGTACCTTTGTCAAAGGATGAGTTTATAAATTTACAACACATGTAGTTATATCAATCTACGGGAGCGGCTTACAATCGTACTAAGAAACGGACAGCGAAGACCTGTTCAGCAAAAATCCAATTCACTGGATTAGAGCAGTCGCTCGATATGTCTCACCCCTTACTCCCCAAACAACATTATTGTTTCGTTCTCGCTACAGATGTACGGAGAAGGCCAGAATGATATTATTTATCTTTTTGCATTGTCGTTTATAACGCCATATGCGAGAAGTTTTCGTTTACACGATGGAAGCAGTTTTTATGGGTGGAGAAAAATGAAGCTGGGAGAGCCGGAAGCTTGTAAACCATCGTCCTGTGGCGAGTTACAATTTGGAATTTTCACCTCATATATCACAGGTGGAAAGTAAGCAGTTTCCGTCCTGTGGCGAGTTACACTTTGGAATTTTCACCTCATATATCACAGGTGGAAAGTAAGCAGTTTCCGTAATGTGGCGAGTTACACTTTAGAATTTTCACGTCAAATATCACAGGTGGAAAGTAAGCAGTTTCCGTCCTGTGGCGAGTTACACTTTGGAATTTTCACGTCATATATCACAGGTGGAAAGTAAGCAGTTTCCGTAATGTGGCGAGTTACACTTTAGAATTTTCACGTCATATATCACAGGTGGAAAGTAAGCAGTTTCCGTCCTGTGGCGAGTTATACTTTGGAATTTTCACCTCATATGTCACACTGGTGGAAAGTAAGCAGTTTCCGTCCTGTGGCGAGATATACTTTGGAATTTTCACGCCATATGTCACATTGGTGGAAAGTAAGCAGTTTCCGTCCTGTGGCGAGTTATACTTTGGAATTTTCACCTCATATATCACAGGTGAGAAGTAAGCAGTTTCCGTCCTGTGGCGAGTTATACTTTGGAATTTTCACCCCATATGTCACAGGTGAGAAGTAAGCAGTTTCTGTCCTGTGGCGAGTTATACTTTGGAATTTTCACGTCATATATCACAGGTGAGAAGTAAGCAATTTCCGTCCTGTGGCGAGATATACTTTGGAATTTTCACGTCATATATCACAGGTGGAAAGTAAGCAGTTTCCGTCCTGTGGCGAGATATACTTTGGAATTTTCACGTCATATATCACAGGTGGAAAGTAAGCAGTTTCCGTCCTGTGGCGAGTTATACTTTGGAATTTTCACCTCATATATCACAGTTGAGAAGTAAGCAATTTCCGTCCTGTGGCGAGTTATACTTTGGAATTTTCACCTCATATGTCACACCGGTGGAAAGTAAGCAGTTTCTGTCCTGTGGCGAGTTATACTTTGGAATTTTCACGTCATATATCACAGGTGAGATGTAAGCAATTTCCGTCCTGTGGCGAGTTATACTTTGGAATTTTCACGTCATATATCACAGGTGGAAAGTAAGCAGTTTCCGTCCTGTGGCGAGTTACACTTTGGAATTTTCACGTCATATGTCACACTGGTGGAAAGTAAGCAGTTTCTGTCCTGTGGCGAGTTACACTTTAGAATTTTCACCTCATATATCACAGGTGAGAAGTAAGCAGTTTCCGTCCTGTAGCGAGTTATACTTTGGAATTTTCACCTCATATGTCACATTGGTGGAAAGTAAGCAGTTTCTGTCCTGTGGCGAGTTATATTTTGGAATTTTCACCTCATATGTCACAGGTGGAAAGTAAGCAGTTTCCGTCCTGTGGCGAGTTATACTTTGGAATTTTCACGTCATATATCACAGGTGGAAAGTAAGCAGTTTCCGTCCTGTGGCGAGTCATACTTTGGAAATTTCACGTCATATATCACAGGTGGAAAGTAAGCAGCTTCTGTCCTGTGGCGAGTTATACTTTGGAATTTTCACCTCATATATCACAGGTGGAAAGTAAGCAGTTTCCGCCCTGTGGCGAGTTATACCTTTGGAATTTTCACGTCATATATCACAGTGGAAAGTAAGCAGTTTCCGTCCTGTGGAGAGTTATACTTTGGAATTTTCACCTCATATATCACAGGTGGAAAGTAAGCAGTTTCCGTCCTGTGGCGAGTTATACTTTGGAATTTTCACCTCATATGTCACACTGGTGGAAAGTAAGCAGTTTCCGTCCTGTGGCGAGTTACACTTTGAAACTTTCCTGTTGCAGAACAGGACTGAACTGAGGTCTCGGGTGGTGTGGTATGGTGACGTCAGCTGGGAGCTCTAGACATGTCAACCTGTCCACCTGCATGTATGCTTGTCAAAATGATAACGCCAAGCGAGAATTGCGCCAAACTGGCCCGGAACCAAGTATGCAGCTTGTCTACATACCATTAATAACAATCTGGAATACGTAGGCTATGTTCTACTCACGATTTCTGACTGTCGCCCTAAGAGAGCACTCCTCCGAGGCAATAAAGGCTTTAGAAGGTAGTACCTGTTACGCAAAATTAATATAATGCGTGAGCTAGATTTTCTACTTACATTTCGCCTCTATTTGACCCCATGTAGACAAAGAAGGTATTAAGACTTTACGTGCTTCTACTTGTGTTGTAAGTACCAAGGTGACACATTACAGCTCAAGCATTAAATAATTTCATCTTTAACAAAGAGACCCCCTCTCCCACTCTTCCGTTAAATATGTTCTGTTAAAAAGATGTTCGAATTGTATACCTGCAAACAATCTTCGTTTAACTCCGTATCCTGAAGGATGACGGATTGCATTTCCGTCGATCTAACCGAGTAATCCGTTCCCGAACACGGTATAATTCATTAGTAGGAAGGTTTTAATCCGTCAGAGGGACGAAAAGTAACCCGTCATCCGTCAGGATATGGATATAAACGAAGATTGTTTGCTGGTATACAATTCGAGGATCATTTTCAAGCGAAGCATTAAGCGATTCTACCATCGAGTTTTCAATAAAAAGTTTAAAAAGTTAAAATATTCGTCAAAATATTACCAGCAATAAACCCTTATCCATGACAACTTCATGACTTAGGGTCGTGAGTTTCCCTCGGGCTCTGCCCGGTTTGCTCTCACCATAATGCTGGCCACCGTCGCATAAGTGAAGTATTCTTGAGTACGGCGTAAAACATCAATCAAATAAAGAAATAAATAAATAAAATTTACGACATAGTATGGTGTTTAAAGTCAACTAGATATGACCTTTATGCACTTCACTTTAAACATCTCCCTTGCAATACCTTTGATTTGTACTGCTCGCTTTAGCATTTCAACGGTGACCACAATGACAAAACCCCTACTGGGACTGAAATCCTATAGATATCTTAGAAAACCATTGTGAAGACAAGAAGCAGCTTGTTAAAGTAAACATAGGCCGTTGGGTCTCGCAAAGAATTGTATCAATAGTGGACTAAATTTTCTTTAGATCTATGTTAAAACATTGAATACAGACTTGTGATTTTAACCATGGTGACATGATTAATAACATATGACTATACCTGACTGCGGCTGGACAGCCCCAGTGTTGTCATCTGCTGTTTCACTAAAACATCACACATGACACCTCTCCTTGTCACAGCGTTGGCCTACTGTCATATATATTATATAATGTCGGACAGATAGTGACCTTGTGCTCTCTCCAGAATGAAGTACAAAATGTGTCTGGGACAAACACACATATCCATACCTCAGTATATAGACCTGTTGTTTAATTATTTACCTTATATGGAAAATGATAGGAAAATTGAATCTGTAACATTTACCCAACTTTTGCAATCTGGGGCATTTCAACAAAGGCATTAACTACTTAATAATTTACAGACAACCATTACATATACAGTAAGGCTAGTCTGAACATTTATTTATTGATTGATTTAACTGGTGTTTTACGCCGAACTCAAGAATATTTCACTCATATGACGGCGGATAGCATTATGGTGGGAGGAAACGCCGGTCAGCATTATGGTGGGAGGAAAATTTTGAACATTTATTACCAGATCAAATTTGTTTAGATAGCCGCTGTGTCACAAGAATGTATTCAATGTAAAGTTTGTTTCCACCAGTAAGAAAACTCAATAATGGATCTAAACTTCAGAAGAAAATACAGTATGAATTGCACACAAGCCTAGACACATGGGAACAATCGATAGTCATATATAGGAAGCTGAGGGGTACACAACATCATGGTAACTGTAATGGGTAACCTACTCAGGACACCTGTGGCACACTGTGAGTCCATGTCGCGCATGTAGGAGGTCAAGAAGTGCTTGGCGTTGAGCGGTGGAAGAGGAAATTATATATTTGGAGCCTCTCCGTCTAGGATAAATCATGGTGATTGAATTACAAGACTCCGACTTTGGAAAAATGTTCGTTAAAAATCATTCAGTTCTCAGACCTATATATATATATATATATATATATATATATATATATATATATATATATATATATATATACATATTTATATATATATATATATATATATATATATATATATATATATATATATATATATATATATATATATATTTGTATATATATATTTGTATATATATATATATAAAATAAAGTTTCAGAAAATTGGAAAGATTGGTTTACTCGAAAACTTGTCAATATTTTAGCATATGTGTGACCTTTCAGTGACCTTAACCTTCAACCTCAATATCGAAAAGCATGAAACAAATTATGCAGGCCTATGACACATACACTATCTCAGCTAAAAGCTAGAAAACTAAGAAAATTTTAATAAAGAATTTTTCCTCTTATAGTTTAAGCCTCAAGTATGACGACCTTCGGACCAAAAGTCTTGGCGTAGAGATGATTTGCATGCGCATACCACGTTTCATAAAAGTTGAAATAACGGTTTAGTCGGAAACTTGTTAACAATATTTTTAGCACATGTGTGAACCTTTATGTGACCTTTCCGTGACCTTGACCTTCAACCTCAACACTGAAAAGCATGAAACAAATTCTCCAGGTCGGTGATACGCGCACTACCTCAGTGAAAGGTAGAAAACTGAGAAAATTTTTAAAAAACATTTCTCAAATAGTTGACCTCTGCATGACCTTGACCTTCGGACCAAAAGTCATTCAGTTGGTAACCATGGTACAAACATGATATATACATGTCATGAAAGCTGTTGGGGAGAACATAGTGCTGCATACCAAGGCTGTCCCGCCTATAAAGAGGCGAGCAAAGCGCAATTCCTAAAAGCAACTGAAACTGTGTCGTATGAAGCTGGACTGAAAACTGTCCGTGGCAATCGGGTTAATCAAGTTCAAGCTACCCTCCCCGCCAATGGTCAACACCCACAGCCCGTGCAAGCAGTGGAATTGCCCATGCCTCAAAGTCATGAATGAAACCCACCCACCAAGACCGACGCCCCAAATGTGTTCTGTTGAAAGTCAAACAGAAAACAATGAGAGTGTACAGATCGATAGTCTTGCGCCTGATGAACTCACGAACATGGTTGCTTTCTTCACCGAGATTTTGTTTCATTGTTCTAAAATACCTAAGAATTCTGACATAATCAAATATCTTGCGGAGTGTGCTCAGCGTCACCTTGGCACGAATATAATTGACTCCGCTGAGTTAATGAATATGTTAAAGTACAGAAAAAAGCTCGAAATAATGGATTACAAGGTACGAGTTCAACATCTTCTGTTAGGTCTTCTTTGTATAATTATGGGTTTCAATCTCCTTCATCAGAATATACAGTTCTAATACTCACATAGTCAAGGACTTCATTTTTTTCTGTCATCGCTTGCAGATAAACCAGATGTTTTCTGCTTACAGGAGACGTTTTTAAAGCCCCATCTAGACTTCACATACCCTGGCTATGGAATATTCCGTGCTGATAGAGTCAATCGTGCTGGAGGAGGATTGGTAACGTTTATAAGGAATTCTTTGTCTTTTACAGAAGTTGTGCTACCTAATCTGCAGTCAACTGAATGTCAGTGTTACAAAATCCCATTGTGTGATGAACGTTTTGTGAACATTGTAAATCTTCTGCCTTCACTTGGAACGTTGACAATGTCTCCCTTTGCGAGAGCGATCATTATCCGATAGTGATTAACTCTGGTTTGTTACCGCATTGCAACTCTGGAGTAGGCCTACCTAAATGGAAACTGAAGGAGGCAGACTGGTACATATATCGTAAGGAATGTGAGATGAGCTTTTCTGAAACTACTTTTGACAATAATATTGATACTTTTAATTCAAACGTTGTTGATGCCATCAACTTTGCAGCTGAGAAATCTATTCCTCAGTCGAAGCCTAATCTAGGAAAGACACCAGTCCCATGGTGGAGCGAGGAATGCAGCTTTAAGGGACAGAAAACGGACAAAGAATAGGGCATGTCGTACGCGTCTCTGTGAAGATATCATTGAATATAAACGTTGCAAGGCTGTTACACAGCGTGTTATTAAGCAAATACAGAAAGCCCATTGGCGTAAATATTGCTCAAATCTCACCAATCGCACTCCTCTTAAGAGCGTGTGGTCCCAGATGAAAGCAGTCAGCGGAAATCGTAAGCACTCAACTATTCCTATAATGAATACAGATACGACAGGCTCCGTTACAGACAACGAAAAATGCAATGTTTTAGCAGATAACGTTGCATATGTATCAAGTTCAGATAACTACGATCCGGAATTTCTGGAACACAAGGAAAGCATGGAAAACTCCAATTCTTTTGAGAATGTATTATTCGATGATTTGGCAATAAATGAAGAGTTTCCACTCCCTGAGTTAAGACAAGTTCTTTCAGCTAAGAAGGACTCTTCTCCCGGAGAAGACAATATAAGTTACTCAGTGATTATGAACTTGCCAGATAAATGTTTGAACGTTTTGTTAGTTCTGTACAATTCTGTGTGGAATAAAAAGTATCTCCCCTTAGCATGGAAGAGGTCAACAGTAGTTCCAATTGCCAAACCTGAAAAAAAAAACGCATCGCTTCCATCGTCATACCGACCAATTGCACTAACGTCTTGTCTTTGTAAAGTCATGGAGACTATGGCGAATTCCAGGTTGGTTTGGTTTCTGACTAAAAACAACATTTATTCGCCCACCCAAAGCGAATTTCGAGCTAACAGAAGCACCACTGATCATATTGTAACACTTGAGTCAACTATTCTTAGATCCTTGGCCAATAAAGAGTCCATCTTTGCAGTTTTCTTGGACATCCAGAGAGCTTATGATATGCTATGGAAACATCTTGGATGAAGATGAGAGACCTTGGTATTGGTGGTAACTTCTTTGGTTGGGTCTGACCGGCTAATTCAGGTACGTATTGACAAAACCTGTTCCCGTTCTGTTCTTGTTGAAATCGGCCTGCCCCAGGGAAGCGTAATAGCGCCGACTCTCTTTAACATCGCCATAAATGACCTCCCTGAAGTGTTGAATCCTAATTTAAGCCATTGGCTATTTGCAGGCCATAAAGCCGTATGGTCCAAGGAATATTCTGCTTGCTAGAAAGTACATACAAGAAGGTTTGGATGCTATCTCTGCCTGGAGTAAAGCATAGGGGTTCAAGTTTTCAACAGCTAAGACAGAAGCCGTAATTTTCACAAACAGGAGGTGACTACCTTCCATGTCGGTGTATCTGAATGATAGTGAGGTTAAGATTGTACAATAATTTCGCTATTTGGGTGTTTTGTTTGACTCTAAACTTACTTGGGATGCTCATGTAAATTCCATTGTAGCAAAATGTAAGAAAGCTCTCAATCTGATGAGAGCTGTATCTGGGAAATGTTGGGGCGCTGACAGTTATATTGTCTATTGTCCACGGTTAGATTATGGATGTGAAGCCTACGATTCTGTCTGTGCTTCATTTAAAGCTAAGCTTGACAGTATTCAATGTTCAGCGCTCTGTATTGCAACAGGTACGCTGAAAACAACTCCCTTAAACATATTTCAACATATATGTGATGGATGGCCTCTTTTTGTTCGAAGACAGATTCGATCACTGCAATTTGGATGGCTTCACATGGGAACTCACCAACTGACATTTTCAGACCATCCTATTTTGATATTTTGTTTGAAGGTATGAGCAGAAAAAGAGAGCCCTTTAGTGTACGAGCGAAATGTATGTACGACACAATGCAGATCGCCGGCATTCAAATCTGGTACAATTTTATTCCTGCGTTTCCTCCTGAAGTTACGTCTACCGAATATTTCACAAGCGTTACACAGAGAAGTGAAAAAGCCAGATAACTTAGAGTTTGTCTCCCTTTTCTCTAGGGACTATATTGCCAGAACTTGAAGCCACTATCTACAGGTTTTTACAGATGCGTCAAAGTGCCCGGATACTGACAAAACCGGCTGTGCTTTTTGTGTCCCAGAAATTCACCATAGTAAGGCGTTTAGACTTACGGATGCAGTATCGGCATTAACTCCTGAATTGACTGGGATTCTTTGCGCACTGCATTTTTTACAAGATTTTAAGCCAGCAAGAGCCGTTATCTTCACGGATTCTCTAAGTGTGATACTTGCTTTACAGAATTTTACGCCCATGATAGGCTCTCCAATCATTTTTGATATACTACATTTATGTACCTGTTTATTCGACCAAGGTGAGGAAATCTGTTTTGAGTGGGTCCCCGGCCATTCTAGTATTGCGGGTAATGAATCGGCGGACAAACTAGCGAAACAACGCTGTCTCATTTACACATTGCTCAACATGTATCTGTGTCTGTTTCGGAAGCAATGTATATATTTAAGCGGAATTTTATTTCAATTTGGCAGGAAGACCAGGACACCTCCACTGAAGGGAGATATTTTTATAATTTTAATAACAGTGTTTCTGATTCTCATCTTGTTAGTCTTTCTTCCAGGCGAGCAGAAATCCTATGCAACAGATTGAGGACAGAGCACATTCAAACGAATTTTTATTTAAACAGATTTCATTTACATGATACGGGTGTTTGTGATCATTGCCAGGTTGAGGAAACAACTGAGCTTAGGTTGTTCTGATGCCCACAACATATTCTCCAGAGACATCGCTTTCATGTGGAACTACCCTGTGCTGGCTTTACAGACCCCACTCAGACAATGTTTTAAGGCCTGCAAGAAGTCTGGTAGAGTCTTCGAAGCTACAGTAAGGTCCCTGCTTCCATGTGCTAGGAGAAAAGTTAGAGTACAGTACATTCTCATCTCTATGTTATAATGCATTAATGTGAACACTACTTGGTTTCAGCACTGATCGTGGCGTGCATCATTCATTAGAATGGAAACACCATTAAACAAACTACCACCACCACCACCGCACATGAGGGACCTTTACGTGACCTTGACCTTTAACCTCAACATTGAAAAGCATGAAACAAATTCTCCAGATCTGTGATACGTACACTATCTCAGTGAAATGCTAGATAACACAGGAAATTTTAACTTGTTGACAACGTTTTTAGGACATGCGTTTCAGTGACCTTGATCCTTTGGCCTCAGTATAATTCGCGCGCGTTCCATCCATTCATTGTCCCATACTCCAGTGTCGTCCGCCTTTCAACGCGAGCACGATTTTCCCACCAGATTATCTCTTATCCCAGGTACATTACATGTACTAATATTGTGCTCACCAGTATATAGGGTAGGCCTGATTAGTGCAGGCACCAACCACATGTATGGAGCAAGTGCGTGAGCCTTAGGTCTTTATATAGCACATTACATTTGGGGTTATTGATTGCAGGTAATAAAGTGACTGACCAGCTGACGTCGTGTGTATAGGCCAGCTGTTATATACATATACACACTGACTCGTGCATCACACGCTATGGCGTGGGCTGCTTCCCATATTGTACCTATCATTTATGTCACACCAATTGTATTCAGTGCGAAAGACTAAAGGCAAAACGATGTTAAAATATCTTTTAAAAATCATAATAAAAAACCGTTGTGTATTAAATATGAATTCCGCTTTTTATCTAGTCGATGCCTAATACTGATAGTTTTTATCTCTGTTGTACTCAGCGATCAATGGCTATCGGGATTTCGTACTACAGAACGCATATCCAAGACAAAAACTAATTCCTGTTGATATTTAAGCTATACAGAGTAATGTTTTCAGTTGTACAGGTGGTGAATACATGTTAGGGCGGGCTACGACAGTTGAGAGCTGGCCATGCATGTGACTAGTAAGATAACGGCTCAGTACACTAATGTAGTATGGCAATGACTGGACACTTTCCGAGGGCTTGGATTAGCGCAGCTAGCGAGAACAGCCACCAAGTAAAGTCTGTTTCTTGACAGGAGATCTGACTTACCTTTGTCCTTAGCATGGGGGTGAAACATGTTACCCAACCGCGTAGTAAGCTTGACTGGCCTCAGTATAGTCACCATGACTGTCTCAAGCCGTGTTCTCCACGCAACAAGCCTGGGGTCAGCCGCCCAGCTAAATTCAACAGGTAGCCTGCCAGGTGTAAACTATCCGGCAGTATCTGGCAGGGACACCGTATCACCATTTGTTTACACAGGTACTTGTGTTTACGTGGCCTGCCAGTCACTCCAACACCGTGAGTTTTTTGTTTCAGTCTAGCTAGCCAATACAAAGCGAGACCTGACCCTGTGACAGCTCGATCCCTTTTGCTTATATACCTTTAACTGTTAAGCTAAAACAAGAAAACATGACATGGTCAGTGACACTCTTCTGTCCAGACTGACGAGCGTAAAGACCGCAGGCAGTGCAAAACAGACGTCCATACGGCCGTTAGCCAGTTACGTAATCGCTGATATATATATAGTCCCCCACTCTGGCTTCCCGTGACCCCCGGGAAACAGTGCGACGCGGTCAGATATGGGTCAGTATGACCACAGAAAACACTGTCATGAGAGGGTGAGAGATTTTTCCCATCTGACAAGTCAGCCTACTCCGTCAGTTGTATCTGTTCATTCTGATGGCAAACTACGTCGCAGAAACCTAATTAACAGGTGAAAAAGGTCCACGGTGAATGGAGGTGTATATTTCAGGGGGCGGCCTTCTGGAGCTGCAAACCTCACCTCCTCGGTTTGCCCTTTTGATATGGTAACGATTCAGGGTTGTCCCAGCAAGTAAAGAGGTTTAGCGGTCCTGTGATTACAACTGAAGTCGTGGGCCATACGCTATGGTTACTAACAGCTAAGATGACATGTTGACAGATTAAACACGTGACAGGGGTACCGCAAGGTTTGCGCTAAGTCCAGAAACATACTATCCCCTATCAGATAACTAAAAGGAGGCTCTCTAAGGGCTTTGTATACAGGGACTTTTCGCTGAAGTGATCTGCAAGTCATATGCACTGCACACAGGTGTGGTGTATGGAGTTACGTCAGATATGATACGTGTGCATCACTGTCGTATGGCCGTCTTTCATAACATGTTGTACCTGACTTTGTCACCCTCATATTCGCTGGCCATATTGCCGCTACCCTCATATTTCGTTCTGAACTTATATAGCCTGGAAAAATAAGCCGATCTCTACTTTCTTATGCTTCAGTGAAACATTTCTCATCAACAAGAAAGTTAACAATTAAGAATATAACTGAGCAAACAAATAAGTAAGTCGATAAATGAATCAATACCATTAAAACCATCAAGGGCGTATAGGTGAATAATTTAAGTAACAAAAGTCGACGGTGACAGAACGGAACTTTCTGCTGATTACACTGTGAAATCAAGTGTGAATGGAAAATACCATACACCACCTAGATTATGGACTTGAAAGATGATACAGGCACATTTCATTTACATTTTTAGTGCGGAGATGGCGTAAGATGCTCACAGTTAATTAAATCTTAATTTAAAAGTACGTTTTAAAATCAAGTGCAGTATATATGAAAATATCTTTGGTGAGAACGTCAGCATGACCTGTGTTGTTGCCTTTTCAATGAAAAAGAAACTGCCTGGAAGTAAAATTAAACAGTAGCTGAGAGTGTGTCGTGTTTTCCTTGTGGATTAGGCCAAAACACAAGAGCACTCTCAAAATCTCTCAAAATTCCTTAGATGATACGCTTCTGTCAGAATGTCAGGTTTGTATCAAATACTGGGTTCTCTTTCCTTGAAAGGGAAGGAATCTATTGTCTGTTCACCATCCTTATGCAGGGTCTAATTTTAGTGCATTTCGGCTACAATTAAGGCTGGTACAGTGTTTTATTTCCAATTATCAGCATAAATTGCAGACCGAATATTGCTTATCTTATAACAACATATGTCCTCATTTGGACAAAACAATGTTTACATCGCGCTTCTCTATAACGCATACTACTATATATATATATATATATATATATATATATATATATATATATATATATATATATATATATATATATATATATATATTCGAATTTGATGATGATTCGAATTTGATGATGATTCGAAATTTAATAATTTCTGCGTATTCATACGAGAACAAGAATAGGTCAGTCAAAAGAATGGGAGGGGCGCAATTTGTACCCATCGTAATACCTGTACACTGTTGATATATATGATTTCTCCGAATATCACATAAATGCTATTACTGAGATATTCAAGCAACTCGATAAACAACGAAATATTTCATGATACTGTGTACAGTGAAACTGAAGAAGGCTTTGTTTACCTCAACTACTGTCTGCGCAACAGGGTCCTTTAGAACGTTGGCTCTTGCATGAGCCTTTGTATATTTATATGGCGCATTGCATAAACCGTGACAGCTAATTGTCAAGGGCTCCCCGTTTTGACCATTTCTTTGCCAAGTTTTCCAACGCCGCAAACAAAATTTGATTGTTAGCTTTTATGTTTATGTTTCTCGGTTCTGTGTAATTCCAGTCATGACATGTTTACATGGATGGTAAGTAAAATCTGATGAGACACAGTCACAACTGTATCTACCGGTACCAGGAGTGTATACAGCCATTTAAAATTGAAGTAAACTTCAGACGAAAGAATATGACAAGTTATTTGTAAATATGATCATCAATATTTTTTCCGATTTTTCTTTACGGATAAAAGGACATTTGGAAATAATTTTTGTATGGTTACGCTTTGGGACCAAATCTTGGTATATATCGTCTTTGCATAATGATGTCCTAAATAAGAGTGTGACTCATGTTCAATAAATATAGTTGGGCTTGGATTTGGACTTTCGTTCAGGCAAATGTTTTAAGCCAGTATTTTAATCATACTCATTCTTATAATGTATTCCTAAACATAATCATAATTCAATTTTAACGCATGTGTTTGGATATAAGCAACAAATTTACATTCAAAGAAATTTATTAGGCATGGCATCATACAATGATATGGAACATTATTATGCAAAAAACCAATGTGTACATTTTCTCCGTAAAGAAAAATCCACCCCCCCCCCAAAAAAAACATTTAATACCATATTTACGAATAACTTTTCACACCATTAAATCTGAAATTTACATCATTTTCATGCTTTCTTCCCTTTTAACTATATTCACAGATCGACTTTTTAGCGAAATTCATTTAGTTGTGATTTGAATAGCACACCGTAATCCGAGTACCCAAAACTGCACGTGTTCTATCATGCTACTGTAGATGTCAGTGGCCTATGGTGTAACACCCCTTGTGAGCTCAGAGTAAATCGGTCGAAAGCGTCCTAGTTTCCACAGATCTAGATCTAGAATCCTGCACCGTAACAGTGTACGCAAATATCTTATATGCTGAGTACTAAGTATATCAGTAGTTACTGTGCTACTTAGCTGACACCATATCTTGGCAACCTGGCGAAACAAAACTTTTGACTCGTTAATTACTGCTGTATTCAGCCTCAAAGTGAACCTCAGAGGAGATCCTGGCATGCGCCGATTGTCTTGCTTTACGGCTGATTTTTAGCAGGTGGGATTCCTTGACGTGTAAGGGGCCCCGTGGGGTGATTGGGTAGTGGTACAAGGAGAGGCAAACGTGAGGGAGAGCAGCGCTTTTGCTCGTAGTTCTCATACTAATTAACACAAATGTAAAACGTGTCACACATATTTATGAAAAGGCCAGTAGAACTCCAGAATTACCCGCAGATTTGTACACACGAGATCCTTATGATGGTGTGCTCTAGAGATGTAATCATTGCTTCGTCGTTATATAGCACATGCTTTTCGCTTTGTCGGAGTTTCGAGTTACTCACAGATTCATGGTCTCAAGACCTTCCTGATGTCGAATTCTCAAGATAAATGACCAACAAGAAAAGCCTATAAACAATCCGACCATTTTATCCCATTGTTCGGCTCTGTCTATCGAATTACCGGATTTCTGAAATCAAATGAACCCAGAAGGGCATGTAGGTTCTGTCATATGTAGGCTAAACCTTCAGTATTTTTTCCCCTTCTATAATAAAACATCAGGGAGTTGCGATATATATCTTCTATGATGACAACAGAGGGTGCGTTTGGTTTATACAGGACAATTATTTGGCCTACTACTGTAGAGAACGCCTGCTGACTGAACAAAATAAAATTCACATACATATAACTATACATACGAATTCAAGCGCACGAATTACTGTCACAAAGCAAATGTGCGGTGTTTTGTACACATTTATTTGTGTTGTTTGTGATTTAAACAAGATGTATATCACAGGTACACAATTTAGTACACATTAACTGTTTATGTACATAAAGATGATCTATGCAAGGTACACATTAATGTTCCTGTGCAAATTTGCTACAATTAATGTGTGCCTGTGGTACACATCTTGTGTATTTTTTGTATACAACTGCTTTTAGAGAGTAGCTTAATTCGCCATTGCTATGAGTTAGTTATCTCGTGAGCACGACGTAATTCAAAGAACGTTATAGCTGGACTAATGTTTTTTCTTAAAATTGTTTTTTAACCCTGTCACTTGTGAAAGTGATCGTGGTCCCCCCCCCAATGACATGGCACGCAGTTATCTAGACACTGGCAAAGAAATAGACATACCTTATTGTTTTCAGCATAGATGATAAAATCCTCAATTTGTCAACATGCAGCAAAGTGTGTGAAATGACAAAAGTTGCTCTAGCAAATGCAGATAGTCATTTAAATAATATTCTCTCCCAAAAAAGAAACGCATGGGTTGAACATGGCGAGGACGCAGATGCGGAGATGCGCGCCAACTAGTGCCCTGGCCTCATGTCTGAATGGGCTCCTGTTGCTTATTTTATGTTTACTGACGTTCTGGCTTTCACATTTTGTGACTTGGTGGGAAATGACGGAGAATGAAGCGAATCATCCTACTTTGAACTAAAGGAGGTTTATAATGTAAAAATTCACACACGTTTTTATTTTGGCAGTTTATATATGTAACTATATACGACATCTTTAATCCCTTGAATTCCATCACCATGTAGATAAACCGTACGTATTTCACGTCCAGAATCCTGATTTTGTACATCTGCTTACAATTATTTGGGCCTAAGTCATTTTCAGTAGCGACTGTCACACGTCCGATTCATTAACAGCATCATGGGTGTTCTGTAGTTGGGGGTCAAATTCTGCAGTGTTATCTAACAGTATCAAATAGTATGCATCGTGTGGTATTGACGCAGGTTGTCGTCCACAGCCGTGGAGGTAGAAACTTCCATGTCAAATGCACCGAGATGTTAACCGACAGAGGAATTTGCATAGCCAAACTAGGTTAAAACACGATAAGAGCAGTAGGCCTGAAATAATGGTATGTCCTCCTGACGTAATTGTTGGGACGTCAGCGAGATGCCGCAAGGTAATTCCGCCCAGCCTCACCGCCTATCGTATTTATATCCCAGATTCATCAATACAATACTATGCTATATTTGCTGTAATCGTAATGTGCATTCTTTGAAAAGAATGAATGGCTACATTTCGTGTAATAAAACATCCACACTAGAATAATAGAAACGAAAGATGAGGAAGCAAGAACTGATATTTTACTTTTGGGCCACAAATCTATATGGGTAGAGAGGCCTCCTATACGCATAGAGAAGCATGTGTCCCCGTGGTTGGCGTGGCAATTCGGCGGAATGATCCAGTTGCCTCTCAATGAGATGTTTAATGTGCTGGACGCAGGACTGACATTGTTTGTCGATGAGGCACCTGATGTGCTGGACGCGAGGACGACATTGTTTGTCGATGAGATTCCTGAGTGTGCTGGAAGCGATGATGGCATTGTTTGTCGATGAGATGCCGTAGTGTGCTGGACGCGGGAACATTTTCAGGACGCGGGACTGACATTGGTTGTCCATGAGATGCCTGGTGTGCTGGACGCGGGCACGACAGTGTTTGTCGATGAAATGCCTGATGTGCGGGGCAGGGAGATGGTATTGTTTGTCGATGAGATGTCTGACTCTGGACGCGGACATGACATTGTTTGTCGATGAAATGCCTGATGAGCGGGGCACGGAGATGGTATTGTTTGTCGATGACATGTCTGACTCTGAACGCGGGAGCGACGTTGGACATTGATGAGATGAAGTAGTGAGCTGGACGCGGAGGTGACATATTTCGATAAGATGCCCTAGTTTGTTGACCGTGGGGGTCACATTAAACATTGATGAGATGCTGTAGTGTGCTGGACGAGGGAACGACATTGAACATCGATGTGATGCCGTTGTGTGCTAGACGAGGGGGTAACATTGATCATCGATCAGATGTCGTTGTGTCCTGAACGCGGGGATGGCATTGTTTGTCGATGAGATGCTTGATGTGCTGGACGCCGGGATGGCATTGTTTGTCGATGAGATTCCTGAGTGTGCCGGACGCGAGGATGGCATTGTTTGTCGATGAGATGCCTGGAGTGCTGGACGCATGTATGACATTATTTGTTGTTGAGAATGTGCTGGGCTTGGGAGCGTCACTGGACACCGATGAGATGCCGTAGTGTGCTGGACGCGGGGGTCACGTTGTATGTCAATGAGATGCCGTAGTTTGTTGGGCGTGGGGGGTTACATTGGACATCGATTTGATGGGACGCTGAATTGTTCTGTGGCTGTGTAATTCTGTAACTTAGAGCTTAAGTAGTACATTTGCTGGTATGCTTAATGTGCACATGAAGTTGATGATGATTTGGTAAACATTGTCAATGTGCACACAAAGTTAATGATGATTGACATGTATTATTGGCGGTTAGGTGCCTGACTCTGAGGTCGCTGGTTCGAAACCCGCAGTGGTCTCAGCCAAATTTCAGCACTAGAATCTGTGCTATATTCAGAAAGTGTAATTCCTATTAACGATAATACTGTTAATGATGATTTGGTAAATATTGTTTAAGTGGATACGAAGTTAATGATTTGGTAAATGTTGTTAATGTGCACACGAAGTTGATGATGGTTTGTTAAATATTGTTAATATACGAACAAAGCTGAAGGTGATTTGGTAAATATTGTTTAAGTGCATACGAAGTTGATGATGGTTTGGTAAATATTGTTAATGTGCACACGAAGTTGAAGATCATTTGGTAAATATTGTTAATGTGCACACAAAGTTAATGATGGTTTGGTAAATATTGTTATTGTGCACATGAAGTTATGATGGTTTGGTAAATATTGTTAATGTACGAACAAAGCTGATGATAATTTGGTAAATATTGTTTAAGTGTACACAAAGTTAATGGTGGTTTGGTAAATATTGTCAATGTGCACACAAAGTTGATGATGGTTTGGTAAATATTGTTATTGTGCACATGAAATTGATGATGGTTTGGTAAATATTGTTAATGTACAAACAAAGCTGATGATGATTTGGTAAATATTGTTTAAGTTCATACGAAGTTGATGATTTGGTAAATATTGTTAATGTACACACAAAGTTAATGATGATTTGGTAAATATTGTTAATGTGCAAAGAAAGTTGATGATGATTTGGTAAATATTGTTACTGTGCACACCAGGTTGATGATGACATGGTAAATATTGTTACTGTGCACACAAAGTTAATGATGGTTTGGTAAATATTGTTAATGTGCACACAAAGTTGATGATGGTTTGGTAAATATTGTTAATGTGCACACGAAGTTGATGATGACTTGATAAATATTGTTACTGTGCACACGAAGTGGATGATGGTTTGGTAAATATTGTTAAAGATCATACGAAGCTGATGGCAAATTCAAATCAGGTAAAGTTCTTAATTTTGAAAGAGCAGTATATATATTTGTATATGTAAGTCATATGACACCGCGCTTCACACTTGTAACGCTGTGGGATTCATACAACACTGTCTTAATGCAGCATCATGTCAAGTCTTCTGTTAAAGCTTCAAAAGTTAAACCAAAACACCACAAGTGTCATGTGTAAAGTATGACCCATATGTGGAATGAAATTCTTTGGAGCCTCAGAGGTTCAGAACAGAATCTCCAGAAACTTAGTGCTTATTTTCGGGATGAATGTACGGTCAGTTATTTGTATAACGGTTTGTAAAAAGTTTGTGTTAAGTAAACATGGTAACTTTAGTTTGGTAGGTTTTAGATCACTGTTACAAAATGTACCCTTCGTGGCGTACAGCTGCTAAGTGACACTGTGCTAACATCTTATATCTACATATTGTATTTTATGTACAAAACTATATTCTTTGTGCATACTGCCTATGTAACCTGTTTATGGTTTAAGTTATCACTCAACGCAAACCTTTGTAAATCTCGTGTGACAAGTCCTTAAATTCACACAACTAATTATGCAAGCTGACTAAGGGTTTAACACCGCCTTTGTGGTGTATGTTTTTTTGTACCCTATACTGCTCAACCTTGTCTTGTACTGAATCAAATCCTTCAAATACATTTAACGGGGTTACACAACAATCACCAAGACGAAAGTGTTACAGTCTAATCTACCCCCCAAAATTAAGAAAAGTAAAATCGTCAAGATGAGCAGTTGATCAAGATATTTCAATCTATGCATCGAAACAGACATTCGTATACCAGCTGCCAACCTAGATGATGTTGGAAAGACGCAAGGTATGATCTGGAGAGAAATCAGCATGCAGATAATGTACCAAGCTAGTATACAAGTTGTCGACAATAAAATATGTATTTGAGTTGCGCTTTAATTGCCACTGTTCATATATCCAACGTGACGATCTAATTCAACACAATGAACATACAGCCCTTAGAGCCGGATTTAAAGCAGCGTAAAAATCGTGTCTGATTGCTGGATGATGTACATGTGAAATGCAAAAGTTTGTAAAAATAATTAATATCTGTAAACAATGTGAAATAGGACTTTTCTCACCTAAGGAAATACCGATATTTCACTTAGATATAAATCATAAAAACAAATGATAAAAACAAGATCAAATTCTTTTTACGGATCCATGTACAGGTGATATAGGATTAGTGTCAGTGCTACATTGAATGATGGGATTGTTTGGTTTGGCTTACATCCGGATAGTAAGCATTTCTTGGTTTGGTTTACTCCTGGGCAAGCGGCATTGCTTGGTTTCGTTTACACCTGGACAAGCAGCATTGCTTGGTTTGGTTTATACCTGCACGAGCAGCAAGCAGCATTGCTTGGTTCGGTTTACACCTGCACAAGCAGCATTGCTTTGTTTATCTTACACCTGAACATGCAACATTGCTTGGAATTGCATTTAACATGAAAAACATGTCCTGAATGCACCTAATCTTAAGGCAATGGCGTTCTGGAACTGATTCGGTCCAAGATTAACTAAATCGATAGCGAATACATGTTACGCAATTCCGTTTTTTTAAATAATCTTTTTGAAGACAACCGTTGCTGGGAGGCGCATCAATCTTATGCTGCCAAATGTATAATTATTTGCTGTTTAACCCTTCGCTACAGACCTGATAGCCATCGATAGGGAAAGACTGGGTTTCTTTTACAGAGCAGGAAGTAGAGCGCGCCGTGACGTCACACGTTGTATTGGCTGATACTGAACACTCACGCGCGCAGGAAGTGGAACTCATGTAACCCCAGTAATATTCTTTTTGTCATTATAACGGAAATGATAAAAGGCTTGACGGTTTGACTGACACCACTTTGGTAAAGAGGAATTTTACTCGCCAATCCCAGTTTCTGCCAATTTAGCATCACTGGCGGAATAATCGATATTTAAACAAAATACCGGTCTTCGGTTGCACTTTCTGAATAGCGGGGATCGTCGTATAAACTGTTTTTTTCTTTCTTTTGAAAACAAATTACGTGGGCTTATTTTCCATTACCAATACATTCTATGTAGGCCTATAGTTGCTATACATTTATTTTGTTTAAAACCTCACTCATCGCCGTGCATGCCGAATAACTCTCTTGCACTAACAACTTCCGTAAGGCTAATGGCGAAATGAGTTACGCCTAAGATTGAAATCTGCCAAGTTTCACTGGTTTCTCGGCGGTTGACAACCAAATACCATGCTTTAGAACATGGGTAATACCTGACTGATGCTCATGCTAAGATAATGCGACTGATACGTGTGTCATACCTGTAAGTGTCACAGCCTTCATGGTATTACAATATCCTGCTCTATCATCGGCTTGTGTTAAATGTTTCATTATATTTATAGCCAGAAGTCTATTGATGTTAATGGACTTCTATTATAACATAAAGTCATGTACATAACATGTATGCACAGTTTATACATGATCAAGTCATCTACATAACGTGTATGCACAGGAAGCCATGAAATGTGTCCGGGTGTTGGCATACATCCTCGCTCAACCTCACTCAACTCACTCAACCTCACGTCGTTCTTTGTTGCTACAAGGGAAGGGTCAATAAGGGCGGTCGTTTATGGGAAGACAGAATTTGCCTGGGATGGAACCATCTTAGTTTAGCTGTATGCACCAGAGGGGGACTCGTATGTTACAACACAAATCGTATTCGCAGCAACATGAGACTGAATATTCCACACTTCCATCAGTCAGGGCAGACGACGTTAAATGTTCAGAAAAGGTCAAGAACTACCTTGATCTCGAGTGCTGACCACGTGACAACGTCTTGATGGCGCCTGCGTGAGTACTCGAAGGTGGTTGATGACTGAGGTCAAGCCAGTATTTCCAGAGGCTATCACGTGTTCATTATAATCGCCCCTTCCCCTTGACCTCTAGTTGTCACATTTATTCTCCTACATGTTTTTCTTATCACCGAGAACCAGGTATTGATTTACTTTACGGATATAAAAATGGAAAAATATCAAATGGCACAATTCCAGAGGGAAGCAAAGTATGGCGAAAAAGAGAAATATTATTGTCATGGGCGGACGTGTCACAGTGAATGGAGATTACGTTGACAACTAAAGAAGCTCGTGTTTACAAACTGTGATTATGACTAGGTATAAACTGTGCATACATGTTATGTAGATGACGGGTTGAGCTTTTTCATATATAAACTGTGCATACACGTTATGTAGATGACGGGTTGAGCTTTTTCATATATAAACTGTGCATACACGTTATGTAGATGACGGGTTGAGCTTTTTCATATATAAACTGTGCATACACGTAATGTAGATGACGGGTTGAGCTTTTTCATATATAAACTGTGCATACACGTTATGTAGATGACGGGTTGAGCTTTTTCATATATAAACTGTGCATACACGTTATGTAGATGACGGGTTGAGCTTTTTCATATATAAACTGTGCATACACGTTATGTAGATGACGGGTTGAGCTTTTTCATATATAAACTGTGCATACACGTTATGTAGATGACGGGTTGAGCTTTTTCATATATAAACTGCGCATACATGTTATGTAGATGACGGGTTGAGCTTTTTCATATATAAACTGTGCATACATGTTATGTAGATGACGGGTTGAGCTTTTTCATATATAAACTGTGCATACATGTTTTGTAGATGAGCCGTTGAACTTGGTTATGTACAAACTGTGCATACATGTTATGTAGATGACGAGCTGAGCTTGATCATGTAGAAACTGTGTATAAACTGTTATGTAGATGACGCGTTGAGCTTGATCGTGCATAAATTGTGTATACATGTATTGTATTGTCACACAAAATCCCTTTAAGATTTGTAATGAATTATTGTAGCAGGGGAGTGCTACGGCTTAGCGTTGTGGGAACATAGCCCAGTTGGCCGTAACATGTCGGGTAAAATTCTTACCATCAAAGATATTAAATGAGGTCGAAATAACCTTTTAACATTTATGTTTTTTTGCTGGCCAGTTTTCGTCAACATGTCAACAAGAACAGCTTTCATAATCCATTTCATTCTGTCAGTAATGCAGTGTGTTTATGAAACTGGCCACGTGAATCTGTTGGTCACATTTTTGGATCGATGTTCTATATAATAGCCTTTATATGATAGGGCTGCACCGCAGCGACCTGCACGTGGGCAAGTTCGCAACACCATGTCAAATTCCCAGATGTATGGGTCACAGCTATATAGACCGGGCTTCGGCCATTTACCCGAATGGTATGACAACAAAGAAATTGTTGCCTTGTGGGTTGTATGGCCACAGCACGAAACCATTACGTATGCCTTTAACATGGTAGCTGTGTGCTCATGAACAATTGCCGATTTGAGCTGGCCTTAATGTGGCATTAAGCATACCTTCATTGAAGCAAATTTACTCTACAGAAAATTCTCAGAGAAGTATGTTGGAAGTCGATTGTTAGGCATAGTGATTTGGGCTATAAAAGGAAATGTTGGTATATAATAGAGATCTTTCACGCCGTTGTTAATCAGGATTTGCATTCCAGTAAATAAAAAACATGTGAGTAAAAAAGAATCATAAAAGGTAGCAAGAGTCAAAACTTACTTTTGTCTCTCGTCATGATGGTGGACAGCATTGCGTTGTGGCTGGTTAAGCGTCATTTCATTGTGCTACCGAATGGGAGATAAGACTGCATTAAGGCTTGTAAATATCCCGGATGTTCTCTTGCAGCGGGGCGATTCCAGTGACATCTGTGAAAGAAACACGATATCGTCATCTCTCTTGACACTAAAAGCACAACATTGTACAATGTGACATAAGTAAAAAGATGCGACCAATCAAGGCACAAAAAGTTCAGGTAATTTCACGACAGAGCTGAGGAATATGTCATGAGGCCTAAAAACCACAATTCCTTCATTAAAGTTCCACCGGATATCCCGACAATGCCAAGAGCAGCCAACTTCCTGTCACCCACAAATGTAGCAGGCAGGGGACTACTTCGATATGTAAGGCGCCCAAGAAAATGTCGGTGTCTGCTTCAAGAGGCAACGCGCACAGGAAAAAGTCGGTGTCTACTTTAACAGATAAGGCGCATAGGAAAAAGTCGGTGTCTGCTTTAACAGGTAAGGCACACAGGAGAAGTCGGTGTCTCTTTAACAGGTAAGGCACACGGGAAGAAGTCGGTATCTGCTTTAACAGATAAGGCGCACAGGAAAAGTCGGTGTCTGCTTCAACAGGTAAGGTGCACAGGAAAAGTCGCTGTCTGCTTTAAGAGCTAAGGCATGCAGGAGAATTGTTGTCTTCCTCAATAAACGAATACATCATCAATGTTTAGATGTTTCCTGGATTAAAACTGAACTGTATCCCCAAGCAACATTTTCCGCTAAACATAGTCTTTGAATAAACATGGCAGCTGAAGGTTGAGAAAGCCTTGGGCAGTAATCAGCGGTTCTTGAAGTAGCTAGGTTTGGTCGTGCCTCTGGGTGTTCTAATCAGTGGATGTCTAACATAAGCGCTGACAGAATGGTCACAGCTTTGACAACCATGGCTGGGATGACTCCGAGGGTTATTTGGGTCTATAACTGGACATTATCGCCTGGGCTTCTCTTTATTATTCTACCCTCAGACACATCTTACTCTGATCTATACATGATGGAATCTTCCAATGGACTATGAAATCTGGGCTAGATGCGCTCTTAGGGTGAAAGATATATCCCAATCTGTATGTCCAGTCATTCACTCTTAGCTCTGCAGGGTGAAAGATACATCCCAATCAGTCATTCACCCTGAGCTCTTAGGGTGAAAGATACATCCAAGTCAGTCTGGGTAGTCATTCACTCTGAGCTCTTAGGGTGAAAGATACATCTCAGTCAGTCTGGATAGTCATTCACTCCGAGCTCTTAGGGTGAAAGATACATCCCAGTCCCTCTAGGCGGTCATTCACCCAGAACTCTTAGGGTGTAAGATACATCCCAGTAAGTCTGGGCGGTCATTCAGTCTAAGCTCTTAGGGTGAAAGATACATCCGAGACAGTCTGGGTGGTCATTCACCCTGAGCTCTTAGAGTGAAAGATACATCCCAGTCAGTCTTGGCGGTCATTCACTCTGAGCTCTTAGGGTGAAAAATACATCCCGGTCAGTCTGTGTAGTCATTCACCCTGAACTCTTAGGGTGAAAAATACATCTCAATCAGTCTGGGTAGTCATTCTCTCCGAGCTCTTAGGGTGAAAGATACATCCCAGTCAGTCTGGGTGGTCATTCACTCCGAGTTCTTAGGGTGAGAGATACATCCGAGACAGTCTGGGTGGTCATTCACTCTGAGCTCTTGGGGTGAAAGATATATCCCTGTCAGTCTGGGTGGTCATTCACTCTGAGCTCTTAGGGTGAAAGATACATCCAAGTCAGTCTGGGTGGTCATTCACTCTGAGCTCTTAGGGTGTAAGATACATCCCAGTAAGTCTGGGTGGTCATTCACTCTGAGCTCTTGGGGTGAAAGATACATCCCTGTCAGTCTGTGCGGTCATTCATTCCGAGCTCTTAGGGTGAAAGATACATCCCAGTCAGTCTGGGTGGTCATTCTCTCCGAGCTCTTAGGGTGAAAGATACATCCCAGTCAGTCTGGATAGTCATTCACTCCGAGCTCTTAGGGTGAAAGATACATCCCAGTCCCTCTAGGCGGTCATTCACCCAGAACTCTTAGGGTGTAAGATACATCCCAGTAAGTCTGGGCGGTCATTCAGTCTAAGCTCTTAGGGTGAAAGATACATCCGAGACAGTCTGGGTGGTCATTCACCCTGAGCTCTTAGAGTGAAAGATACATCCCAGTCAGTCTGGATAGTCATTCACTCCGAGCTCTTAGGGTGAAAGATACATCCTAGACAGTCTGGGTGGTCATTCACCCAGAACTCTTAGGGTGAAAGATACATCCCAGTCAGTCTGTGCGGTCATTCATTCCGAGCTCTTAGGGTGAAAGATACATCCGAGACAGTCTGGGTGGTCATTCATTCCGAGCTCTTAGGGTGAAAGATACATCCCTGTTAGTCTGGTAGTCATTCACTCCGAGCTCTTGGGGTGAAAAATACATCCCAGTCAGTCTGGGTAGTCATTCACTCTGAGCTCTTAGGGTGAAAGATACATCCCAGTCAGTCTTGGCGGTCATTCCTTCCGAGCTCTTAGGGTGAAAGATACATCCGAGACAGTCTGGGTAGTCATTCATTCCGAGCTCTTGGGGTGAAAGATACATCCCTGTCAGTCTTGGCGGTCATTCACTCTGAGCTCTTAGGGTAAAAGATACATCCCAGTCAGTCTTGGCGGTCATTCACCCTGAGCTCTTAGGGTGAAAGATACATCCCAGTCAGTCTGGGTAGTCATTCACTCCGAGCTCTTAGGGTGAAAGATACATCCCAGTCAGTCTGGGTGGTCATTCACTCCGAGCTCTTAGAGTGAAAGATACATCCCTGTCAGTGTGGGTAGTCATTCACTCTGAGCTCTTAGGGTGAAAGATACATCCCAGTTAGTATTGTCGGTTATTCACTCCGAGCTCTTAGGGTGAAAGATACATCCCAGTTAGTATTGTCGGTTATTCACTCCGAGCTCTTAGGGTGAAAGATACATCCCTGTCAGTGTGGGTAGTCATTCACTCCGAGCTCTTAGGGTGAAAGTTACATCCTTTGTTTCCATTACACCTCTCGCAATGTTGGTTAGTCTATCCAGACACTCGCTGGGTGTGAAGCACTAGGTGGTAATGAGTTTTCAAAAATATGATATTTACTTATGAGTTCCACATGTGTCAGTCAATTTCGATAAACATTTCTCGTATTATCTGGCCTGATTGATTAGAGTTGTGTCATAGCTTTTTATAGACTGTATATTAGTTTGTCAACCGAGAGTATTTGTGTTAGATGTCAACAAGCAGATGTCTCAGTAAATGGACGGCTCTACTGTTTCACGTGGGGAAAGTAGCTCTCTAAAGAAGATCAAATGTTATTTTATCATAAAACAGGCATGGAATATCAAGGGGACATAGAAACTTTGATATATCAAAGGTTAAAGTTCAAGGACTTCAATGCCGGTAATGTTAATTTACCGATTGCTATGAAATATGAATGTTACTGATTAACATTATGAAAAAGGAGTTACTGTGTCTTCAATAACTATATGGATAACCGTTCCAGAACAGAATAAAATCTTTCAACCAAAATCAAGGCAAAAAGAAAATCTCATTTCCGCTTGTAGTCAGTGAGAACTGACATCGTCTTTCGTGAACGGCTTTCTTGACATGTAATTATGAGGTGAATCAATACTGAAACAGGGAACTGACGACAACGGGACGTTTTCTTGACAAGGATGATCTGAGGGTATACAATCATAGTCTGTACTTATTTACCCTTCGCGGATATGGGAGAACTTTCTAAGAACTTATTGATTATGATATGTTCAACAACGGATGTGGGCAGCTGAGATAGCAATTCGCAAACAGACGGACATATCTCGACGAGATGCCACGATACCACACAATTCCACAAGAAGTTATTAGACGGTTCATATGGCGACTGGAAGACAAAACAATTTTAGAAATAAATCATATCGAATTGGGGGTTTATGACCCTACTAACTCCAAGAAAATTACGCAACATCTTAAAGTCTCCACTTCCGACCAAGCTCAGATGTTCTATTATTAACTCAATCACTCTGAAGATCCACAGAAAATCTACAGCAGATTGATTCACTGGAATGTTTTTTTACCATATTTCCCCCTAATTGTTGGCAAAGTTAATTTAGAATGTCTGTCACAAAAGTGTTGAATTTGCCATCCAGATTTGATTTTAAAGACATAACTTACGGTGTTAATCACAGTTAACTATTGCCAATATCCGCAGTTAGATACACAAATCTTGATTGTATCAGCAATAAACTACAGCGTATTTACAATAAATTTATTGATTGAGAACATTTAAGGTAGAATAAATCTTTAAATAAGATTCTTTGAATAAAAGCAGGCAGTTATCCAGGCAGATGTAATTAATAATTGAAAAAGAAGTTTTTGAGAAAGCATATGAGTTCTTGAGAACAAGAATTCCCCCTCTCCCACCTCGCCCCCGCGTTAGTCAGGCTTTCCTCACAGTGACACCATCATTGCTGATATAAGTATAAAAAAAAACTGGTTAACTGGTTAATAATAGACCAATGAGAGTATCTAAGAGAAATTCGACTGGGTGGCCCAAAATCAAGTGCTTTCTCTTGAACTACAGTTCAGTGGAACTAGCGAGACGTCTACATCTTAAAATTTTCTCACCACAGCCTCTTGCATTACATTTATAGCCTCTTCGATCTTCCGGAACGTCCATTATGGCTGACTGTTGACATTCAAAGAAATCATTGGTTTTTTAATGATAACTAAAATACATAAAGTATGTCATGTGTGGTGTCAAATCAGTTACGTAATCTTGGACACATAAATGATTTGAACAGGATCCAGGAATACCAGCTTTAATTGTTCGCGAAGATTATCCGCGCAACTGGATCGACCGGTGCACTGAACTGCGTCCAGGAAGAGAAGATACAAACATCACGGAACATGGCCCAAGTGCCAACGTTAAATACACGATTAAGTAATCAGAATCAACCCACTTTCGCGGATTAATGGTTTCGGCTTGGGGGGAACTGGGAAGAAACTTCTAGAGATCTATTGTAAAGGGAAACACACCTGACATGGAATGTTGTGTCTGGATGTCAACAGAAACAGACGCAGGTGTAAGCCCCGCTGTATAGTTTAATATATGTTACTTATTGTGGATGTCAACATACACACACGCATCCCCCCCCCCCCCCCCCGCTGTTTAGTGTAATATATGTTACTTATTGTGGATGTCAACAGACACAGACGCATAAACCCCGCTGTATAGTGTAATATATGTTACTTATTGTGGATGTCAACGGAAACAAACGCATAAACCCCGCTGAATACCGCGTTAAATATGTGGTGCTTAATCTGGCTGTCATCAGGAACAGATGTATAAACTCCGCGGTATATAGTGGTAGCTGAAGTCCATTACCTAGAAGTATGCAACTTCCCTATAGCAAGTCTCCACGGCATATTATACATGTTACGTCATGTGTAGACGCTCGCGCCATCTGGTGGAGAAATACGCCAACCTCTTGGGTTGAAATTGTGAACTGAATCATGGGAAATCTAATGTAAACAGCTTATACAAGAACTACGATTTCTCTAATCATTGTTACTATAGAGTTAAGAGCCCAATGACTATTTTTATATTTCCAAGCAACTATAAAACAAATACTATCAAAAACATTGTTCTTCTTTTCTCAAACCCTCCGTTGTGGTAATTTTTAAAGTCTGTTTCAACACAACCACGTTTGGATCCCATCATGCATCAGCCGTTTCTCTAACGTTTGCTGCGCAATAGAGATAAAAAAACAACACATGGCTGCGCAGATATGTCACATTATGTTCTAGAGATGGAAGAAAAGTGTAAAGTGCCGTGGAGACTAGCTATAAGAAAGTTGCACACTTCGACGGCACATGTGGAGACAGGAATACAACGTGGCATATAACAGTTTATTGGTACTGGTGTTAGTTAGAGACTAGTTATACAATGTAACATGTGGTGTTAAGTCGGTACAGCCAAAGGAACACTGCAGGACAGTATTGTAAATAACAGTTCAAACCTGGCTAGAAATTTCGTTGAAATAATGTTACCTTACCTAAGGTAAATGGTTTATACCGGATTAAGACCCTCGTTGCCCACTATACACATGTGATATATTTGTTGGCTGATTGGTAATGGTAAAATATACTTGTTGTAAAGTTACCTGTGGTAGTTGGTTACTGCAAGGTTAGTGCTTTTTGGATCGAACTAGCTGCAAAAATTCCGTTGAGTTTTGGTTGACACTGTACAAATAACCTGTGTATAGTGTTATATAAATGATAATGCCAGGAAGACAGGATCCCCGTTATTACATCTGGTGGTTGGTTTTTACAGGGTCATGGATCTGGTTGTGTATTATTACATCTGGATGGTCTACTAGCAACCTGCGGATGGTCGAAGTTTTCCCCCGGGCTCTGAACGGTTTCCTCCCACCATAATGTTGGCCTCCATCGTATAAGTGAAATATTCTTGAGTTCGGCGTAAAACATCAATCATATAAATAAAAATAAAAATTATTACATCTGGTGGTTGGTTTGTACGGGGTCATGGATATGATTTTGCATTATTAAATCTGGTGGTTGGTTTGTACAGGATCATGAATCTAGATGTGTATTATTACATCTTGTGGTTGGTTTGTACAGGATCATGAATCTAGATGTGTATTATTACATCTTGTGGTTGGTTTGTACAGGATCATGAATCTAGATGTGTATGATTACATCGGTTGTTGGTTTGCAGGGGTCATGGATCTGGTTGTGTATTATTACATCGGTTGTTGGTTTGCACGGCGTCATGGATCTGGATGTGTATTATTACATCGGTTGTTGGTTTGCACGAGGTCATGGATCTGGATGTGTATTATTACATCGGTTGTTGGTTTGCACGAGGTCATGGATGTAGATGTGTGTCATTACATCTGATGGTTGGTTTGTGCAGGATCATGAATCTAGATGTGTATGATTACATCGGTTGTTGGTTTGCAGGGGTCATGGATCTGGTTGTGTGTTATTACATCGGTTGTTGGTTTGCACAGGGTCATGGATGTGGATGTGTGTCATTACATCTGGTGGTTGGTTTGTACGGGATCATGAATCTAGATGTGTATTATTACATCGGCTGTTGGTTTGCACGGGGTCATGGATATAGTTGTGTATTATTGCATTCGTTGTTGGTTTTCACGGGTCATGGATCTGGTTGTGTATTATTACATCGGTTGTTGGTTTGCACAGGGTCATGGATGTAGATGTGTGTCATTACATCTGGTGGTTGGTTTGTACAGGATCATGAATCTAGATGTGTATTATTACATCGGTTGTTGGTTTGCATGGGTCATAGATTTAGATGTGTATTATTACATCTGGTGGTTAGTTTGTACGGAATCATGAATCTAGATGTGTATTATTACATCGGCTGTTCGTTTGCACGGGGGTCATGGATCTGGTTGTGTATTATTACATCGGTTGTTGGTTTGCACGGGGTCATGGATCTGGTTGTGCATCATTACATCTGATGGTTGGTTTGTATGGGGTCATGGATCTAGATGTGTATTATTACATCTGGTGGTTGGTTTGTATGGGATCATGAATCTAAATGTGTATTATTACATTGGTTGTTGGTTTGCACGGGGTCATGGATCTGGTTGTGTATTATTACATCGGCTGTTGGTTTACACGGGGTCATGGATCTGGTTGTGTATTATTACATGGGCTGTTGGTTTGCACGGGGTCATGGATCTGGTTGTGTATTATTACATGGGCTGTTGGTTTGCACGAGGTCATGGATATGGTTGTGTATTATTGCATTCGTTGTTGGTTTTCACGGGTCATGGATCTGGTTGTGTATTATTACATCGGCTGTTGGTTTGCACGGGGTCATGGATCTGGTTGTGCATCATTACATCTGATGGTTGGTTTGCACGGGGTCAAGGATCTGGTTGTGCATCATTACATCTGATGGTTGGTTTGTATGGGGTCATGGATCTAGATGTGTATTATTACATCTGGTGGTTGGTTTGCACGGGGTCATAAATCTAGATCTGTATTATGACATCTATTGGTTGGTTTGTACGGGATAATGGATCTAGTTGTGTATTATTACGTCTGGTAATTTGTTGGTACAGAAGAAAGAAGCCGTTATGATAGTTGTTACGCCAACAGGATCTCTTTTAAGAAACGTTGCCTGCTGTAGTTAGGTCCAACTGAATTGTCTTGGGCCTGATGGTGGCCAGAAAACGATAATCACATCTGACATTGTTTGAATTCAGTGGAAACATGTGTCTACGGGTCTTAATAATTAGCGCCATAACGTAATAGTGAGGACTCACACCAAACAATGACGAGCATACACACACAGAGTTTTCGAGACCGACTTACACCCAGCAGTGGCGAGCACACATATACATAGGTCTCCCACACCGACCCACACCCAACAGTGGCGAGCAGATATATACAAGGGTCTTCCACACCGACTTACACCCACAGTGGCGAGTAGACATACACAAGGGTCTTCCAGACCGACTTACACCCAACAGTGGCGAGCACACATATACATAGGTCTCCCACACCGACCCACATCCAACAGTGGCGAGCAGATATATACAAGGGTCTTCCACACCGATTTACACCCACAATGGCGAGTAGACATACACAAGGGTCTTCCAGGCCGACTTACACCCAACAGTGGCGAGCAGACATACAGATAGGTCTTCCAGACTGACGTACAACCAACAGTGGCGATTAGTCATTTACAGGGGTCTTCCAGACTGACTTTCACCCAACTGTGGTGAGCAGATATATACAAGGGTCTTCCAGACCGAATTACGCCCAACAGTGGCGAGCACACATATACATAGGTCTTCTAGACCGACCCACATCCACAATGGCGAGTAGACATTTATAAGGGTCTTTCAGACCCATCCACACTCACAATGGTGAGCAGACATATACAAGGGTCTTCCAGACCGACTTACACCCAACAGTGGCGAGCAGACATATACGAGGGTCTTCCAGACCGACTTACATCCAACAGTCTACCAAACCTCAAGCAACGTATACGCCCGCCATAAATTACGCATGGTGTGCGAACGAGACCAAATCTGGACTGACATTGGGACCAGACATCATTCCTTGGAACTAAATTGTTTCACTTCTTTTATGTGTGAATTATACTAAGAAACACATGGTATACCAAGTCGATTTGAACAACTTATGAGACAAGTGATACTTCATATATAACTGTGGCGGCACAATTTACTTGCTACCTTTTTGCTTAGCGTCCATGAAATAAGCACACATACCTTGTCTCTCCCTTCAGGTGTATGGCGTTGTAATCTAGATAATATTTATGGTTTCCAGTGAAAAGCACTGTAAACCTTTCGCGTCATAACGTTAATATGCCTGATGTAAGTGTAAATGTTTTGCTCACACAGAGTGGCTATAGTTTATATGGTATATTTTTTTAAAATAATTTTTAATAATGTTTTTTGAAACTACTTCTGGGTTTAAAACATGTGATCCAGCTTCAGATGACTTGCTGAATGATATTGGGTTTATGGAAGAATCCCACGTACAGTTTTACAGTGTTTTTGTTATAAATGACAGAAATGGACCTTCTCTTTGTACTATTAGCTGACTGGATCTCTGCAAGTTTTGATTCGCAGTTCTGGGCGAGAGCATAACGCCATCAATCTACTCGTTTTCGTTCACAGCTACCAACGGTTCATTGGAATGTAATACAGCGATGTTTCATTAGATTGTTTTATGTGGACTTAGCCCCCGCTTTATGTTAACCCAGCCAGAGGCGAGAACAGGCGAGATTTGCTGAGGAACAGGCCGTGAAAAAGATTTTATTAAATTCCGGAAATGTGTGATGGTGAAAACATGTTAACCTTTAGGTGTGAAAATTTGATTAAATAAATGGGATGTGGATTTCAACAAAGGGAAAAATGTGATAAGTATGTTCAAGAAATCTTATTTTCAACCCCAGAACACCCAGAACTGAATAGTTGCAAAGGTCAACTGCAAAAGAATAACAGGCACGTTAAGGAAGGTCTATGCTGGATAAATTTGCTGGAGTAAAGTCATCTGCTTTGTATAGTCACCCGCCGTGTACGGCCATCAGCTGTGTATAGTCATCTATCGTGAACGGTCATCTGCTGTGTAAAGTTATCGGCTGTGTATGGTCATCTTCTGCGCACGGTCATCTGCTGTGCACGGTCATCTGCTGTCTACGGTCATGAGCTGTGTATAGTCATCTGTCGTGTACGGTCCTCCTCTGTACTGTACGGTACAGTCATCTGCTGTGTATAGTCATCTGTTGTGTACAGTCATCTGCTGTGAACATCCATCTGTTGTGTACAGTCATCTGCTATGAATGGTCATCTGCTATGAATGGTCATCTGCTGTGTATAGTCATCTGCTGTGAATGGTCATGTGCTGTGTACAGTCATCTGTTGTGTACAGTCATCTACTGTGTACGGTCATCTGCTGTGTATAGTCATCTGTTGTGCACAGTCATCTCTTATGTACAGTTATCTGTTGTGTTCAGTCATCTGTTGTGTATAGTCATCTACTGTGTACGGTCATCTGTAGTGTACAATCATCTCTTGTGTACACTCATCTGTTGTGTATTCAGTCATCTGCTGTGCACGGTCATCTGTGTACAGTCGTCTGTCGCGTATGTCGATCTATTAAACGCACTGATTAATAACAAATTTACACCCGTCTTCTTAAGTAGGCTAGTTATGATGGACGCATTTCATCTTGTATCACAACAGTATTGCTAATCACAGACGATATTGAGCTACAAAGTCCCAATTTCAGTGTGTGAGCATTCCCCTGTCAATAATGACGCCAATGTGAACCACAATGCAAGGGTGTGACCATCACTCAGTCACCACCTAACTTCGCACAGGGTCACGCTGCAGACACCCATTTGAGAACCAACTTCGTATCCTTTGGGCAAGAATCATTTCCAAACTCAAACAGTATAATCTTCTATTCAATCATTAATAGACCTTTTGTGCGCAGAAGTAGTAGCTAACCTTCATTTGCTAGGGATAAGCATACATTTAAACACCTTTCTTACCGTTACCCTCCCTTCACTAGTTCAACCCCCGTCATCTTGTTTTTTTTCCGGTGAATTGGCTCTTTTTCTTAGATCTTAATTATTCCATGTTTCTGTTGATCGACTGCAACACATTACAGCAAACATAAATATGTATAATATAATTCGGTTTATTCAACTGTATATTCATATTAGAATTAAACTGGCTCCTGCAGGTTTCAGTCGTTTAAAATAACCCGAAGTAACCATAGGAGGGTTTAGGGCAAACATTGGGTAGCATTTAAGTTAGTGTTCTAATTCTACAAAAAAAGATAAAACCAATAAAACTTTTATTTTTTTAGATATAACTTTCAATGGAGTCTTCGCTGGTTTTTACTTCACATCTTGTTTTCAATCATAAAATCTGGGGAAAATGACGAGGAGCTTGTAAGATTTTCAGTGAATAACATGAACACGAACACGTGTTTGGCGTAGCATTGTCAGGGCATTCACAAAAGCCCCTCGGGAACTCTGTTCGACTGGAAGCGCAGGTTCGTGAGATTACTTACTGCTGACAACCATGTCATGTTGTCCGCGCACAGATCAACGCGAAGAATGGATACCTTTTAGCGGAAGGCTGTGGATTGGCAAATGTAGGCGGCGTTAGATGCACTTCATCATATCAAGTATGGAGAGTCTTCAGATATTGCTCCGGGCTAAATGCAGAAGCGAGTTAGTTTAAAGGCAGGATGAAGTCTAAATAACGCAATCATGGACCACCATCTACGTTTATCCAATGGTCTATGATTGAAGGCTCTAATTTGATTACCACTTGGAGGAGCTTCTGGCTGTGTAGTGTCCACGGCTCTCAGGGTACACCTGCCATTATACACAGCTATGTCAATATTGGTGAGCTTGTAAGCCTGTGTGGCGATTGTCAGCACACTCACAACAGGCTCAGAGCTTCGGACGAGTGCTACTGCAAGGCAAGGCAATTTCGTTCCTGTCACGATGTTCGTATATACTTCCACGCCATTGAATTGCAAGTACACAAGGAACGCTTCTCATTACTGATAAGCTAAAATAACAACATTATGCAAGAATTTTACACACTGGTAGAAAAAATTGTTTTTCTTTACGTATGTAGCCTGATTTATTTTCAACCCATTGTTTTCTTACGTTATACCGTCATGGTAACTTCGTGAGTAACATGACCTAATATGTTTTAATGTTAAAATTATCATACGCCTTTTTCACACATCAATCATTCCTCTGAATTAATACACCGAAAATTATGAACATTTCATGAGGTCAGTAATTGTTGTGTACTGTCATCTGTTGTGTATACAACAATACATACCCAACCCTATTTGATGACAAGAGTTATACACCTTAGACAAAGGGAAATAATTCGTCTGGTTTGCCCGCAAAAGAGATTGTCGGAACAGCAATAAAACGCAAGTGTTATACATGTATCAACACCATATATACATGGGGGAAAGACTGAGGGGAGGTTAACGGTACTGATGTCATCGGAATATAGAATGTAACGGTGATAAATATTGCACTGGTTACTAGGAATCCATCTATAAGATCCAACTCTTACGGAAACATGTTCCTTGTGCACATAGATCGTTGACCCGACAAAATACGGCATGTAGAGAAACTAAACCTCAACACAGTGCGTTGTTCAAGCAGGACATGGCTTTGTAAAGAAACAAAAGCTGAACACAGATCGTTGGCCTGGCAGAGTACGGCTTTCTAGAGAAACTAAACCTGAACACAGAGCGTGGAACTGTCAGAATACGGCTTTGAAGAGAAACAAAAGCTCAATAGAGCGAGGCTGTTGACCTGATGGAATATGGCTTTGTAAAGAAAGAAAAGCTGAATAGAGCGAGGCTGTTGATCTGATAGAATATGGCTTTGAAGAGAAACAAAAGCTGAATAGAGCGAGGCTGTTGACCTGATAGAATATGGCTTTGAAGAGAAACAAAAGCTGAATAGAGCGAGGCTGTTGACCTGATAGAATATGGCTTTGTAAAGAAAGAAAAGCTTAATAGAGCGAGGCTGTTGACCTGATAGAATATGGCTTTGTAAAGAAAGAAAAGCTGAATAGAGCGAGGCTGTTGACCTGATAGAATATGGCTTTGTAAAGAAACAAAAGCTGAATAGAGCGAGGCTGTTGACCTGATAGAATATGGCTTTGTAAAGAAAGAAAAGCTGAATAGAGCGAGGCTGTTGACCTGATAGAATATGGCTTTGTAAAGAAACAAAAGCTGAATAGAGCGAGGCTGTTGACCTGATAGAATATGGCTTTGTAAAGAAACAAAAGGTGAATAGAGCGAGGCTGTTGACCTGATAGAATATGGCTTTGTAAAGAAACAAAAGCTGAATAGAGCGAGGCTGTTGACCTGATAGAATATGGCTTTGTAGAGAAACAAAAGCTTATTACACATCGTTGACCTGGCAGAATACGGCTTTGTAGAGAAACAAAAGCTTATTACACATCGTTGACCTGGCAGAATACGGCTTTGTAGAGAAACAAAAGCTGAACACAGACCGTTGATCCAGGAGAATACGAGAAGCAAAAACCGAGCACTGATTGTTGGCCTGGCAGAATACGGCTTTGTAGAGAAACAAAAGCTGAACACAGACCGTTGATCCAGGAGAATACGAGAAGCAAAAACCGAGCACTGATTGTTGGCCTGGCAGAATACGGCTTTGTAGAGAAACAAAAGCTGAACACAGACCGTTGATCCAGGAGAATACGAGAAGCAAAAACCGAGCACTGATTGTTGGCCTGGCAGAATACGGCTTTGTAGAGAAACAAAAGCTGAACACAGACCGTTGACCTGGGAGAATAGGGCCTTGTAAAGAAAAAAAAACCTGACCACAGATCGTTGACCTGGCAGAGTACGGCGTTGTAGAGAAACAAAAGCTGAACACAGATCGTTGACCCGGTAGAATATGGCTTGTAGAGAAGCAAAAGCTGAACGGAACTAGGCCTTTGACCTGGCAGAGTACGGTTTAGTAGGGAAACAAAAGCTGAACACAGAGCGTTGACCCGGAAAAATACGCCTTTGTAAAGGAACAAAAGCTGAATAAAGATCGTTCACCTGACAGAATACGGCTTTATAAACAAAGGCTGAACACGGCTAGGCATTTGATCTAGTAGAATACAATTTTGCAGAGAAACAAAAGCTGAACACAGAACGCTGACCTGGAAGAATACGGCTTTGTAGGGAAACAAAAGCTGAACACAAATCGTTGACCTGGCAGAATACGGCTTTGTAGAGAAACAAAACCTGAACAAAGATCGTTCACCTGGCAGAATACGGTTTTGCAGGGAAAGCTGAACATAGAACTTTGACCCAGAAGAATACGCCTTTTTTGAGAAACAAGAAATAAACACAGAGCGTTGACCTGTTAGAATATAGCTTTGTAGAGAAACAAAAGCTGAACAAAGCTACACAGTTGACCTGACAGAATACGGCTTTGCACAGAAACAAAACCTGAACACGAATCGTTGACCTTGCAAAATACGGCTTTGTAGAGACACAAGGGCTGAACACAGATCGTTCACCCGGCAGATTATGGCTTTGTAGAGAAACAAAACCTGAACACAGATCGTTGATCTAGAAGAATACGGCTTTTCAGGGAAACCATAGCTGAACATAGAACGTTGACCTGGAAGAATACAGCTTTGTAGAGAATGAAAAGCTGAACACAGATCATTTACCTGACAGAATAAGGCTTTGTAAAGAAAAAAAAGGCTAAACACAAACTGTTGACCCTGTAGAATACGGTTTTGTAGAGAACCCAATGCTGAACAGAACTAAGCCTTTGACCTGGCAGAATACCACTTTGCAAAGAAACAAAAGCTGAACACAGATCGTTGACCTGGCAGAATACGGCTCGAGAATACGAATGTAGAGAGAAACAAAACCTAAAAACGTAGTGCTTTTTTCTTTTATTTAAGCGTTTTCAAGTAAGCACACGGACCACTCCCCGCACCATTTCGCACCATCCCAACGTTGTTGCCAAGTATGAGCCTTCAGTCAAATCCAGAATGTACCTGTGCACCGAGCGATCAGCTAGATGATGATGTATGCAAGTATAACAACACAGGGTTATCACACTCCCTGACAGTGTTTAAACCTTAACGCGATGCAGGGATATGAGTGTCTAAATAGACGTGCTCTTACCTCATTTATGCCCAGACTCAGGCCTAATGGACAATTATATTACATTCCTGATGAGCCGGAGTTGCTGGAAATGTCGCAGAATTTCGTTACCTGGAACATCATTTATTATTGATAATAAGGAGAGATCATTGAGCCCCGGAGATAACCAGTTCGGGTGCACAACCTTGGATCATGACTACAACTTAATTGTCGTTGTTTTTCTCATCGCCTACATTTGTGGCTGTTGTTAACTACAGCATTGCATGTGACGCCCCTTGAGCCTCCCAATGGTTCGTGAAAGACGCCTATAATCTCCTAACTCTAACAGCATCGAACAGTTTGTATCTTAGCATTACATTGAGAGTTGCGCAACTTCGTGAAGGGCTCCTATAACCTTTAACTATTATAACAATGAGTGGTCCGCTCAACTTTATGAATATTAAATGGATAGTAACCTTATGAAAGATTCCCACAAAATCTTAACTATAACACAGCGGCTGCTTCTCAACGTCGTGACAGGCGCCTGCAACCCTTTATTCGCTACAATACCATCGAGTGGTTCGTAATGTCGTGAAACTTAATTGTAACAATATCGAATGGTTCGTACCCACGTAAAAGACCTTTGCAACTTCCGAATTATTATGGTGCGTAACCTCGTGAAAGGCTCCATCAATCCCTTAACTGTAACAACTTCGAATTGTTGATATCCTCACGAAAGGCTCCTGCAACCCCTTAACTGTAATAACATCTAATGGCCGGTCCCCTTGTGAAAGCTCCTGTGACGCCTTACCTGTAATAACACGGAATGGTTCGTACCCTCGTGAAAGGCTCCGGCTACCCTTTACCTATAACAGAATCGAGTTGGTGTACATTGTCAGATTATATCGGTGAAAGCGTAGGAAAAACGCCTCCACTTGTTACTACTCAGTCAGATTATATCGGTAAATGTCTGACAGAAACGCTTTCATTTGTTATTACCGCGACAGATTATATCGGTGAAGATGGAGGAGAAACGCCTTCATTTGTTACTGCTCATTGTCTGTCGAAAATATTCAGTATCTGATGTGCCTGTGAGGAATGTGATCAAACTGTGCCCAGGTATCGTAGTTCTAGTCTACATCCAGTATGGCCTGCGTATAAGGAAATATTCTCCCACATCCATTCTCATTTACACGATCTTAATTGTCATTACTTGCTCCCTCAAAGCTTTCCAATTTATTTTCCCTATATTTTTCATTCTTGTTTTATTCCTGTTTTATTTTCCGAATATGACATCTCCTTGACTGATTAACCCATACAGACAAATAAACGTTTAGATATATATTTCGGTTCGGAATTTTCCGCGATGACAGTGTCAATAGCTGGAAATGGAAATTTAATCCTTCACAATGGCCGTGATTTCTCCACTAGTTCCAGAGAGAAATGATTTCAAGCAGGGCCTCGTCGTTACCTTTGTCGTTATAATGCAGGTTACATACGCTATGTTGGTGGAGGATCGTTGAATTTGATTCAGTTGATAGTAAAACTTGTCGAGAGGGATTAGGTATGCTTAGACACTGAAGGAAAACTATATCGAGAGGTATGAAACCTGTTTAACATGTGAAACTGACGGAAGGCTATCTCGAGACGGATTAGACCTGCTTCATATGAGACATTGAATGAAAACTATGTCGAGAGGGATTAGGTATTCCAAAACACTGAAGGAAAACTATATATAGAGGGGTTAGACCTGCCTCCTGTGAGACACTCTGATGGGCAACTATATTAAGAAGGATTAGACGTGCTTCATATGAGATAATGATGGAAAACTATGCTGAGAGGGATTAGACGAGCTTCATATGCGAAACTGACGGAACACTATCTCCAGTGGAAATAGACCAGCTTGATCTGAGACAGTGGCTTAAAACTATGTTGAGAGGGATTAGACCTGCTTCATATATCACACTGACGGAACACTACGTCGAGAAGGATTAAATCTGTTTTATGTGACTAAGCCGACAGCAATGGCGAATAAATACGATCTTTTTTTTTTCGAGAAATTTGTGACAGGCTGGCCACTACCTGAAGTACTCCCTTATTTTTAACTAGAGTTGTCTGGCCTTGTCGGGGAATATCAGTGGCTGATGTATGAGCTAGCACACACAGCACCGCACAAGGCTTCTTACTAATTACTCCCAGTTGTCTTGGGGAAGGTCCCCACCGGAAGCTGGGGTCGCTGTAATGTTTGTTGTCTAGCCTCTGCCACATATACCGACGCACAGCAAACACAAAACTGCAAGCAGAAATATCATCACCCAATCACAGCAGAGAACAGTCTGCCATTTCATATTACACAAAGGTCAGCGTCTAGCACATCATCCGGAGTTACGTACAGGACAGAGACTCACATCCATTAATTGTCTGACATTGGAATACCTACATCACAGCTTCCAAGGAATCGTTCCACGAAAACCCAGAGCCGTCTTCAAAGAGCAGACAGCTAAAAGAAGTCTACTGCGGACTCCATTGTACCAAGAAAAGTGACGCAGTAAAAAAAAAAAAAAAAAAACCCAGCAAGCAGCCAAAGCTTAGAACACTGAAACAGCCACCTCCAGCTGTGGCAACCTGAGTTTGGGCTTAGGTCGTAATTTTTGTCAGACGAGGTGTGGGAGTTTTGCCAGTCTTGTTTCTTTCACAAATAATACAAAGAATCACAACATTGAGACTAAAGCCAGGACAGCGACAGTGTTATGGATGACAAATGGTTACATGTAACGGTTGAATTCCGGCCTCTAGTCATTTTATCTCATGGTTTTATTCTAAATGTTCATGTATAAGAACACTTAACACTGGTCATGTTCATGAACAGCACTCATGTGTCAAATTCTCACACCATTAGCATTCCATTCAGTATATACATACTCTATCTTGTTTGGCTTCTCTGGTCGTACGTGAGAAGGTCTACCAGCAACCTGCAGATAGTCTTGGGGTTTCCCCGGTTTCCTCTCACCTCTCAAGTGAAATATTCTTGAGTACGACGTATAACCCCAATCACATAAACAAATAAATAAATCTATCATGTCTAGAGTAAGGGGTTAAATACTGATTTCATGTAATGTATTGATGAGGATTGTCGAGGATTGTAGAGGATTGTAGTCTATTGCTGAGCAGAATATAGTTTTCGATGCTTGTAGCCCTTTTCAAGCACTTTTCAAGGTGTCCGTTCACGGAGAAGTTAAACAAGGTGACGGCTGGATGTGTTATGGAGATTCACGGTAAATAAACTGTGTGTAGATCTCACAGACATAAATCTTTACTGCTTGCCTACAGGTGTAGAACAAGCTTTGCAACAATCAAAGAATCAATGTCATTGGGCTCTGACTACAATGTTTGAGCTGTTCCTCTGTTCTGTGAACTACGACACCAAACTGAAGCCTGGCAGCATTAGTGGTTGTACCCAGTGTTCTAACCGTGTCTAAAATCCTGACAATTTCTGCTCACGCCTAAGGCAAACTAATGAGATCCTTTGACTTCATTTCGGACATTTATCCATCTCACAAGATGTTATGTATGGTCATCAAGGGAAACTGCCCACAGCAATGGTAGAGGTCAAGTCGAATCGTACAGTGTCATTACACCTCCATATTTCCACAAGCCTCGCCAAAGGCAGATCATTACAATCAATCTGTAGCTGGAATACTGGTGTCGCCATTGATGCCCAGAGATCAGCTCACTTGTGGACCATTGTCCTGCGGTAAACTGACCATGGCAATAGTGGAGTAAAGATCTCTACCTTTGACACCTCGGTCTAGTTAAACTGAGTGTAATCTGCCTTTGATTTGCTGCTAGTCACATCTTTGCGTCTCTGGGGGAGGGGGTGCAGTGAAGTTTGAGAAACTGGTGTAGGAACCAGTATCATTATCCTAATGATGTTTCACCCTGTCAGTTGTCTTGTATATCATTGCCTTGTCATGGAACTGACATGCACCCTTTCGATCTAGGTCGCATTCTGGAATTAAATTCTCAGGTTGTACTCGGTCCCCTGGACAAATTATAGCCCATGTTATATCTGGCTATAATATCGACAGATTTATTGACATCAGTCTTCTCAGAATCGGTTTCTGCACAACCCGGCGACAATGGGTTGACTGTTTTGTGAGTTGTGGGTATTATCCTAGTGATACCTACCTACATGCAATTTTTAAACAAAAAAGAGGAAAGAAAAGGAAAAACAATAAAATAGAAATAAAAAAAAAAAATTCGTGGTCACTTTGTGAATCACAAATATTCTTGTCCGATTGATTCACAAAATCGGTCCCGCGGATTGAGAATATTTTATCATGATTTTGACAGAGCCAGATGAAGAATATATTACACATATGCATGTACGTCAACATCGTTATGGACCACGGACGCGCTACGTTGTGAACTCCTAAAACTCCAGAAAAACTGGAATTAGTTTTAAAGTGATAAAGTCATAAAGCACAGAACCAATATAATATACCGAACTGGTCCCGTACACGGTGCTATCTTCACCGAATGTCTAGGGCACATTCGGGCCTAATCCAGTTGGGCAGTCCATCCACTTGTAAGGTTTGTACAAAATGAAGTAAATGGACCTAGAAAGAACATCTGCCAGCCTTTAATTATTGTCTCTGACGGCGGCACGACTTCGGCCTGGGTTCGCAGCAATTCGCCGAAACTACCAAAGCCTCTGCCCAATTACCCTACCCAGGCATACCAGTGGATTTGCTCAAGCATTTACAATGCCGATAAGGCGGGTATGATACAGTCTATAACGCAAAGAAACGTTTTCTGGATATATAGGTTTCGCTGCAGCCCAGACCAAGCATTAACTCTTCCAGGTTTTTCACCCCCGTCCACTTTTCACTTGCCGCACTAACGTCATATTTGTCCGTGTATGCATAACTAACTATAGCTTATCTAGTCCACAGAACTGTCCTCGTAAAGAACAAAATCTGTCTGTTCGGCTGATTCACTGCATCAAACCGGCTGATTCGGCAACAAGACGTGTCCATTCAGCTATTTCACTTAACTTATCCACTTTTTCACCTGTCTAACTGCCTGAATCGGAATTTTTGCAAAATGAATTTCTCTTACCGATATTCCTTTCAGTCATTGATATTCATCAGATCATGATACATCTTCATGGATTTACGTCCTATATTCATCAAACTTTTGTAAGTGAAACAACAATACCAGAAAAATTTGCAGCAGGCCAACAATGTCTCTCTCATAAATAATGTTAAATGATTTGCATACTTGGCAAATTTAAATACTGGAATCCGTATAAAACATGTAACTATCAAAATGGCTCCTGGGAAACGCAACAAGCTGAATTTAACCCAGTAAACAATAGATTTATTTTCCAGCACGATTTACAGCCAGCCCATGGAATGAGCCTGTGAGAAAGCAGCCATGAAAACCTTGACACATGCTGACCGGCAAAATCCGAACCTTCCTGTGCCAGGTGCTGGGAGAAGTCCCTTGCAACACTGCCTGACACATGTTTTATCTCGCCAAGAATTTAAACTTTCATCCATATTTTTTATTATTTTCATACAAAGTATCTGGCAGCGGAGAAAAGACTTTACTCACTAAAATACACAGTAAAGATTTTACACCGTAATATACACAGAAAATTTTTATACCTGATGCATTTTCGCCATATAAAAGAAAACACACTGCTGTATCAATTTACATACACCAAAATGAAGTAAGTTCCTACAACAGAATTAACTTTCTATCCTGGCATCTGACAGAAAACAGCGCGCTTTTTATACTGGTTGGGATGCCGACCGATATTTTAAACGACAACAAAACTTCCTGCAGGCAATGGACGACCTTCTTGGAATTATTTTTCCGATGTCGCTAAATATCGCGTTTCAGACAAGGCAACATATTATTCTTAAGAGAAAGGAACATTGAGGTGAGCTTGGGCCCTGTGTGGTAATCTCACACTAATGTGGGCGGCCCATATTTGGCCCTAATTGCTACAAACCCTTTCGCGTGTAGTATATACAGGGAATCCACGCCTCCATGAGTAACAAATTATCTTGAAACTTTAAGAAACTAACACTAGGGTTCTTACAACCGTCTGCGGAGCAATAAACCATTTCTGAGAGAAATTTAAGATTGTTGTGGCTTTGGTTGATTTTCTAATACTGAACTAAATGACGCGGCCCTCGTCAGCCGGTGAAGTTTTGACTTTGAGTATAATACATTTCGGATTTATGTGCCCATTTTTCTTTTTACAGTTTTATTACTTCGTTGTGACAATACAAACAAGGTTATCTGCGCATGGTATATGACAAAACTGGACACTGTTTATATCCTAATTCAGTGAAAGATTTAGGCAGAACGCTGTTGACAAAGTACAACACGCTGTTCTACATGCAGGGTTTATTAACAGTCGGCCCGCGGACTACCACGCTCCGCAATCCGCCACTTAAGTCAGAGGAGGGGGCGAATAAGTGTATTAAGAGTAGAATCCGAATTCCAGTAGGCCACTACGCTGAACGGCTGTCTCCCGTAAGGCTTTAATACCAGCATTGTGTTCGTGTTCGTCGATGGGTTTGTCAATAACATCAGCCGCAGCTTTCAGTGTTTACTCACAATCGTGCCTACATTTTTCAAGAACGCTAAGCAGATTATGTTCTTGATCGGTCACGTGACAAGGGCACGGATCGATTAAGTATTCAGTAGGTTTGACCTTGCGCATTACCGAAATCTTATAATAGAGCTGTGGGCTGCATACATCTGCTGAATATCAGGCTTGATTTATGGCTAAAATGAGGAATTTAATAAGACACCAACGCATTTGCGTGAAATGGGACATAGAACACTTAAACTAATTGAACGTAGTTAAAAAGGATGCCCATGTGCAAAAACTACTCTCTCACAACGGAATATCACTTTTCTTTTCAGTTTCTTGTTTTTTTTTATTTTACATTGCCTTATTGACGTTTGATGAAGTGTGAATTTGCGTCAAACCTTTCATTCAGGAATGCATGATTAGTTGATGTTAATTCCAGGAACTCAAAAGGATATGTTAATTAAGCTGAAAACCTGAAAGATTGCAGACAGCCAGAAATGCGGGAACGAGGGAAAGTTCGCAATACCTTACACACTGTATTCTGACCAGCCTGTTCATATGAGACTACATGCTGCACGGATTCACCCGAATTGTAGTATTCCATTAAACAGGTCGCAGGCTGATGTCGCCAGAAGGAGTTAACCAACAAACAACATTAGAAGAAAGGTGGTTTTTCATGTGTCGTGTCTGTATACTGTATTGCGATGGGTTGTCATGTCTGCATGCTGTGGCTGGGTGGGGTGTCACGTGTTGTTTCTGTATGCTCTACTGCGGTGGGTTGTCATGTCTCTTTTGTGAATACCGTATTGCGGTTGACTATGATGTCTTGTGGACTGTGGGATGTATATACTGTGTCGCTGTGCCTTGTGTCTACAGACTGTGATGGGGTGGCCATGAAGCTTTCCACGGTATACGCTCCTCGGCCTATGCCGCCATGTTGAGCAGCAACGCGCATGTCTTGCTTCTAAATAGTGTATGAACGTACAATGTATGGTGGCGGTGCGGTGGGGAGGTGGGGGGAGGGTTGGTGGTTGTGTGGTAGCAGGTTGGTGTATATTATTTTCGCGACACTGTGCGATAACAAAGAGAATCGGCCTGGACCTTCGTTGAGTACGAAATTAACACTGTAAGCATCGAGACTCCAAGGACGCTAGGACAGTATAAAAAAAGGAGTTGGAGTCTTTCGGGGTTAGTGTCTGTACACCGTGCTGCGGTGTCTTGTCATGCATGTCTTGTGTCTGTATACCTTGCTGTGGTGTCTTGTCATGCATATCTTGTGTCTATATACTGGGCTGTGGTGTCTTGTCATGCATGTCTAGTGTATGTATACCTACTACTGTGGCTTGCCATGCATGTCTTGTGTTTATATACCGCGCTACGTTGTCTTGTCATGCATGTCTTGTGTTTATATACTGTGTTGCGGTGTTTTGTCATGCATGTCTTGTGTCTGTCTACCTTGTTGTGGCGTCTTGTCATGCATGTCTTGTGTTTTATATACGGTACTACGTTGTCTTGTCATGCATGTCTTGTTTTTATATGCTGTGCTACAGTGTCTTGTTTTGCATGTCTTGTGTTTATACACTATGCTACAAGAAAAAATAAACCGTGTTGGAGTATCTGTAGGTCCTATCATAGCACGACCCCCTGGCACATGTGTTTCTCGTTCAAGGCTATGTTTTATTAAGGTACATATCCTTCTACGCATGCTTTAACCTTCAAAAGAGTAGATTCAGAAAAGATTCAGTAAGGCATCTTTCCTTTGTACAACTCGCTGATTAATTTATGAAATGTTAACGGCGAATCATCAAATTTCAATGACGTTCGAAGAGATCGTAACCGCCAATAGCAAAAAATAACCATCAAATCAGAGTCAACTGAAAATCAGATTACCAAAGTGTTATTCCATCTCAAGTATTTCTGAAACATCTATTAATTCTAGAACTGTTTTCTTCATTTGGAATTTACCGCGGAGCTGGGCTTACGGGTGTCAAGTCATGATATATCGTGTTCTCCCATGTAAAACTCCGCTCTTAGGGGAATTTGAAGCCGTGCATGGAGATTAGTAAACCATGTACCCTCAAGCCGTGTATTTTTACACCAATTGCACCCTAGTATGAAGCCGCGTACATTTGTGTTTTGTGGCATAGCACAATTATATATGGGCCTCAAGCCGCGTACACCTGTGTTTGGTTGTATGGCACAGTTATATACCGGCCTCAAGTCGTGTACGTGTAACCTGTGTTTTGTGGCATTGCACAGTTATATACCGGCCTCAAGCCGTGTACACCTGTGTTTTGTGGTATAGCACAATTATATACCGGCCTCAAGCCGCGTACACCTGTGTTTGGTTGTATGGCACAGTTATATACCGGCCTCAAGTCGTGTACGTGTAACCTGTGTTTTGTGGCATTGCACAGTTATATACCGGCCTCAAGCCGTGTACACCTGTGTTTTGTGGTATAGCACAATTATATACCGGCCTCAAGCCGCGTACACCTGTGTTTGGTTGTATGGCACAGTTATATACCGGCCTCAAGTCGTGTACGTGTAACCTGTGTTTTGTGGTATTGCACAGTTATATACCGGCCTCAAGCCGTGTACACCTGTGTTTTGTGGTATAGCACAATTATATACCGGCCTCAAGCTGCGTACACCTGTGTTTGGTTGTATGGCACAGTTATATACCGGCCTCAAGCCGTGTACGTGTAACCTGTGTTTTGTGGTATTGCACAGTTATATACCGGCCTCAAGCCGTGTACACCTGTGTTTTGTGGTACTGCACAGTTATATACCTGCTTCAAGCTGTGTACACATGTGTTTTGTGGTATTGCACAGTTATATACCGGCCTCAAGCGGTGTACACCTGTGTTTTGTGGTATAACACAGTTATATACCGGCTTCAAGCTGTGTACACCTGTGTTTTGTGGTATTGCACAGTTATATACCGGCCTCAAGCCGTGTATTCGTGTGTTCTTATATCACATACAGGTTAAAACAGTGTACTCAATTTGAATATAGGCCTCAACACATGTACTTGCCGCGGGTCGTCGCTAAGGTGTTTCATTTCGATGGCTAGGACACACAGAGAGCAGGTCACAATATCGTCAGTATCAAGATTTGGTATATATATGTACTTGGGGTTTTATGTCACACTTGATGATGACCCAAAAGTTTGGGTGAGTTCAGATTTTAGTGTCGATCCTTAAGCCAATTCATCAAAAGCTTAACATGTGTTATATGTTCTTAAAAGCTTCTTCACCTTCTTCTATACATGACGGACTGGTATGAAAATCAACAACGACACCCACAGCAGAGAGGACATGCAAAACACGTCCTTTAAATATCCCAAAACGCTAACTATTCCGAGCATTGTATCTCAGGTCAATCCTCTGAAGTATACTGTGAAGGATGTATGACTAATGACATCAATGTTTTGTTGAAATTATATTTTAAATGGACAACAAAAGGAATAATTCCTCAATTTAAAGTTACTTTTCTCAGAAGAAATCATTTAAATTTCATAATGTTTCTAAAGCTATTAAAGCATTATCTTATCATTCAAAGGGTAGTCGAACAAATCCATGCAGTAGTTCGAGACAATCGCGTGTACGCCAAAAGGAATGTCGTTCAGTGTGGTATAAAGCTTCTTTCCTATGTCGAGTTCATCAAAGATATTAACATTAAGACTACCATAACACTGTTCATTAGGTACGCCTTCCCCAATGTACCTACCTTCGTGTAGCTAATGTACGCTTATTCAGCTACAAACACTTTCTGAAGCATCAAATGTAGTATCAGAATGAACACCATGGTTTGATAGACTGATATTTCCTTCAGACTTTTTTGCGCTATGTTGATGACAAAAAGGCGCAATTTTATTCCCGTTGGATTTCCATGCCATAGGTTAAAAAGATTTAGCTTAGAGCCCTTCAACCTGTTGAGATTAGAATGGATACATTTGTAGTAAAAGTGGATTCATTCACACAAATAGCCCTATCAACAGTGGTTGAATCAGTGGTATAATGCGGAATAATTCTGGAGGTGCCATCAATGTATATGATGTATTGGCTGAGATAAATTCCTGACGTGTGAGACATGGGTTGTATTCTGTTACTAGGATATGAAAAAAGAGTCACAACAGTTAACCTCGGTCACAAAGGAATTGCCGCGCAATAATTGCTCCAAACTGAAGGGTAAGACAATGATATGGTCAAACCATGAAGCGAAATTTCCAACGGATACAAGAACAAAGCAGCCGACAGGTTTGGTCAGACACTCAAGAATCCGAGTGCAATATCTACGACTGTTCGACCGTGTAGTGGCTGACAGGATACGACAGAGCTTTGATTACGACTGTTCGCCCATGTAGTGGCTGACAGGATACGACAGAGCTTTGATTACGACTGTTCGCCCATGTAGTGGCTGACAGGATACGACAGAGCTTTGATTACAACTGTTCGCCCATGTAGTGGCTGACAGGATACGACAGAGCTTTGATTACGACTGTTCGCCCATGTAGTGGCTGACAGGATACGACAGAGGTTTGAAATTATCCACAAGGCTCCAACTGCCACGACAAAACTAATTCGCTTGAGTTGCCATAAAACGTGATATGAACTCAGGTTGAAAACACTAGAATGACGAAATCATACGACCATAGAGGGAAACACTTACCACTAAGTGAAGTGAACCTGCAAAAATAAAGCATACATCGCCCTGAATTCATCATGGCCTAAAGTTTGGTTCAGATATCCTCAACTCTGCTCATGACAGTCCAAGTATCCTATACTCCTTCTCACGCTTCCTATAGCTGTGGCATCCTATATCTACACTCATGACAGTCCAGGTATCCCATACTCCTTCTAACGCTTCCTACAGCTGTGGCATCCTATAACTACACTCATGACAGTCCACGTATCCCATACTCCTTCTCACGCTTCCTATAGCTGTGGCATCCTATAACTAAACTCACGACAGTCAAAGTTCCCGATACTCCTTCAAACGCTTCCTACAGCTGTGGCATCCTATAACTACACTCACGACAGTCAAAGTATCCCATACTCTTTCTCACGCTTCCTATAGCTGTGGCATCTTATAACTACACTCACGACAGTCCAGGTATCCTATACTCCTTCTAACGCTTCCTACAGCTGTGGCATCCTATAACTACACTCACGACAGTCCAGGTATCCCATGCTTCCTATAGCTGTGGCATCCTATAACTAAACTCACTACAGTCAAAGTATCCCATACTCCTTCTAACGCTTCCTACAGCTGTGGCATCCTATAACTACACTCACGACAGCCAAGGTATCCCATACTTCTTCTCACGCTCCCTACAGCTGTGGCACAGACGGCATCCAGGCATCCTATATCTCTACTCACCATGGTCCAGGCATCCTACATCCGATATCCAGCGTCGCTACTCATGACGGCTGTGGCATCCTGCATCTCTACTTACGACGGATGTTGCATCGTGTATGTTTACTCACGACAGCTACGGCATCCTGCGCATTTCTGCTCACGACGGCCGTGAAACCTTGCATCTCTACTCACGACGTCCCAAGCATCCTGCATCTGTACTCGTGACGCTCAGGTATCCTGCATCTCTACTCACGACGGCCCTACTACTGAGGCATCATGCGCATTTGTTCTAGATCGTGGGTCCTAGCCTAGTCTATGGTGTCGACACGTTGGTTGACAAAGTAACCATTAAGTAGGCCTGTATCCTTTGAACAAAGTGTATGGACAGAGGGACAACAGTAAAAACTGTATTGATAGAGGGACAACACAAAAAACTGTATGGATAGAGGGACAACACAAAAAACTGTATGGATAGAGGAACAACACAACAAACCGTGTGAACAGAGGGGCAATGGAACAAACCATGTTGATAGACGTACAAAAGAAAAATCTGTATGGATAGTGCGACAGCAGAACAAACTGTATGGATAGTGCGACAGCAGAACAAGCTGTATGGATAGTGCGACAGCAGAACAAACTGTATGGATACTGCCACAGCAGAACAAACTGTATGGATAGTGCGACAGCAGAACAAACTGTATGGATACTGCCACAGCAGAACAAACTGTATGGATAGTGCGACAGCAGCACAACAGAACAAATTGTGTGGACAGTTTTACGAAAGAAGAAATTGTATTGCTAGAGCTCCAACAGAACGAACTGTGTGTATTTATCTTGTCTTCTGCTATCTGTCTTCGCCAGTTTTTTTCTGCAGATTATTGGTTGACAATAACATATCTGCCCAGCGTTGATTTTCACTGACAGACAACACTGAGGGGGAAATACGGCAGAGATGAAAACGGCTGTCATGACTTTTGTGCATAAAGGATAGCAGCTTTAATGGTTCTCAGCAGCTCCCTTGTAGGTTGTTACTCATAATTCCAGGGTTACTTTCATGCAACTTCACTTTTATGTTGAAAAGATCAACTGTCATGAATTACAACATTAGATCTTGGACAAGACACAACATGGATATCTTACCTATCTATTGAGTTTGCCCTGTGAATCAGTCACTTGGTTCTCCGTATATCCACACAGGTAATTCAGTATAACATTCCTTCCCAGCTACAACATCTATGGCGTTAAATGCGGCGCAGCCTGGCCTGTGCGTGAAGTAGAGTTCCCCCTTTATCAGTGCATCAGCATGCAGTCTCAGGAAAAAGGTTCAACAGAACTACTGGCGGGTGTTTCCGTAAAGTTCTGAGAAACCCTTCCGCCAGCAGGTTACACACATGTAGGCAAGACCAGGAAGATGTGAGTAAAATCCACAGCGGGTCGAGAACTCTAGCCTCCGCCAAGCGACACTGGCGGATTCTAGGTGTTCTGGCCGATCAGTGCGATTGAAGTGGTCGGCGAGCAGAGAAGTGGTAGATTCCTCAGCACACTGACATGGACGGAGCAATGTGGTGCGGGACTAGCCTACTGCAGTCCGTCAGTCGCCTCGGCTTCGAGAGAGCGATCGATGGAAGCATTTCCACCAGGCGCCGGTGGCACGGTACGGATAGGAATATATCTGTCACGTCACACTAACATATACTTTATTACATAACGCTTTTGTATGAGGTGCCTTCGCATTGGCCTTACGATAAGGTGGAGACGTCTTTACTGGATACCGACAGGCTTAATGAATCTACGTATATCATATCTCTGACTGACCCTTCCCAATTACTCTCCGCTACACCAGACATACCCACAAAGAGCGTATAAACGTTATCTGATGGATCATTTACATGATTACATTATTTATAGACTGGTGACACTCACCCGCCGCCGTTTACATCCGCTGTTTAGCTTTCATTTTGATCAGAAAATCTTGAAAGCAAACTGAAATAGTTACCAGTGCTAGCTGAGAGTTCAACACCAAATGTTGTCCACAGGATATTTACATCTTTGTCTGATCGTCGGTTCAGAACCCGTGGTAGTCCCCGCTATATCTAAAACACTTGAATTAACGTATGTATGCTTGGGTTTTTACGTCGTACTTAGCATTTGTTAGCGACGAGCGGTCATTCGCTCTGTTTTCTTGTGACAGGACGAATCCATGCAGCCAAAGCACTGCTGCCATTGAAGTATCATGCCGCAGACGCCAAGCCTAGTACTCCACCAAGTCGAATTCTACTGACAACTGGTGTCGTTCCCTTGCTCTAACCTACATGGTAATAGGAGATATAGCCCGGACACAAATACGGACGATCAGGTGGTTTGAGCCGATCCGGGTTTGATCCAAGATATCTAGTACGCTCTAACCCTTAAAATTAATCGGTGCTATATCCAGAAAGTGTACCGGTAAGTGGAAACCAGGGTCATACTGATACTTGGAAAACATGGTGTACAAATATCAATATGATCTTGGTGTCTTTGTATCAGTATGATCTCGGTTTCCATGTATCCGTATGATCTGCTGCAGGTGCCCAAGTGTCAATATAGACTCTTGGTGTCTTTTGTATCAGTATGATCTCGGTTTCCATGTATCCGTATGATCTGCGGCAGGTGCCCAAGTGTCAATATAGACTCTTGGTGTCTTTTGTATCAGTATGATCTCGGTTTCCATGTATCCGTATGATCTGCTGCAGGTGCCCAAGTGTCAATATAGACTCTTGGTGTCTTTGCATTAGCATGATCTCGGTGTTCAAGTATCATACTCATCATACTGATACAAAGACACCGAGATCACATTGATACTTGGGCACCGACATCATACTGATGCAAAGACACCGAGATCACATTGATACTTGGGCACCGACATCATACTGATACAAAGACACCGAGATCACATTGATACTTGGGCACCGACATCATACTGATGCAAAGACACCGAGATCACATTGATACTTGGGCACCGACATCATACTGATGCAAAGACACCGAGATCACATTGATACTTGCACACCGACATCATACTGATGCAAAGACACCGAGATCACATTGATACTTGGGCACCGACATTATACTGATGCAAAGACACTGGGATCACATTGATACTTGGGCACCGACATCATACTGATGCAAAGACACCGAGATCACATTGATACTTGGGCACCGACATCATACTGATGCAAAGAGATCGAGATCATATTGATATTTGCGCACCGACATCATGCTGATGCAAAGACACCGAAATCACATTAATACTTGGGCACCGGTGTCATACTGATGTATAGACACCGAGATCCTATTGATATTTGGACACCGACATCATACTGATGCAAACACAACGAGATCATATTAATACAAAAACACCGAGCGCCTATTACTACTTGGACACCGATATCACAATGGCACAAAGATACCGCGATTCTATTGATGCTTGGATACCGAGATCGTACGGATACAAAGACACCGAGGTCATATAGATACTTAGACTCCATGATTCTATTGATACTGGGACACCGAGATCATACCGATACAAAGACACAGAGATCATAATGATACTTGGACGCCGAGATCATACTGATATAAAAGCACCGAGAGCCTTTTGATATTTGGACACCAAGCTCTTACTGATATAAAAATACAGAGCTTGTGGACACTCTGGGCATTGAGCTCATATGCTTACTGATACAAAAACACCGAGAGTCTAATCATACTGATATAAGGAAACAGAAATTATATTGACTCTTGGGCCCGAGATCATACACGTCTGGATCTCTTGTAGCTCAGGCAATTTATAGCCAGGTTTTATCTGTTATAGGTTCCATCATTTATGCCATTAGCTCCCTGAAGATGATGGAAGTATTATTTATTTACTGTGCTATGCAGAGGACGAATTACTGAGCAGAGCGTGTTGAAACACTGAATTATCGCACACATTTCCATGGTCAGTACTAGTGGCATGAACTGCAGATTCAATAGTGGATCTCAAAACCTACCTGATCGGTTTAATGCAAGCTCTCTCTATCTTTCTTTTGCGTGGTACCACACATATATAATGCACTTTAATATTCATTTACAAGAATTCTGAAATTCCCATTATCTGACCAGCCCATAATTTGTAATGATTAATTACTGGTTGACGGAGACATTTGGGGATGAGAGCCTGTGTCGATTTAGTGTCAATACAATGCCAATAAGGAAGCCATTAGCCTGTCGTGTTTGCTGTTTTGAGAACCTGGTTATCTTTAAATAACACTCGTAAAAGCAGTGAACTTCTGCTGGCCAATAAAAATGTTTCGATATCATTGTTGAAATTAACACCAGTTATCATTCCTATATAGAATTATCATTCCAGCAGACGTTTAGAGTTATCATTCCAATAGATGTGCAGAGTTATCATTCCAGTAGATGTTGAGAGTTATCATTCCAATAGATGTGCAGAGTTATCACTCCAATAGATGTGCAGAGTTATCACTCCAACCGATATGAGAGCTATCATTCCAATAGATGTGCAGAGTTATCACTCCAATAGATGTGCAGAGTTATCACTCCAACCGATATGAGAGCTATCATTCCAATAGATGTTCAGAGTTATCATTCCAATAGATGTGCAGAGTTATCATTCCAATAGATGTTCAGAGTTATCACTCCAACCGATATGAGAGCTATCATTCCAATAAATGTTGAGAGTTATCATTCCAATAGATGTTGAGAGTTATCATTCCAATAGATGTTCAGAGTTATCACTCCAACCGATATGAGAGCTATCATTCCAATAGATGTGCAGAGTTATCACCCCAATAGATGTTGAGAGTTATCACTCCAATAGATGTTCAGAGTTATCACTCCAACCGATATGAGAGTTATCATTCCAATAGATGTTGAGAGTTATCATTCCAATAGATGTTGAGAGTTATCATTCCAATAGATGTTCAGAGTTATCACTCCAACCGATATGAGAGTTATCATTCCAATAGATGTTCAGAGTTATCATTTCAATAGATGTTCAGAGTTATCATTCCAATAGATATTCAGAGTTATCACTCCAACCGATATGAGAGTTATCATTCCAATAGATGTTCAGAGTTATCATTCCAATAGATGTTCAGAGTTATCATTCCAATAGATGTTCAGAGTTATCACTCCAACCGATATGAGAGCTATCATTCCAATAGATGTTCAGAGTTATCATTCCAATAGATGTTGAGAGTTATCATTCCAATAGATGTTGAGAGTTATCATTCCAATAGATGTGCAGAGTTATCATTGCAATAGATGTGCAGAGTTATCATTCCAGTAGATGTTCAGAGTTATCACTCCAACCGATATGAGAGTTATCATTCCAATGGATATTGAGAGTTATCATTGCAATAGATGTTCAGAGTTATCATTCCAATAGCTGTGCAGAGTTATCATTCCAATAGATGTTGAGAGTTATCATTCCAATAGATGTGCAGAGTTATCATTGCAATAGATGTTCAGAGTTATCACTCCAATAGATGTGCAGAGTTATCACTCCAACCGATATGAGAGGTATCATTCCAGTAGATGTGCAGAGTTATCACTCCAATAGATGTGCAGAGTTATCACTCCAACCGATATGAGAGCTATCATTCCAATAGATGTTCAGAGTTATCACTCCAATAGATGTTCAGAGTTATCACTCCAACCGATATGAGAGTTATCATTCCAATAGATGTTGAGAGTTATCATTCCAATAGATGTTCAGAGTTATCACTCCAACCGATATGAGAGTTATCATTCCAATAGATGTTGAGAGTTATCATTCCAATAGATGTGCAGAGTTATCATTCCAATAGATGTTCAGAGTTATCACTCCAACCGATATGAGTTATCATTGCAATAGATGTTCAGAGTTATCATTCCAATAGATGTTCAGAGTTATCATTGCAATAGATGTTCAGAGTTATCATTCCAATAGATGTGCAGAGTTATCATTCCAATAGATGTGCAGAGTTATCATTGCAATAGATGTGCAGAGTTATCACTCCAATAGATGTGCAGAGTTATCATTCCAATAGATGTGCAGAGTTATCATTTCACTATCATTCCAGTGGAGGTTTCAATCCAACTGTGAAGTATGTATGTATGTTTGGGGCTTAATTTCGTACTTAACATTTTTTCTGTCACATGACGACGAGGAGACTTTAGGTGTGTGAACATATGCTGTGTTTTCTTGTGGCACGGCGAATCCATGTCATCAAAGTGCTGGCACCACTGACATCGGACCAACCAGTCCTGCTTCCTTGCTAAAACCTATCAGTGCTGAACACCAAGCGAGGCAACAACAAATACCATATTTAAAGTCTTTGGAATGACCCAACCTGGGGTTGATCCCTGGTCATCCGACTTCTAGGCGGATGCTCTAACCATTAGGGCACCGAAGCCTTCCATCACCGTGGTGATATTTCACCGATCTGTTCAGGGTGTAAGTAGCGGCAGGTCATCACCGTGGTGAAATTTCAACAGTATGTCTAGGGCGCACGTAACGGCAGGTCATCACCGCGGTGATATTTCATTAATTTGTCCACGACACGTCATCAACGCGGTAATATACCAGGACGCTAGTAACGGCACGTCATCACCGTGATATTTCATTAATTTGTCCACTGCGCAAGTAACGGCACGTCATCACCATGGTGATATTCCAGGGCGCTAGTAACAGCAGGAATATTCATTGCGGAGTGGTGGATTGACTTGATTAACTGACTAATTTTTTTAACGCTAAGTATTTTTCACAGACAATGTTAGTCAGTTGTGTAGGTGAAAGGAAAGAGTCCCTTATTACGCTGACGCAGCGTGGTGTTCGGTGACTGGGTTTCTGAAATGCCTCTGAAGAATCGGTTACCGTGAGTAAGGTCAACTAGCAGCCTCTAAGGCCACGGCTGATAACTGCTTCACACTGCCGGAAGTGATCAATTGCCCAGAACTAGACAAGTGGTTTGGCAGCTGACCGTTGTAGTGTCGTCGTCGGCCTTAGTCACTAACAGGTGCGCTCATAGACGGAACAAACGCCTCCAAACAAACGGACAGAGACAAATGTGACAGGTGTCGTGTAGTCACCCATCACCACGATCAGCTTCCAATTCTTTCTGTTGACCCAAACAACAGATACAACACACATTCTGATTGATTTTTCACCCCAGGAACTTTGGAAAGCTCTTCCTCCCGCAAAAAACAGGCATTCAGCGCTACATTCTTATTCTAGTTTAAAGTTATGACGCTAAAGCCCTGACTCAGAGATTGAATACGGAATGAGCATAGCGTAACTGTACCAAAATAACGGTATGATGCTAAAGCCCTGACTCAGAGATTGAATACGGAATGAGCGTATGACGGTCGTACTCAACCACAGACTCCTCTCTACGACTGGTACTTCGGCAGTAACACACTTCCATAGACACCTATTCCCCCCTCACGCAATGACAGTGTTTTAGTGGCTAATCACAGTGTTTTCTAGACAATCTTGGAAATGTTTAGCTATAACCCGATCAATAGAGATTATCCACAGTGCAAACTTCAGTACCGACTGTTGCATTGTCCTTCTGTATGACTCTGAAATACATTGTAACCTGCTTTCTCTTCCACACAGTGAACCTTGAAGAGTTTATAATGACAGCAAGGTCGGAAATTTGGATATTGGAACTGTGGATGTGATAAAGCATAAATTTACAGGACCTAAAACAGCTGAGAAAAGTTTTAAAATTTTGCCAAAACACATTTCTGATAAAGTCATAGAAAAGTTGTTCCCACTGTTACATCGCTTTTAACCCATAATGTGTTGTAGTTGTTAGAACTCTTGATATAACGTGCAAGTATTGAGCTAACTAGACTGTTTTAGCCAGAAAAGCGACCACAAACAATGACAAAAATTTTAGCAACATCTGTTCTTATTTCACCATTGCAATCATCTGATGAAACGACTGAGTAAAGTGGTATAGCACTGGGTTCACTTTAATGTCATGCAAGACTTGCGGCCCAAGAAAATCAAGGTGTCGTACACAATGACCGTGCGCAAAGTCCGCAGATCACGACCAGAGGTCTTCTCAGAATCCAAATCCAGTTCAGTCTGGATGAAACTCCCCAGCCTCCATCATTGCGGCATGCATGTACAGACCTAATTTCTCGGCACTTATACAGAGGTTACATGATAGTAAGACTTATACAAGCCGATTGCGTTCTCTGGCGACTTGTAAACACGAGAGTGAGTCGTTTGGTATGATATAACATGACCGGGAATGTGAAAGGTGTTCATTTTGCGCTTGTCTATCTCACATTTACACAACTATACGATGTACAGGTTTTTGATAAAAGCGTGAACAAAACCTGGAGGGACATATCACGCTTAAGTATGAAGAGGTGGTGTGGAGGAAAAGGCGAGAGGATACTATGGACGTAATCATTAAAACTTCATGTCATCCGCGTAAACTATGTAGACTAGTAATGTTTATTATACTGCCTATTAATATTTGGCGATGGTTTGTCTGTAGTGTAAATATTCGCAAGTGTGTAGTGTAAATATTTGCAAGTCTGTAGTATAAATATTCGCGAATCTGTAGTGTAAATTTTCGCAAGTCTGTAGTGTAAATACTCGCAAGCCTGTTGAGTAAATACTCGCAAGTCTGTGGTGTAAATACTCGCAAGTCTGTAGTGTAAATATTCGCAAGTCTGTGGTGTAAATATTGGCAAGTCTGTAGTGCAAATACTCGCAAGCCTGTAGTGTAATTATTCGCAAGTCTGTCGTGTAAATATTCACCAATCTGTAGTGTAAATATTTGCAAGTCTGTAGTGTAAATATTCGCATGTCCGACTATTTCGCTTTCTTCGTGTTTCGGCCAATGGTGGAAGAATCCACCATTGTTTTTGTTGGTGCCTCTAATGAAAAATCTCAAATGTCTTTGTCTGGAAATGTTTTCAAAGTTTTTGCAACTGGAATACAGGGTGGGAATGGAAGAATCCGCCATTGTTTATGTTGGTGCCTCAGGGGGAATACAGGGTAGGAATGGAAGAATTCAGCATTGTTTATTTTGGTGCCTCAGGGGGAATACAGGGTAGGAATGGAAGAATCCACCATTGTTGATGTTGGCGCCTTACGGGGAATACTGGTTAGGAATGGAAGAATTCACCATTGTTTATGTTGGTGCCTCAGGGGGAATACAGGGTGGAATGGTAGAATCCGCCATTGTTTATGTTGGTGCCTCAGGCGGAATACAGGGTAGGAATGGAAGAATCCACCATTGTTTATGTTGGTGCCTCAGGCGGAATACAGGTTAGGAATGGAAGAATCCGCCATTGTTTATGTTGGTGCCTCAGGGGGAATACAGGGTGGAATGGTAGAATCCGCCATTGTTTATGTTGGCGCCTTACGGGGAATACTGGTTAGGAATGGAAGAATTCACCATTGTTTATGTTGGTGCCTCAGGGGGAATACAGGGTAGGAATGGCAGAATCCACCATTGTTTATGTTGGTGCCTCAGGGGGAATAGAGGGTAGGAATGGGGTCCAGTGAAGATATTCAGCTCAGCAACCACATTTTATGGCAAATGGCTGGTAGGGAAAAATAGGCTGTAATTTACACATTTTTAACTCATTGAAAACTGGTTCGAACCGTCACATAAATGGGGAGCTTGTCCCAACATTCAAAGGCCTTTTGAGTCTGCTGACACTGACAATGTGCCCTAAGAGTGTGCGCTCACGGACCTCTCTCTTTTGACTCTGCTGACACTGGCAATGTGTCCTAAGAGTGTGCGTTCCCGGACCTCTTTCGGCTTTCTGGCCTTCATTTGACGACAGGCTAAAGACGGTTGTTGGGTTTATTGTCTAATGTTTTAACGCCTGTCTAAACAGTCAGTCGATGAACAAACCAGACAGATTATTCTCCGTTGTGGGCCGCAAACCCATCAGACTACATCTGACCAAACTGAGGGCCATGTCAGGCTACCAGCCTCTTACATCTGTTGAAGCAGTCAGATCGTGTGAAGTGACGAATTGTTGTTTAACCTTAATTCGTCAGTCCTTGTTGGAAATAGCAATTCAATGGCTTGTGGTACAACGGTGTCGTTAATGAATTGACTTAACAAAGAATTTATCAGAATGTCTGGTATGGCAACGTAACGAAGTAAAGCAAACAGCTAACGCCCGAGGCAGCTACACATTCCAAGAGTCATTCAGGTTTCCTGATGACACGGTGTGGGTAAGGTGTCTTGTGTTCATGTGTCATTGTAGCTGTATATCAGATACCCTTAGATCTTCCTGGTGACATAGGTACATGGTTTGGGCATGGTGTCCGGTGCCTTAGACTGATGTTTTATTATGACGTCACTGTAACTCAGATCACTTCAGATCTGCCTGATGACATAGGTACATGGATGGGTATGGTGTCCTGTGTCTTAGACTGATGTGTCATTATGACGTCACAGCAACTCAGATGAATTCAGATCTACCTGGTGAAATAGGTACATGGAATGGGTGTGGTGTCCTGTGTTTTGAACGGATATTTCATTATGACGTCAATGTAACTCAGATGACTTCAAATCTGCCTGATGACATAGGTACCATGGAATGGGTATGGTGTCCTGTGTCTTAGGGTGATGTTTCATTATGACGTCACAGTAACTCAGATGACTTTAGATCTGCCTGATGACATAGGTACCATGGAATGGGTATGGTGTCCTGTGTCTTAGACTGATGTGTCATTATGACGTCACAGTAACGCAGATCACTTCAGATCTGCCTGATGACATAGGTACCATGGAATGGGTATGGTGTCCTGTGTCTTAGGCTGATGTTTCATTATGACGTCACAGTAACGCAGATGACTTCAGATCTGCCTGGTGAAATGGGTACATGGAATGGGTATGGTGTCCTGTGTCTTAGGCTGATGTTTTATTATGACGTCACTGTAACTCAGATCACTTCAGATCTGCCTGATGACATAGGTACCATGGAATGGGTATGGTGTCCTGTGTCTTAGGCTGATGTTTCATTATGACGTCACAGTAACGCAGATGACTTCAGATCTGCCTGGTGAAATGGGTACATGGAATGGGTATGGTGTCCTGTGTCTTAGGCTGATGTTTTATTATGACGTCAGGGTAACTTAGATGACTTTAGATCTGCCTGGTGAGACAGGTAAATGGTTTGGGTATGATGTCCCGGGCCCCGTTGTTAAAACTGGTTTAAGACTTAATACCAGATTTGATTTTGAGCCAAGTCTTCAACTTTGTACTCAGCCTAAAAGGAACAACTCAATGTCTTACGTCTATAGGGATTCGGCCACTCGACTTATAGGTAATCAAGCTTCTCAGATCCCTTCTGACAAGTCCGTGATATTTTGTATATATTTTCAGCATGGTAAATCTTGACTCAGTCCATCTCGAGTTGTCTGTCCGTGAAATGCAATCCATCTCAAGTTGTCTGTCCGTCTCAGAGGAAAACATGTGTTTCCTCTGCTTGGATCCGAGTTGTTACCGGAACCTTCCCTCCCAGTGTAGTTGCCCTACTGCTGAGTTATGGGTGTGTCTCCCATGGTATGCATCAGGTGAGATATCAACAGGATGTATTCTCCACACCCCAACTCCCAGAATTCTGCCCAAACCTTTATGCTTTTCATAAGAAGGCACCCTATTGAACAGCGGCCTCAGTGATACATACAGGTCTGGATACACTCTACATACACCCAGCGTTAATCCAAGGCCATCAACCGCCACGTGACCCCTAATCAGCTACACTGGAACAGAATCAATAAATGTAATAATACAGTCGGAAGCTCGACACGATTGTTATTTCTGGATCAAGGTTATCTTCTCCCTACAAGCAAGCAATAACTCCACGACCATGAATATGAATGAAATAGGGGTATGTCTGAAGGGCAGGTGTCAGACCATCTAGTTGAAATAGAGAGAAAACATTGCCACATGCAGAAAGAAGCAGTTTTAGCATTGTAACTGATAATCGCACAATTGACAATGAATGCTACTTTATGCAAATACTTACTAACGGGCAATAAGTCAAGCATACTACTTGTCCAAAGGCGATGTCTTCGCTTGGAATTAGGTAATGGCGAAAAAATAATATTAGCCACACGAATGTACTGTGTCTCACCATTTAAACGCCCGGAACTGCTGATGGAGACTAATTGAGTAATAAACCTCAACAAGAGTGAAATTGCTAAGAGAAAGATTACTTATTTGGGTCATATCTTGTTGGTGAAGGTGAGAAAATGCCACAAGCAACTGAATTCCCCACCCCCAAATTCTGGGACCAGATAGTTTCGACAGAAAGTTTGTTACAGTGAGCTACATGACAACTGAATTGTGGAAAACAAATATCAAGAATGTATAATAAAGTCTAAAAGCACTCCTGAGCAGTAACCCAATGCTGAGCGTTCCTATCTTTTGATAACCAGTGACGGTATAGTGATGGACGAGTTGAGGTTGCACTATCGCAGTTGGATGACTTTAAATGTTCATCTAATTATATGACTGGTTTTTTATGCCGTACTCAGGAATATTTCACTTATACAACGGCGACAAGCATTATGATGGGGGAGGAAACCGGACAGAGTCCGGGGGAAACCCATTGATATAAACAAACCTCTGTGTTATTTTTGTAAGAAGTTCAATGAGCAACTGAACGGTTCATCTGAAATAGGGAAGGAAACTCCGTCTCACATCATAAGTCTTAAAACACTCTAAGAAGAGTAGTGTTGGTGAATGTATTGTAAATAAAAATCACAATCCATCATTTTTATATCACATTCCAAGAGTTAGAGATTCTTTGATAATGGACTACATGTAGAAAATAAAACCATTGTGTTAGCACATGATCTTATCAGAGACTAGTTTGATAATGGTATATGGTATTCCTTGTGTATGTACACGTACATGTATGTGTATTTGTATGTGTAGTTCACGATTTTTAAGGAGTAATTGTGTGTGTACATATACTGTGTCTTCTTCTAGCAGAATAAGCCCATGCTTTCAAAGTGCTGCCACCACTCAAGCATGATCATTCCGAAGACACCATACATGACACCCTGCCTAAACACATTATACTGACACCAGGCCAACCATTCCCGTACTAAACTCTGACTGCAGAGCGCCAAGCGAGACAGCAACAAGTACCATTTTTAATTGTTCTTTGGTTTGACTCGACCCGGGGTATTCATTGTGTCATATTATGCACAACAAATTTATTTATTTATTTGACAAATGTTTATTACGCTGTACTCAAGAATAGGTCAACGATGACCTGCATTTTGGTGGGAGGAAACCGGGAAGAGCCTGAAGGGAACCCGCGACCATCCATAGTGTGCTACAAATGTCTTAGTTTGTAATACTTTAGTTTGAAATATAGGGAGAGGGGTACGTGGGAAGGCCTATCAGCAGCCTCACCATAATGCTTATCGCCGCCGTACGAGAACGGCGTAAAACACTGATCAAATGATAAAAATAAACAAATAAATAAATTAATAATTAAATAAGGGAAGAGGAGTTACGTGTCTGTAGGTTTATGTCATGATGTTCTCAGTTTGATGCATGCACACAGAAGTATTCAAATCGTAAGTGTGAGGTAGCTTCTGTATAATAAGATAGAATGACGTGATAGCCACTGTAGCTGTATTATGGTGTTTGATGCATTTCAATACCTTGTTTGAACTGAATCATCTGGCGGCGTTTTGAATTTCTCGAATAGGTTGTTAAACAATCCACCTGAACAATTATTATGAACTCGAGTTTGAGAACCCTCTGTGTTTTTTGTTACGGGATCTTAACTGAAATAATTCCTCCAGTTTTTAATGAGGTAAACAAAGTTCGATAACAATCGGTCGGTGGTATACGCTAGTCACACGGTTTCCTCCAAACTGATCGCCATTGTATGAGCAATTCTTGGGAATGACGTTAAATAATCTTCAAACAAATATCAACAGGTCAGCCGGAAATGACCCTTTATACGATGTTGTTGACCTGTGCAAACTCCGTCTCGGGTGTTTAACATATCACAAAATAATACTTCAAATCTCCAAAAAACACTATGATCCTGTCCACTCCTACACAGAAGGCGTGACTGTTAGTTGGTTTTGTACTTTTACGCGTATCTCCAAGTTGCATGTCGCATGCTGTTAACTTTCGTCATAGGAATACATACATAGGTCGAGCCATTTAAATCGGCCTGAGGTTGAAAAATACGTTACCGCTTTATTGATGGTCTCTATATATAGCGTGGCGTAATGTAATTGGGAAGACTGGCTGGGCGGCCACATTTATTAGGGCCTACTATTGGGAATTAGACTGGTTCATAATGTACAATCCGGGCCAGGTCTCAGGACACTCGCCATTGATTATACACTTATATCTTGTAAGCATATCAATATATTCTGGTCTGTTTCTCTGTTCACAAAAGCCAAGGTAAATGCACTTTGTTTTCACTTTCAGTCCCAAGACTCACAATATAGAGTGTTTGTGGAGGTGATACAGGCTTTTACTCCTCGTTTTTAATACAATAGTTGTTTTTTCTTGTATTGATGTGACTGCGCGTGTTTAGGCTTAATGCATTTTTTGTACAAAAAGTGCAGCGACGTGTGTAAATAATGGAATCCTAAAAGAGGTTTCGTAAAGCACCATTATTTCAAAGGCAGCTAGCTCAAATATCACTGGGTTATGTGTCACTATTCAGCTATTTGCAAATACCATTGGGTTATTCGCGTATTTGGTATTTGACTGGCCTAGGATTAACTTGCTTTCACTGTTATATCGCATAATGCATAATATACATATGAAATACACATATACTCTACATCCCGTGGCTCAGTTGGTTAGAGCGCTAGCGCAGCGTAATGGCCCAGGAGTCTCTCACCAATTCGGTCGCTCTGAGTTCAAGCGCAGCTCATGCTGGCTTCCTCTCCGGTCGTACGTGGGAAGGTCTGCCAGCAACCTGCGGATGGTCGTGGGTTTCCCCCGGGGTCTGCCCGGTTTCCACCCACCATAATGCTGGCCGCCGTCGTATTATTTAAATATTCTTGAGTAAGGCGTAAAACACCAGTCAAATAAATAAATAAATATACTCTGCATCCATTTATAACACCACAAAGAGTAACAACAACAATTACACATAGTTATATTCATAACTACAGCTAGACAGAAAACTCAAACTTCCTGCGTTTGTGAAGCTTAAAACAATCATCACTGCCCGCAGAACAGAACTAGGTCTACTCGTCAGGCCAATCATCACTGCCCGCAGAACAGAACTAGGTCTACTCGTCAGGCCAATCATCACTGCCCGCAGAACAGAACTAGGTCTACTCGTCAGGCCAATCATCACTGCCCGCAGAACAGAACTAGGTCTACTCGTCAGGCCAATCATCACTGCCCGCAGAACAGAACTAGGTCTACTCGTCAGGCCAATCATCACTGCCCGCAGAACAGAACTAGGTCTACTCGTCAGGCCAATCATCACTGCCCGCAGAACAGAACTAGGTCTACTCGTCAGGCCAATCATCACTGCCCGCAAAACAGAACTAGGTCTACTCGTCAAGCCAATCATCACTGCCCGCAGAACAGAACTAGGTCTACTCGTCAGGCCAATCATCACTGCCCGCAGAACAGAACTAGGTCTACTCGTCAGGCTGTATCCATGTAACCATCCAAGCCTTGTGGTTCTAATAACTCCTAGTCGTTACATGACTGAAAAATTGCTAAGTATGATGTTAAACCCCGAGCATTCATTCATTCATTCATTCCTCAACAGTTCGAGGCAGGGCGGAGTTACTTTTTTCAATCTCCTATGACGATCGTTCTATTTTGTAAGTACGAAAAGGATTTCTCACTTATTGTTGATGTTGCAGCACAAATTTCTGCTGAGAAAGTTATTCAAGTCGTGGAAGAGGAGTGTGGACTGAACGCCTTATTGGCCTGTGTACCTAAAGGAGCTGAGAAATACGAGCTAACACTCGTGGACAGACCATCGTGTGATTTGCTGAGTGATGGATTTGAAGTTGACGATCAATTTTGTGCGTGTGCGGGTGTGAGAGAGAATTCTTGTCGTGTCTTTTGCACCTATCCGCATATGTGGAGGATGATGAAATAGTGAAGAAACTGGAGAAATTTAGCGTGGAAATCCTTTCAGATATTAGAAGGAGGTTTTATCTTGGCACCAAAAACGCACGTGAAAGTTAAGTTCTCTCAGAAAGTGAAATCTCTACCATACCCCTTGAAATTTTCATCTGGAGAACAATTTTTAGAGCTGTTCACGATAATGAGAAAAAGATGTGTTCATTGTACTTGGCAGAGGACCATATATTTCGTCAATACCCGGGTTTTGGCGCTACAAGTGCGGAGAGCAAGGGCATGTACCCCTTGGATGCCATGCGGATGGGAGTACGTTCTATTGTTCATTGTGTGAAGTTTGCGGGTCAAAGGACTGTAGCTGACACCAACTCCGGACTTATTGCGATGGAATATTCCGAGTGTATACTTCAGTCAGTGCCCCCTGCGACTGCCGACCTAAAGCCAGATGACGAGATGAACATGGTGTGGATTATAATGAAAGCGTGCAAATGGAAAGGGAGGAGAGTGGTAGGCCAGAGCATGCTTGGCGGTATCCCAAACAACGGCACGGTAGAAGAATGTGAAAACAGTTCAAGTGAGTTCAAATCGACCGATGGAAGCCAGTAAACAGACGGGTGGTCACTTGTTACTAGGAATAAGAAGTCCACAGAATGTAAAGTCAGTTGGCCGGATTATCGACGGTGACATGACTTGTGGAGGGGGGTGGGGAGCATAGGAGAAATGACGCAAGGCACAGGTGAGAACAAGCGCACCTTGATTTGCTCGCAGTCTTCTGGGACTGTGTTACAATCGTCTACAATTACAAGGCGACGTAAGAATAAACCCGTGCCGAATTTGTCTCATGCAAGAAGAATTGTCCGTTACCAGAAGGCGAAAAATGCAGCGCAACGAAATAACTTTCCTCATAATTGTGCTGATTACGTCACTCAACTGCTATGGTTTACGAACTGAAAATGAGTTCAAGCGTCTGTAGAACGGACTGAATGGAGATATAATTTGCCTGCAAGAAACTCATTTTGACAATGAACTCGTAAGTAAAGTAGAACGGTTAACTGAAGGCAAAGCCTATGCAATTAACTCACTGGACTGCACAATAGGGGTTGTGTTTATTTTTGCCAAATCCCTTATAGACAAAGTTATGGGTGTAACATCTGATAATGAGGGACGATTAATTCACTTGACTTTGGAGATAGAAGACAAAATGATAGATATGGTACATGTTTACGTTCCTAATAGTATAGCAGAGCGATATGACTTTTTAACGAAGTAGATACAATTCTTACAGCGAATGCTAAAATGTTGAGGATTGCTATGTGATTTTCCACTCAATAGGTAGAGCATCTAAGCGCCTCGAAAATGGTAAGTCCAGGGGGAAATTACAAGAGTTCATGTCAAGGCATAATCTAGTTGATATTTGGCGTGAAAGAAACCCCGGAAGAATCATGTTTACGTGGCAGAGAATTGCAGACAATGCATTGCGCTAGATCCGCTTAGATCACACGTTAATCTCCAAGGAAATTATTATCAATTGTAAATCTGTAGATGTGAATAATACGTGTTTTAATGATCGTGCTGTACTTTATATGAAGTGTGATTTTTCACTGGTTGAAATCGGTCCTGGTCTGTATTGTTTGAACAATAATTTCACTGGAAGATGATGAATTTTGCACCAAGGTGAGACGATGTATATGTGAACAGTTAACATGTCCGTTATATATAAGATTGATATATGTGTATGGTGGGATAATCTCAAATGCAAACTGAAAAGTTTGGCTCAGAAGTTTGGTGTAAAAATGAGTAATGAGCCGTACTGTGAAATTAATAAGATACAAAGAGAGTTAGAGAGTGAGTATCGAAGAGCAAGTGTAATCGATAATTATAATCATGATCGTTTTTTTGAATTAGAACATAGTTTGAGTGTTTATGAACAAGAAAAATGTAATGGGGCAATTCTAAGATCAAAAGCTCGATATACTCGTGAAAATGATAAACATACTAAGCATTTTTTAAACTTGAAAAAAAAAACACAGACAGGGGAAAAGAAATTATCGCCAGCCTGATTGACAATAGTTGAGAAAGCGTCACTGCTACGACAACCCTGTTAGATGTGGTCTGTAAGTACTATTCAAATTTGTTTAAGGAAGAAGATATTGACGAAGGGGCTTCCCAAAAAGTTTTGTCATGTCTTGATGTCACCATAGAATAGAGTGACGCACGACTTTGTGATGCAGAAATCTCTTTAGAAGAGATAAATTGATCACTTGATGGCATGGTATGTATTAAAAGTCCAGATAGCGACGGTCTAACTGTGGAGTTAAAACAGATTTTTCTGGCCTAATTTGGGCACCTTGGTATGAGAGACGTACAGTGATATAGTCAGCAGGGGAGTTAACCCGAGTTATAAAAAGTGGTGTAATTTCTGTGATTTACAAAGACCGAGGAGATAAACGTAATCTAAAAAACTGGAGGCCAATATCACTTTTAAATGTGGATGACAAGATTTTGTCTCGCTGTATGGCCAACAGGCTCAAGAATATCATCGCCAAGTTGTTGATCCGTCACAAACATGTCGTATCCCTGGGCGTGATATTGCTGATACTAGTTGTAGTTTGAGGGATGCCATAGAATATGTGCAAATTGACGATGTTGAATCCTGTTTTATAAAGCTAGACCAAGAGAAAGCTTTCCATATGGTGTCACACTAATATTTACTTGAAGTGTTGTTACAATTTGGCTTTGGAGAGAAATTCCGCAAATGGATATCCCTCTTTTATACCGATGTGCAAGGTGCTGTGAAGTGTAATGGTCATATCACCAGATAGTTTTCAATTCGAGAATTAATTAGGCAAGGGTGTCCGATATCTGCATTGTTGCATTTACTTAGTGTGGAGCCCTTAGGGGCTATGATAAGAGCGGAGAATAATATCAAGGGCTTAAAAATCTCGGGCTCCCGAGAAAAGTGTCTCTTATTCCATGACACAACGGTAACCACAAGTGAGCGAGAGTGTGTTAAATATGTTATAGACACGGTGAGCGTGTATGGTATAAGCGTCTAACGCAAAAATAAATAATGACAAGTCAGAGATATTACTTAAGTGTACAGAACTGGCAGGATCGTACAGTTGAGGGCATTCCCGTGGTTAATCACAGTATCTGTGTACTGGGTTTTCAGATAGGGCCTGATTAAACAGCATGTTATGTAGAAAACTGGAACAAAGGCATAAACAAAGTCAAGTCTATGCTACATCTATGGGAACAAACGGGACTATCGCTAAATGGGAGAGTCGCAGTTATTGTCACCTTTTTGATGTCTAGATTGTGGTATTGTATGGCTGTATTGCCGGTTCCAGAGAAATGTATTAATGAGCTTAGAGCCGTATGCGTAGATTTTCTCTGGGCTCAGCGAAGACATCTGATAGCATACCGGTATGGAAAAACGGTGGCTTAAATATGCCAGACATTGCAACCAAGGTCGTTTCGCCTCAAAATATTGGGTCGTTCTTTAAATCAGAATTATCGAGCAGTGGTGAAAGTGTTTTTTGCATATTTTCTGTCAAAATGGTATTTCTTGTCAGAGACCTATTCACTTTTCTACATTGTGCGGGATAAATACTTGCTTGACGTCTTACCAGAGTATTATAAGGAGTTATTTTTAGCATGGAGAAATTTAAGAGTTGGATTGTGTATTGAGAGCCGGGAAAAGGTACTTAGCCAACCAATATTTCTAAATGCTAGTGTAAAACTGTTTATCAAATCCCAGCTAATTTGTGAGCGTTTTTTTTTTATATGAATGCATTCCCGAATTCCTGCCAGAGGTAGCTATCAGAGAAATTGTGTTAGAGACATTCTTTCAGGCTGACCTTGCACAGATAGACACCATATACAGAATAATTAAACAGGCTATTCCATATCGATGGTTCAGAATGGTAGATGGTAGTGCTACTGCTTGTATATCAAATAGGAATACTTGCCCCCAACCGAAACTAAATATTAAAGGACGTAGTACGCCTGTTTCAGTCTTGATAACCAAGCAATTTTATAAGCTACTTCTCAGAGAAAAGTTGGTAGAGCCTGGCTCAGTTCGGAACTGGTTAAGGGTTTTTCCTAACGTTGATGTCGATCATTTATGGAGTTGTATTGTACTGCATGGAAAGCGACCTGATTGTACTCAGCTGGATTTTAAAATGTATCATAATCCTGTGTATACAACGAGAACCTTTTCAAAATTGGGTGTGTGGATGGCGATCTGTGTCTTGTTTGTGAAACGCATATGGAATCAGTTATCCACTTAATAATCCATTGCCCTTTGTTAACCCAGTTTGTAAAATATGTTGGTGATATTATTGACACAGTGCTCAGACACACTCCGATGAGTGTTCGAGATTTGAATGTATGCTGCTCTTCGAGTATCCAGTTCGAGATGCTAACTGTGTTTTCTTTTTTTAAACATTGTCTTGACTATCTGTACTAGACTAGCGATATGGGTACGGAAGGTTTTGTGGCTTGCTTACAAGCGGATTATGTGTGTAAAAAAAATTGTCAAACCTCTTGTTTACAGTAAAGTTATAGAAGCACACGTTTACCACAACTACATGAGTCAGATATCCGACTTCATTACAAAATAGATCAAATACAATCCATTTGTTAAAACAAATGACACAGTTGATGTACAGGTGCTATTATAAACACATGCCGTCTGTATGATCAGGCAATTGTGGTAACATATGTATGTGCGTGATATATGTGTATAATTCCCAGATGTATATGTTTTGATATATTGCTTTTCCACGACTATCTTATATATTTAATATTCTTATCTTTTAAACCACGATTTTGGATATGCGCAATCCTGTATTTCTGTGTGAACGGAAATAAATATTTCTTCAAAAGAAAAAAATAAACTCCACTGCCGATGTACAAGTCTCAAGTTCAAACCCGTATGCCCCCTACTGCATATGCACCATTTTACAGCTATTTTTTATCGAATTTTTCACCTGAAACCGGCTTTTCTCTCCAGACACAGCTTTACACCTGTACAGGAATGATTAAAATACAGGTATATTCCAATGTTATCTAAAATACATACACCGTTAAGAATGAAGCATTTCTCTGATCTAAACAGCATACGCTATGCACTGTTTTCTAAGATTATACATCGAAAGAACACTTTAAATTGGGAGGAAATTATTTCAAAACTGTGCTTATTTACTATAATCCGTTCTGACAATGGCCAACAGGTTATACAGACAACAGTTGATTTTGACTTTGAGGAATCTTTTAAAACATATCAAATGCCACAAAACTGATGCTATTTGCATGCTAGATAAAGGTCTAGTTTTGAACGTTTCATGCCGTGGTAAATACATTAGAGATCAGTAGCCAAATTCTTTAAATGATTAATTTTAAGCCGATACTTTGTAATTGGTTCCTGGTATCCAATACAAACTGTAGTAAACAACAATTTGGCAACAAATTTTAATGCTGGATAAAAACACCATTGCCTCCAAATGTTTTATGCTTGCTGAACATGTTTTCAACAGTCAGACATTTTGAATTTTTTGTAGCATATATTATATGAAAGGACACCCCTGAATTGTAAAACCTTTCACTTACGTCGCTAGGTAATACATTTCATGACAAACACCCTCATTTAAATCAGAGCCTTTCCATTAGAATTTATAGCCTTTGAGTTTGAACGTCGTAGATTTCAGCTGGAAATTATATTGTAAATTGACTTTAAGTATCTGGATCAATTAATGCAGCTACCCAAGAAAAGTAGGCAACTAAGAGACAATTTTCTATGGGGGTTTTGTTCCCTTTCACAAACGTATAACGTATGAGGGGGTATAGCTCAGTGGTAGAGCATTCGACTGCAGATCGAGAGGTCTCCGGTTCAATCCCGGATGCCCCCTGCTGACATGTTCACTACCTTAGACCTTTTCATTAGAGGGAATATGTGTTGATCGTTTTTAACGCATGAAACCGGCATTTCCCTCTAGGCACAACTTTAAAACTGTACAGGATTGACTAAAAAGGGATATTGTAATAATAAATGTTATCTAAAATACATGTTCAGTTTAGAATTACCCGCAGCATTTGTCTGACCTAAACAGTGTTTTCTAAAACTATACCTGCAAAGCACACTTTAACTTAGGAGGAAATTATTTCAAAACTGTACTTATTTACGTAAGAATGTTTAAGCATTTCTGGCAACGGTCAAGCGGTTATACCGACAAGAGTTGATTTTGACTTTGAGGAATCGTTTAAAACATACAGAAAGCAATGCAATTGAAGCCATATATATGCTGGATAAAGGTTTAGGTTTGCCTCGTCTAAAGCCGTGGTATACATCGCAGAGGAGTAGCCATTATTTTTAAATGATTAATTTTAAGCCGATACTTTGTAATTGGTTCCTGGTATCCAATACAAACTGTAGTAAACAACAATTTGGCAACAAATTTTAATGCTGGATAAAAACACCATTGCCTCTGCCATTGACGTATGAGGGGGTATAGCTCAGTGGTAGAGCATTCGACTGCAGATCGAAAGGTCTCCGGTTCAATCCCGGATGCCCCCTGCTGACATGTTTACTACCTTAGACCTTTTCATTAGAGGGAATATGTGTTGATCGTTTTTAACGCGTGAAACCGGCTTTTCCCTCTAGACACAGCTTTAAAACTGTACAGGATTGACTAAAAAGGGATATTGTAATAATAAATGTTATCTAAAATACATATTCAGTTTAGAATTACCCACAGCATTTGTCTGACCTAAACAGCATACGCCGGAGAGTGTGCTAGACGCCGAAGTGAACGGACGTGTCGGTGATTCTCTGCTGTTTACACATTTGTGCAACAACAACGCTTGTTTTTGAGACTTATTTTTGGGGTGAAATTCGTGCCCACAGAGCTTGAATTTGGCCAGTGGTTACTATTTGGTGAAGGGCGAGTGCCCCGTTGGATCAGGTATGTCCAAACCCGTGTCCTTCTCGCCTGTAAACAGGCCAAGCAGAACTTTGACTGTGTCAAGACAGAGCTAATAAGTTTTCAGAGGAATTATTTAAAGGAACACTTCTATCTCCGCGTGTCAACAGTGGCTGGGCATAATGCCCTAGTGAGTAAATCCAATGTTGTTATAAATGGAACGACATGGTCTATTATGCCAGCGTCGTCAGTTTACCTGAATCTGACGGCCCACTGGGCACCGGATGAAATGTCAGATGACACTATCGATGCAGCTTTGATACCCTAAGGTGAATGCCTGGGTGTGACGAAACCCAGATTTTCAGACCCGGAGCTCTCACATGTTCGGACAGGTATTAGGATTTACAGATTTAGGTGTCACAAAGTTCGCTATGTACCAAATTTTAATAACTTCGGTGTTGACATTGTGATGTTTACCTACCCCGGGCAAACCTATGAATGTCGGAAGTGTGGCCAAAAATCACACAAGGCGGCAGAGTGTAGGGCACTGCGACGGTTCCTCTCCCTCCCACCCCCATGAGAATCCTGATACAGAGAAGGACTGTACAGATCCATGCCGAATGTGTAACTCAGGGCTTCATACGGTCAGTGACTCTTGTGCGAGAGCAATGTCGTACGCGGCGCGGGTTAAGGGGAACCTACCGACTATGCGCCAGTATAATAGGAAAACAAGATGACGTTGATGTTGACGTCAGCGACGATGATGACCCATTCAACCCACCTGCCATGAAACGAAGCGACGAGAACGAAGACGAAATCGACGGGAATGGGGACGACAGCGCCGATGATGACGTCAGCGACGACAGCGAGTCTGACAAGGAGATGGACGACCGGGGGAATACTAAGAACACCGACGAAGTGGATGTTGGTGATAATGAAACGTCATCAGCTATCCCGAGGGTGAAGAATGTGGTTGTGGCTGACGTGCACGTTCCCGACGTGCGTTCACCAGTCCCAGTCGAGGAAAAAACGAGCTAAGTTGGACAATGGCAGTACAGCCGAAGAGGCAGCGTCATCTGTCCCGCCCAGTTCCCGTCCTACTGATTATGACGGTGTTGATGCCGATCAGTCGTCAGACTGTATGACGCCGACTCCATCTCAGGAGGGGGACACCATGCTTCTGGAATACAGGAAAAGAAAATCGCTTGCTTCTCGTGCGAGGCAGCGAATGAAAAGAGACAAATGAGTTGTAGCGTAATTAGGACTCTCTTATTTGACCACAATGGGTATGTACGCTCTACCTTTACTTATTTGTATAATGAGCTTAAATAATATTCGTTTTGGGACTTTAAACATTAATGGTTTACGGGATCCGTCTAAACAAGAACATGTCAAGCAATTTGTTTTCGATAAAGGAATTGATGTACTATTCTTACAGGAAACACACTTCGAAAACTATAATGACACTAATTATTTGCAAATCTCGGCCAGGTGGGCGTATGGGTCAAATCGAAGTTGTGGGGTGGGAATAGTTATTAGGTATACGGTAGATTGCATTATACGGAAAATACAGAGGTGCCCTAACGATCGGTACATAAGCCTTAGGGTTGAACTCAACAACATTGCTTTAAACCTTGTTTGTATATATGCCCCTAATAATCCAAAGGAAAGAAAAGAGTTTATTTCTAATTTAGATAATGTGATGCAGGTCAGTGAGTTGGTCATTATGAGTGGGGATTTTAATTGTGTCGAGAGCATTGAATTAGATAGAGCTGGCTGTGCCAGTAATGGAAGGAATGATGGAGTGGACGAAATTAATAATTTGAAAAGAAATTTTGGTATTTGTGATATTTTTAGGAAACTGCATCCGAATAAGAATTGTTACACGTGGTCTAGGCGCCAGTGTGCCAGTAGATTATATCCCTAACGCTGTGTTTAAGTATGTAACCCAGTGTGATGCTGTACATGTGTCCTTTTCTGATCAGTCGTGTTTGTTTATTGATATCTCTTTTGAAGATGTCATTTCATAGGGGCCGTTCTACTGGAAGTGTGATACTTCTGTGTTAAATGACACGGAGCTTGTTGATAATATTAAATCCGTCTTCTATGATATTTTCTCTGTCTGTACAACTGGTCATGCAGATCTAATAGACAGATGGGAGACATTTAAAAGGGAATGTAAAGACAGAATTCGGAGTTACTGTAAGGAGAAATCTATGAACAAAAAACGTGATTTGTTGGAACTTGAACAAGAATTAAATGCGTTAAAATCTAGTCCAATCATTAACTGTGAGCGTGTTGACAATGTGAAAAAGACTAAATGCCCTTTATAAGTCGAATCATGCGGGAGCGGTTATCCGTGCTAAAGCTGTTCATTTTGATCAGGGAGAAAAACCAATGAAATATTTCATTAAACGAGAAGTTGGTAGGGGCAGAAAGAAGATGACCAAAAGTATTACTTGTCATAGTGATTCTTCAATATCCCATGAATCTCAGGAAGGTATTGCTAAGTGTATAAGGTCGTATTATATGAAATTGCATACTGAACAAGATACTGACTCCTCCATTCAAGATGAGTTCTTGTCATCGCTTCCGATGTTAAATGAAGATTGTAAAACTGCCTGCGAAGGCCTTTTGACTGAACAGGAGTTGTTTTTTGCAGTAAAAAATATGTCTAAAAGGCGTTCGCCGGGATGCGACGGTTTGCCAGCAGAGTTTTACGTACAATTTTGGCCCCTGTTTTCGGGTGTGTTTACGGATGTAGTTAATTACTGTTTTAACTTGGGTAGATTAAGTAATTCACAGCGTTCTGGGTTAATCACACTATTATGTAAGGATCCCGACAATGCCGAAAGAATAAAAAAAATGGAGGCGAATTACCTTACTAAATGTAGATTATACGATTGTTTCTAAAGCTTTGTGCAATCGGTTAAAAAATGTGATCGATACAATTGTACTTCAGAATCAGACATGTGGAATACCAGGCCGAAGTATTTTTGACAACCTTCACTTATTACGAAATACATATGATCATGTTGAACAAAAAGATTTAAAAGGATGCTTTCTTAACTTAGACTAGGAGAAAGCCTTTGACAGAATAGACCGGTCATTTTTGTTCAAATGTTTAGAGAAATTTAACTTCGGACCCGACTTTTGTAAGTAGGTACAATTATTATATACTGACATTACAAGTAGTGTTATTGTGAACAGGCACATAACAGAAGAATTTAAACTGAGTTGAGGTGTCCGACAGGGTTGTTCTTTGTCACCATTATTGTATGTGTTGTCCTCAGAGCCCTTTATAGCGGCCATTAGAAACAATGACGAAATTAATGGTGTACGGTTACCCGGCACAAACAAGGAAACAAGAGTGTCGGCATTTACAGATGATACGACTGCAATTTTATCTGAAGAGAGTTCTGTTCCGCATGTAATTAAAATAGCAGAAAGTTATGGAAAAGCCTCAGGAGCAAAACTCAACTTGTTGAAAAGCACGGTTCTTCCCATTGGTAACTGGGACGAAACTAACGTGCACAGTGGTGGGCTTAACATCACTTAAACTCAAAGATTTGTGGGGTATTTTTTGGACCAGATGAAACAGAACTCAATTCTGAGCGTGTTTTAAGTAAGGTAAAGAAACATGTATCAGCATGGAATGGAAGATATTTGACCCTACGGGTGAGGTCTGTCTTAATTAATACAGTTGCTTTAGCTGTCTTTTGGTTTTCTTCACAGTGTACTCTGTTGCCGCCTAAATGTGTCAATCAATGTTCCCAAACTGTGTTCAGATTTTTGTGGGATAACAAGTCCGAAAGTTTGAAGAGAGTTGTCGTACATAATAAAATAGGGAATGGAGGTCTAAACGTACATAATATAGAATGTAAAATAAAAGCACTTGTTACTCGGCATGTTTTAAAATTAATTCATGGAACAACAGCGGAATGGAAATACTTTGCCGTCTATTGGTTGGGTTTACCCTTAAGGTATGTTTGTCGTGAATTCTGTCGTTCCAGTGTTCCACATTCTGAAAACATTCCACCTTTTTATAGACTGGCCTTGAGGGCCTAGAGAGAATTTACCCCATGGGTACAGCAACCTGTAACATTGTGTTCAAGCAGCTGTATTTATGAATATTTTGTAACAAAAAAACTCCATTGTCCAAGAGCAATGGTGTCTATGCCGCATTTGGACTGTTTTAGAACATGGAAAACTGTTTTTCATCAATTCTTAGATTACAATTTGGTCAACTTCACTTACAAGTTGGTTCATGACATTTTGCCCGTTAAAGAAAAACTTCTTAGGAGAAATGTAGCCACCGATGACTTGTATGTTTTTTGCTCCCTGTCTGAAACTCGGCAACATCTGTTTGTACAATGTAAGATCGTTGAGGATGTGTTTAATGACTTTAACCGGATATTTGTTTTGTTTGCGAACTACCAACCAAATATGGACTCAGAAACATTAATTTACAAGGTATTCAATTCCACCTTTAACCAGGAAGTTAGAGGGGAGATGGTGTATGTCATATGTGTTCTTCAGTTTAGTATTTGGTGTGACATAATATTTCAGAAAAAGAACAGCGATGCTGTTGCCATTGTTAAGGCTGCCAAAGGAAAAATTAAAACCCTTATTCATGTTGACTTTTTTCGACCAGACCTTCCCACGTACGGCCGGAGACATTAAGGAATGATAAATTAGTGTATTTATTGAAATGAGCAGCTAATGTGCAATTGTTCTATTCACAAAGCAGTCATCTTTTCTGTGATATTTTATTTTAATTAAGACTGCTTTGTGATTTCAAAAGTTTGTGATAGCCGGGTATTGTTAAATCTTGTGTATTTGAAGACAATTTGGGAATACATTCAACAATTTTCAAAAAAAAAACAAAAAAAGACAGCATACGCTATACACCGATTTCTAAGATTATACGTGCAAAACAATCTTTAACTTAGAAAGAAATAATTTCAAAACTGGACTTATTTTACGCAGTAATGTTTAAACATTTCTGGCAATGGCCAAGAGGTTATACGGACAAGAGTTGATTTTGACTTCGAGGAATCATTTAAAACGTATGCAATGCAATAAAATTGATGGCATATGTGTGCTGGATAAAGGTCTAGTTTTGCTTCAGTGGTAGAGAATTCTACTGCTGATCCAGAGGTCTCTCTTTCAATCGCGAAAGCCCCCTACTGCAGATTCACTATTTTACACCTTGTCATTAGAGGGAATATTTTTTAGCGTTTTTATCGCTTGATACATTTCGTACATTTCTCTGATCTAAACAGCATACGCTATATACCGATTTCTAAGATTATACATGCAAAGCAAACTCTAACTTGGGGGGAAATTATTTCAAAACTGTAATTATTTTACGTAATAATGTTTAAACATTTCTGGCAACAGTCAAGAGGTTGTACCGACAAGAGTTGATTCTGACTTTGAGGAATCGTTTAAAACATACAGAAAGCAATGCAATTGAAGCCATGTATATGCTGGATAAAGGTTTAGGTTTGCCTCGTCTAAAGCCGTGGTATATACATCGCAGAGGAGTAACCAATATTTTTAAATGATTAAGTTTAAGCCGATACTTTGTAATTGGTTCCTGGTATCCAATACAAACTGTAGTAAACAACAATTGGGCAACAAATTTTAATGCTGGATAAAACGCCATTGTCTCCAAGTGTTTTATGCTTGCTGAACATGTTTTCAGCGGTCAGACATTTTGAATTTTCCGTTGCATATAACATATGAAATGACACGCATGATTTGTAAAACCTTTCACTTACGTCGCTAGGTAATAGATTTCAAGACAAACACCCTCATTTAAATCAGAGCCTTTCTATTAAAATTTATAGCCTTTGAGTTTGAACGTCGTAGATTTCAGCTGGAAATTATATTGTAAATTGATCATCCGTATCTGGATCAATTAATGCAGCTACCCGAGAAAAGTAGCCAAGTTGAGACAATTTTCTATCGGGGTTTT